>NC_086177.1:86452857-86758035 GCF_023053635.1 Elgaria multicarinata webbii
AAGTGACATCTGTTATTTTCTTGATTTTCAGAAGTTGAAGGCATCTTCTAGTATTATCAATATAGGTCTTAAACCCAACATAAAGTGGACCTGTTCAGATGACACTTGCACTGTAGCACACAACTTTTAGCCACGGTTAAAGCCAGTAACCCTGCTGCAAATGGTCCGACTGCGGTTAGTGAGTGAGCAGGGATTAGCAAAATGCATCACACAAGACACCTTAAACCCTGCTGCTTAACCAAAAGCCTTAACCAGGAGGATGTAAGGTGTCTTCTGAACAGGCCCATCGACTGGTAGGAATAGTGTGGCTACTGGACAAATGCAATTCTACCCTAGCTAGTATATCTGGAATCTGGTCTACACATGCAGCTTGATATGGTGGTAGAATGGTGTGGACTATAAATTACAGGATTCTGTTCCCATATAAATGCACAGTGTAAAAATGCTGTATAAGTTGAGAATTAGCATAACATGCCAATAGAGAAAAACTGGTGTACATTGCAACCTATTTAGCCCTTCATGATGAGTCCTGTACCAGTATTCCTTTTCAAACAAAATGGAATCTTTTGGAATCATGGTGCTGGGAAATGCTCAGTGAAAATGGAAACTGTTCTCTTGGAAACACCAGCTCTCCTTATACTCCAACCAGTATACCCCATGGGCTGTCCTGTTAGAGCACTCTCAGCCAGCCCTGTTTCCTCCACAAAGGCAGGATCAAGCAATATGGTTATTGCCAATGCAACAGTGCTATCCAGCCATTGCCTGGGTATGAACCATTATGCTACTACTGGTACTGGGTCAGAGGGAGCACAAGTATGTTGTTAAAGGTAAAATCCTGGTATGCTTTTAACTATTTGGCATGATCCTGTGGTTGAGCACCTAAAATAGAAAATTTAATAGTGTATCTCAGAGGAAAAGTGGACCATTTTAGTACCAGTTGTTCTAATCCAGCCCAAAGTGTCTATTTGAATCTATGCTAACCAAAAAAAGCAACTGGCTTGTTGAAATATTTTTTTATCAGCCTATTAGTGGAAAGAGCTTCTTGCTGAGTAGTAGGAAAAATGTTTATTCATCCTGGTGTTTTATTTTCCTCCAAGCAGCAGTTGGGATTTCCATCAGGAGCTCTTTGTACTTTTATTGCTGGACTTCTGTGATCATATGGTTATTCCTCCTGGATATTCTTTTTATTTGCTGATTTGCCTTGCTTATTATTTAGAAACAGGCACTATTCTAACTCAGCTTTTCTGTTGATTTGCTAAAAACCTCATCGACTATATTATTTGTCATGAAAGGCCAGTTTGCATGTAATACTAAACCATGGCTTAGTGTTATGGACATTACCCTCTGCAAGTCCAAGTGCAGCCTCAGTCTTAACAGTTTCTCCATCCCTCCCCAGCTCCTTCTCTGTCCTTATCCTGTTTACCTTTGTCTTCATTTCCTTCCTCTGTTGCTTCCAGTTGCTTCCTTTGTGTCTGTTTTTAGATTGTGAGGGCTCTTCTAAACAAACAATTTATTGCACGCTCATGATTGGCCACACACAAAAGTTTGTGGGGGTTTTACATGACATCGTCAAGGACCAGAACATTTCCCATGGTATCCCCTGGAAATTCTGCTGTGAAAAGACCAACTTTTAAAGTGGTAACACCCTGAAAAAAGCTGGATCTCGCACCACTAGATAGTACTGCATAATTGAAGTGAATGGAAGGGATGTATTCAATTCAAACCTTTATGGTCTCCCCTCTTTGTCCATGTAATGCAGCCTATAACAATCACACCAAAAAGCAGGAAGTACAGAAGCCCCGGGTAAACAATACAATTTCCCCTTAATATAGAGCTGCTCCAAGTCCTCTGGGATAGGACTTGTTTTCTCATTCTTTGTTGAATGGCATATGCATACCTGGTGCTACATAAATGAATAATATTTACACCCTTACTTCCTTAGGAGTGGACTATTGTTTGCTGAGTGACCATGGCTGTGAACATTTGTGTGTGAATAGTGAAAGATCTTACACTTGCCAATGCATTGAAGGATACATGCTGCGTAGTGATGGAAAAACCTGTAAACGTAAGCTTGATTTTCCCAGCCTAGTTAATTTGGTTTTGTATATAATACACCTTATGTTTGCACTATATAATATAGAGAGTCAGTGTGGTGTAATGGCTAAAGTGATGGACTGGGATTCGGGAGATCCAGGGTTCTAGTCCCCACTCAGCCATGGAAACCTACTGGGTGACTTTGGGCCAGTCACAGACTCTCAGCCCAACCTACCTCACAAGGCTGTTGTTGTGAGGAAAGAAATGGAGAGGAGGATGAGGATTATGTATGCTGCCTTGGGTTCCTTGGAGGAAAAAAGGTGGGATATAAATGAAATAATAAATAAAAATAAAATAAGCAACATAAGCAGTAGCTATTACTGTAGGCATTACTGTGAGAAACCACCTCTCCCATTTCTCTTCCGAATGGGAGAGAAATGCTTGCAAACTTGACTAGTAGATTCCCCCCACACACACACACACCTTAAACTTTATTGTAAAGTAGGGTATAAAGTTTTCCCCCTCCCCCCTTTTAATCTGTTGCTGGGTTTTTTTAAAGAAAAATTAACTTGTTTTTTAATTTTACTGCAGGTTTAATTCTATTTTAACTTTTGTAAATTTATATTTATATGTTTTAATTTACATGTTTTAATCTTGTAAACAGCCTTGAGTCCCAGTACTGGGAAAAATGTGGGATATAAATAAATATAATAGTAATCATGATAATAATAATAACAGGATCCTAAACCAAACTTGGGATTTATTCATTTATTAAATGTATATATTGCCCAACTGGCAGATGGCTCAGTTTACATTCATAAAAAAACTATGAGGGAAGAATTATTTTGCAGTCTTCATGTTGATCTTTTAAATTGTTGTTCATGTGTTATAAATGTGTGTTACAAAACAAAATGCATTGGCTGTTTTCAGGTAGAGATGTCTGTAAATCAGTGAAGCATGGATGTGAGCACCTTTGTGTCAGTGATGGCCATTCCTATCTCTGCAAGTGCCATGAGGGATTCATACTGAGGGAAGATGGGAAAACCTGCAAAAGTAAGCAAGAATTCCTCAAATGGCCTGTTCATTCTAAAGGCTCTGGTTTTAGAGGCTGGGAGTGCTGTTTCAGCACTTTCCTCCCTGCAGTTCAGGTCTGTGTTGTACTTTAGCTCATCCTTGTCTGCTCAGCTGATGGGGTGTGGTTAGTAGGTGGAGGACCAGTGAAGACTGTGCAGATTATTCAGCTGGATCCCATACTAAATACATGGATGTCCAGGGGTGGGGAGATACAGTACCTGCCTTTTACGTAGATAGTTCTGATGCTTCCAATTATACACTATAACACCCATTTTGGAGCATGGACAATGGGAGTCTAGACATGACCCTGATCTTTCAACGTCTTTTCTTTAGCTGTTGCAAGAAGGAACTTGTGCTTATGTTTTCTTATAGTGTGCAATTGGAGCTTACGTATCTTCCCACTGGGAAAATGCAAATGTTTCCTTTTTGTGTTACAAGAAACTGCAGAAAGTGGGAATTGTAAATGTGGTTGCACATCTTTTTTTTCTTCCAAGACTTTGTCATGTGCTATTTATATTCTCAGCAAATGAGGGGAGGAGAATGAATATCTTTGCATTCTCTGTGCTTCAAAACTGCTTTGACTAGCACACAGGTGGGCAACCCATGGATCGCAAGCCATCTATGGTTCTCAGCCACTGTCCAGGTGGCCTGCATAGCCCTAGTGAGCCCCTCCTACTTTTCCCTGTTGCCCATCAGCTGGCCAACAGAGAAAAGATTGCTGTTTCTATGTTCCTCAGTCTTCATTGGGCTTTAATTTTGCCCCATCCCCAGCAATCCCAATCCAACCAAGATGGCTGTTTCTGGGCTGCTAATAGCAATTCAGAAACAGAAGTCTTCATTGGTTTTACTGGGGGAACAGGCTTTAACCTTCCTCACCTTTGCAAATCTTAAAATATATCCCAGATTGCTATTTTTGCTGGGGTGGGGGGAGGAGCTGTATGTGTGTGTGAGAGAGAGAGTTTTGTGAATGGATGTGTGTTCGTATGAATGGATGATTGTGCGTGTGTGTGTGTGTGTGTGTGTGAGAGAGAGAGAGAGACAGAGAGAGACAGAGAGACAGAGAGAATGTAAGATGGATGAGTGAATGAAAGGGGGAGAGGGGGGGGAGAAGAGAGACAAAAGGGTATCTCTATCTACTATTGACTTTGAATCTGCCCATCACTGGCAGTCTGCAGTCCTCGATTTTAAAAAGTTGCCCACCCTTGGATTTAAACATGCATGCTTCTTTGACTAGTTCCATCCTGTTTATGAGGCAGTTTTCAGTTTCATAATGTTAAAGATAGGGGTGGGAAGGTGTTGGGGAACTCAATGGAACCAGCTTGTTAGCTGTATTCTGCCAGCTGGTGGTCTACCGTTTGACCATTCCTTATTTGAAGTCTTCATTTAAAAAAAATCTATAGTCAATTAACTATGGCTGTGAACGTGTTTGTGTAAAAAATAATAATACAGTAGTTCTTACATCTGCAACACTAGGAAGGATTCATACTAGGGGAGAATGTGAAAACCTATAGAAATTATAGTGAAAAGTGCTCTGTATTTTCATTTTGACAATTGCATGAAAGCAGGATTAATTTTAATTATATTTTAATCATATTTATTCTTTGCAATGTTAGTCTTTCTTTCTTTGCATTTGTTTCATCTAGCAAACTGTAAGAATTATCTAAATTACCCTCAGGTAAAGACCTCTGCAAATCAGTTGATCATGGCTGTGAGCATCTGTGTGTCAACAATGATTACTCCTTTATCTGCCAGTGCCATGAGGGATTTGTATTAAGGGAAGATGGGAAGACCTGCAGAAGTAAGCAGTTTGATCTTTATCAGAAGATAGTGCTTGTTCTAATGTGTTACATCTGTAGAAAAGTTTTAACCAGAAAACCCCCTTAACTATTCTCAGATCTAGATGTCTGCAAGTCCACTGAGCATGGATGTGAACATGTCTGTGTTAATAATGATTATTCATATACCTGCAAATGCCATAAAGGATTTATATTAAAGGATGATGGAAAATCTTGTAGAAGTAAGTTACTTGAAACTCTCCCCCAATTGATTTAATTGTATATTTCTTTGTTAATTTGGAAGATATTTTATTTGTAGAAATGCAGACATGGCTCAGAAGTAATGCTAAACCATAGTTAAGTGCTATGTAAATCAATCTTCCCAAACTTCAGGCTTAAGCAGCTTCCTTTTCCCTCTCCCCTCCAGTATATCCCAGAGGAGGAGAATGGAACTGAAGCATCTACTTCTAAGTTTCAAACAGAGATCTTTCTGTGATCAATTCCCATTTTATCTCTTTTTTTCTGATAATGTTATTCAATAGATTCATGGGGGCAGGATGGGGGCGGCGGGAATCATTCAAGGATAAAGAAAATGATAAATATCATTTCATCTCAAACCTCCCCCTCCCCCCCCCCCAAAATGCAGGTACCTGCTAGCAATCCACTAACCACCCACAAAAGCACAAGTAACTTCAAGATCCCCCTTTTAACTTCCCTCCTTCCAATGGGGAATTGTCAGACCTACACACACTTGAGTGTAGCAATCCTCCACCCCCCACCCCGCACCCCCGTTACCAGCAAAAGCACAAACAAGGGATGGTGGGAAGACCTGCACAAGTAAGCAGCTTAAATTTTATCAGAAAATAATGTTTGTAATCAGTTGCATCTGTAGAAAAGTTTTAACTAGAACATTCCCTTAACTACTCTCAGATCAAGATGTCTGCAATTCCATTGACCATGGATGTGAACATATCTGTGTTAACAGTGATGATTCATACACCTGCAAATGCCATGAAGGATTTCTATTAAAGGAAGATGGTAAAACATGCAGAAGTAAGTAATTTGAAGAAGAAAAACCCAGCCCCAAATCAATATTTGTTTGTTTACATTTTTTTACTTGAAAACATGCAGAAGTAATGTTACACTAAAGCAGAGCTTTCCAAACTTTTCATGTTGGTGACACACTTTTTAGACATGCATCATTTCGCGACACAGTAATTCAGTTTTACTGGCAAACCGGAGGTTAAACTAGCCCCTTATAAGAGATACGGACACATACATAAATTATAATAACGAAATGTATGGGGACACAACATATCTCATGAAAACCTTTCATTTAGATTTTTAAAAATATATGATTTGCAAGATAATAATATACATTTCCAAGACTTTTCACACTGAACCAATTTTGTCGAGCTGCGATTGAGCGGTGGTTGAGACGGTGTTCTATCAAAAAACTGGACCCATGGAATTTCTCGAATGCATCACTTCAGGTGCAGCCACGCACCGGAAGTGACATGGAATCAGCTGTTTCGATCCGATTATGCATACTGTGCATGTGCAGTACCTGTATGATCCCTCGACCGTGGTGTGCATACACGGATACGACGGAAGGGGAATATACTAGTGCACCATACTAATCAGCACCTTTGCTGCGTAAAAATGCATGCAAGTTGGTATTGCTTATTTCACATAGACTCAGAGGTTTCTTGTTACGTTCACGTGACACACCTACACACTGCAGCTGACACACTAACGTGTTGCGACACACAGTTTGGAAAGCTCTGCACTAAAGCATTACTGTAGCTGACTGAGAAGTAATGCTAAACTATAGTTTAATGGTACCTAAGTGAGACTGCTGAGCCTCAATCTCAAGCACTCCCTCTTCCCCAGCATACACCAGAGGAGGGGATTGGAACTGAAGCATCTGCTTCTGAGTTTCAAACAAAATCCCTTCTACAATCAATTCCCATTTCATCTTTTTTTATTCTGTTAATCTTATTCAGTAGATTCATGTGTGAGGGGTAATAATTCATAAATACAAAAAAGGATCAATAACATTTCATCTTAAACCTCCCCCCTCCACCCAAATCAGGTATTTGCCCGCAATCCCCTAACCCCCTTACCAGCAAAAGCACAAGTAACTTCAAGCTCCCCCTTTTAATTTCCCTCCTTCCAACGGGGAATTGTCAAATAGACCTACACACGCTTGATTGTAGCAATCCTCCAACCCCCTTACCAGCAAAAGCACAAACAAAGGATGATGGGAAGACCTGCACAAGTAAGCAGCTTTATCTTTATCAGGAGATAAAATTGTAATCAGTTGCATCTGCAGCAAAGTTTTATCTAGAACATTCCTTTAACTATTCTCAGATCAAGATGTCTGCAATTCTATTGACCATGGATGTGAACATATCTGTGTTAATAGTGATGATTCATACACCTGCAAATGCCATAAAGGATTTCTATTAAAGGAAGATGGAAAAACATGTAGAAGTAAGTAATTTGAATTCCCCCACCCCAAATCATGCCTTTGTGACATGGACTGTATTCTCTTCAAGCGAACAGGAGCCAGATCAATAGAAGAAGACTGATGTTTTGAAACGTTGCTAGGAATGTATAAGTCTTTTGAAAATTAAATAGTTCAGAATCAATATGAAACAAGGATGAATAAGCACATTAAAATCATTTCAGTGATATCAGAGCTGAGCCAAAGGAAGCTGTCTAGTGGAAGCCAGGAGTTGGAACTAGGAGCCAGTTCTTCAATGAATTATATTGATTAATTTTTGTGAACTGCCCAGAGAGCTTTGGCTATTGGGTGATATAAAAATGTAATAAATAAACAAAATAAAATAAATTTGTTTGTTTAGAACATTTTTTACTTGCAGAAATGGAGAAGTAACACTAAACGGTAGCATTACTATAGCTGACTCAGAAGCAATGCTAAACTATAGTTTCGTGGTATGTTAATGAGACTACTGGAGCCTCAGCCTCAAGCACTCCCCCTTTCCCTCTCCTCCATCACATACCAGAGGGAGAGTGGAACTGAAGCATCCGATTTTTGAGTTTCAAACAGAACTCCTTCTATGGTCAATTCCCATTTCATCTTTATTTATTTTTGTTAATGTTATTCAATAAATTCATAACAAAAATAATTAATGAATTTAGAAAAATGGTAATATTTCATCTCTAATTCCACTCCCGCCCAGGCCCAAATCAAGGGTTTTTCAGCAACCTTCCAATACCATTAAAGGCAAAAGTATAAGTAGCACTTCTAAACTTCCCTCTCCCCAATGGGGATTTGTCAGATAGACACACTCACTTTAGTGTAACAAACCTCCAACTCCCTTACTAGAAGCACAAACATCACTTCAAGAATTGTTTGAAAAATACTTGCTGCTGCATCTTTTCTTCTCCTTGCTGCTCTCCCAGGATAAAGCTAGAGGAGATGCGGCCTGGCTGGGAGACACAACAGGAAACTTACCAAGTACTTGCTGCTCCGTCTGCTCTTTCACATCCCTGCCAAGACCACTAAAGGAGGTGTGGTTTGGAGAGGGAGACAAAGTCCAGAACTTTAGGGCAAAGACTGAGTTCTACTGGCTGGTTGGGAGTACTACTAGCTGGCTGGGAGGATGGGTGGAGTTAGGAAGATGAATGAAAGCCTCAGGCAGGTAAGCCACAGCTAGGCTGATCTCCTTCTTTCCCCCAGGCAACAGGCCCTGGCTACTAAGATAAAATGCTGTGAAACTCCTGACCTGACTGCGTTGCAATCTTTGTACTTAAGAGAAATGTTTTGTTATACTCTGTTGAAGATTTTAAATCTGGTTTTAGGTAAAGACCCTTGCAAGTCTATCAGCCATGGCTGTGAACATATTTGCATGAATAACAACAATTCATACATCTGCAAATGCCATGAGGGATTTATACTGGAAGAGAATAGGAAGACATGCAGAAGTAAGCCACTTGCCCTTTATTCTTCCTTCCTTCCTTCCTTCCTTCCTAGCTTTTGTTTTTTCTTAGATGTCCTTTGATTCTTAAAAGAAATGGACCCAGCATGCAGAAGTGCTATAAAATCAGAGGTCATAAAAATAAATTTGAAAGATGGAAAACGTATTTAGAATATACAGAGTATTCTAGAAACCAACACTACCAAGGACAAATAGTTGCCCTTGTAAACCAATAATCGATCATTCTTTCTCAGCACTGGATAAGGGGCAGTTCCAACTTCTAGACTCAGGAACCTCCTCATTATCCAAAGATTTAACACTGCATGCTCCAACCTTGCTCTACATTCTAGCCACATATCCTTCCTTCATATTAAACATTAATAATTCTCACAATGCTGCACAAATGTGTCTTCCATATTCAGGAAACTAACTGGAGGACTCACTGCTCAAGCTCACTTGATTTACCTACAAAATGAAATGAAGGGTTTCTCCTGCTAATAAATCTTATTTAGACCTTACATTTTCCTAGGATACAACTACATGCCATCCTGTTTAAGTGTACATTCATTCATGATTGTTTGCTCCTCAAGATCAACATCCCATAGAGCTGATTCAAAAGTTGTTTACACAATATTCCATACGAGGTTTGCTACAGAATTATTAGTTATAACTACAAATTAGGTGAAGTATGTCAAGGAATAAAATGAAACTGCCTTCACTGTGACACCTGATTAATTAGCACTACTTATAGCATGCTTGTGCTCGTGCAAAGGTCAACCAAAATGGTCAAGGGGCTGGAGCAGTGGTAAGCAACTTCCAGCAGTCCAGGGGCTATTTTCCAATCCTGCTACCTCCACCCCCAGGCTGCACTCCTACTGCCAGCACACTGTCAAAATTCTGTGGTTTGGTGGCCAAAAAACCACATTTTGCTAAAAAAAATTGTTAATCTTTTTGAGGTGCCAGTGAATTTTAGTGAAGCAGGGCCTGCACTAGAGGCACCTGCATGTTGCCCATCCCTGGGCTGGAGCGAAGATTACAAGGTTTGGGGCTGTTTAGTTTAGAAAAAAAGACAAATAAGGAGAGATATGATAGAAGTGTATAAAATTATGCATGCTGTGGAGAAGGTGATAGGGAGATGTCTCTCTCTCTCTCTCATATAATATTAGAACACAGGGACATTCCATGAAGCTGAATGGTGAGAGATTCAGGACAGATAAAGGAAGTGGTTCTTCATAGTTAAAAGAACTACACAATGTAGCGGCAGCCACCTACTTGCTTTAAAAGAAGATTGGACAGATTCATGGACGATAAGGCTATCAATGGCTACTAATCATGATGGCTATATATGACCTACAGTATCAGAGGCAATATGCCTCTCTATGACAGTTGCTGGGAACACGAGCTGCAGGATGCTGTAACACTCATGTCCTGCTTGTGGGCTTCCTATGTAAAAGTGGTTGGCAACTGCATACAGAATGCTGGACTAGGTAACCTTCAGTCTGATCCAACATGGCTCTTATATTATCATAGAATCATAGAATAGCAGAGTTGGAAGGGGCCTACAAGGCCATCGAGTCCAACCCCCTGCTCAATGCAGGTATCCACCCTAAAGCATCCCTGACAGATGGTTGTCCAGCTGCCTCTTGAAGGCCTCTAGTGTGAGAGAGCCCACAACCTCCCTAGGTAACTGCTTCCATTGTCGTACTGCTCTAACAGTCAGGAAGTTTTTCCTGATGTCCAGCTGGAATCTGGCTTCCTGTAACTTGAGCCCATTATTCCATGTCCTGCACTCTGGGAGGATCGAGAAGAGATCCTGGCCCTCCTCTGTGTGACAACCTTTTAAGTATTTGAAGAGTGCTATCATGTCTCCCCTCAATCTTCTCTTCTCCAGGCTAAACATGCCCACTTCTTTCAGCCTCTCCTCACAGGGCTTTGTTTCCAGACCCCTGATCATCCTGGTTGCCCTCCTCTGAACACGCTCCAGCTTGTCTGCGTCCTTCTTGAATTGTGGAGCCCAGAACTGGATGCAATACTCTTATGCTCTTATACTCTTATGCTTTTGATGCATGCTATCAGTTTCCACATGAAATGTCAATGCGTAAGTGACATTCAACCAAAGCTGATACCAGGGAATGTTTTAGAACCAAGTAACACAGCAAGTACCATATGTTTATGGTACTTCCTAGACTGGACCACTTTTAGACTGCAGGTGAGAGAACTTAGTTTTGAATGTTTTCCCATGCAAACACAAACAAACAAAACTTCCATGCCCATAAGAAACTAGCACATTAGGGAGAAAAATATTAGTCTGTTCTTCAATTTACAGTATAATTTCTCTCCGATTGTACTTTTGTTCACATTATGCCTGTTATTCACATTAGGAGCGTGAGCAGGGGGTTGAGAGGAAGGCTGAAGGGGCTTTTCCCTCAAGGGCTAACAGCACATTAAGTGCCAGTGCATAGCTCCACTGCCACCACTTAGTACCACTTTGTGTTCTTTGTATTTTCTCAAGCTTAACGGATTTCCAATATATATTCTTTTAGTTAACTTGCTGTCAGTATTGAATTTTCAGAATGGAATAAAAACTCTTTATTCAAGTTTAGGTTAGACAAGGAGATTATTTCATCCTGTTGTTGATCTTCTTATGTTTTTTCAATGGTTCTTCCTGTTGCATTTTATTTTGACAGGATGCACTGAAGGCCCAGTCGATCTGGTTTTTGTGATAGATGGATCAAAAAGTCTAGGAGAAAATAACTTTGAAATTGTAAAAGAATTTGTCTTGGGAATCTTGGACTCTCTTACGATATCTCCCAAAACTGCACGAGTTGGTTTGCTGCAATATTCCACTCAGGTCCGCACAGAATTTACCCTGAAACAATTCAGCACAGCCAAAGACGTGAAGAAAGCTGTATCCCAGATCAAATATATGGGGAAAGGCTCCATGACTGGACTTGCTCTGAAGCAAATGACCGAGAGAAGCTTCACTGAAGCAGAAGGGGGAAGACGCTTCTCAGCAAAAGTGCCCAGAGTGTCTATAGTGTTTACAGATGGACGAGCCCAAGATGAAGTTTCCGAATGGGCAACTAAAGCAAAGCGAAGTGGTATGACGAAAGTTTGCTTAGAATGCTAAATATTAAGGAGACCTGCTAAAGTGCTGATTACTAGGATGTTTATATGTTATTCCCGATCAAAAGTTCCTCTCCAGGGCCAACTTCTGACAGAGACAGATTCTGCATATTTGTGGCACGAATCAGTTGTAGACAGTGCTGATTGGCTAGCAACTGTGTGTTACCAAGACACCCCAAAAGTTTAATTTTAAGGTGCAAAATTTTGTTGGTTGTGGAATGCTGGGAGT
This sequence comes from Elgaria multicarinata webbii, assembly GCF_023053635.1. Lineage (NCBI taxonomy): Eukaryota > Metazoa > Chordata > Lepidosauria > Squamata > Anguidae > Elgaria > Elgaria multicarinata. The sequence goes on from NC_086177.1 coordinate 86,465,043, forward strand.
TGTAGAACTTTTTTCTGTCTAAGCATGCATAGGATTGTGCCCTTGAAAAAAATATCCTAATGCATTTTGAGCCCACAATGCTCTTGATAAAATGTCCATTTAAAAATGCTTAAGGGTAATATATGAAAGATAAACATAATTTAGATTATCATTAGTTGAAACAGAAACTGAATTAAACTGGCCTAATTAAACATGCAACACATTAAATCCATTCAGGATAAATCAATATATTAACAAGATATTTATTTATTTTTAGGTCCCCTTTTATGGTAGAGCCCTCATAAGATTACATATAATACAAAATACAACATAAACAATAATAAAATACAGTACCACATTATGTTTAAAATATTAGTATAAACCAATAGTAGGCCAGAAGCATGACATAAATCAGCCTAAAACAATTTCAAAGCAGCTGAACTGTAAAAAAAAAAAAAAAAAAAAAAACTGAAAGAGAATGGGTTTTAAAGAACATTTAAAAGCTTGTATTGTTGGGGCTATATGTACATCAGTTGTGAGGGAGTTCCACAAATGTGGGGAGTAGACCCTATCTGTAGAGGAGATAAAATAATGATTAGTTTTTATTGCTTTGCATTCATTATTGTAAGGCCTTACAATAATGAATGCAAAGCAATCAAAACTAAGGTCTTGTAACAATTCACTGCTCCGCTGGCTGAGGTGGGCGCTTGAACCTGCTTCCTCGGTGGGCTGGCCCTGGTTTCTTCATAGCTTAAACTAACCTGAGTTCCCAGATGTTAGGTGTAATGGGAGGGAAACTGTAGTTAATTCAGAAGCAAAAATGAAAGCTTCTGATCTTGCAGCCATACCAGAGGTGAAGAAGAGAGAGGCGAGTGGTTAGCCCAAAGCTTGCAAAGGCTCATACCTGTAGAGCAAACCTATAGTTTAGTATGATTTGGCAGGTATTAAGATAGTCTGCCTACTCCCTCCCTAGCCTTGTCATCCACTGTCTTCCTGGCATACTTGGTGTCCTGATCAATAGCAGCAACATCAGAAGTATAAGGGGATGACAAGCAGGAGAAGCCACAGCTGGGTTTGTATTCTGCTATGTGAGGTATATGAATATTCTCTGGCTTTCAGCCTGGGAACTCTACCTGAGACTGATGAGCTGCACCAGTTCTGGGGCTGTAACTGGGATGGCTCGGACTGACTGCCTTTCATGCATTGTTAGGAGCTGGGTTCTGGTGAGTTATCTTCTGGGACTGAGAAGGTATATTATCCAGGCCTCAGCTTATATCCAAAGGCATACAATGAAGATATTAATCAAACATGGCACATGCTGCTACTTTCTTCACTGATAAACATGCCAAAGATTCTGCTGGAATGAACCTTATGACTCAGTGCAATCCCAGAATAGCCAATAGATTTATGCTGAAGATTTATTTTGGTCTGGAATGTTTCATTATTGATATCTAACCGTTTGAAGAACAGACCCAGCATAGACAGTTCATTCATGAAAATAAAGCAAGTCTTTGGAATGAGGCTTGAGATTTTTCACCTGGCAAATATAACACTGTTTCAGGAATATTAAAGCAGTAATTCAAAATGGGAAAAGGTTATGTTGTTAAGTTTTCCCGGAACAGAAGCACTATGGCAGAAGGGAGTACTAGACGTTCATGTTATTGCTGAATGCACACACCCTTCCCCAGGGTTTTCACTGAAAGAAACTGACAGCAGCAGCTGTCCTTCAGATATCTAAAGACTTTAGTAAAAAAATGACCCCTTTAAAGAATGATTGTAGATTCACTTTTTTCAAGAATATACTTTGGAATCTTTAACAAAATTAAATACAAGGAACAATTTAGTTATTTTTCATTTAAAAACATACTTGATAGCCAAATATTCCTTCTAGTGGCAGGACAGTCTGGACAAAAAAATATGGATATTATAATTACTTATTTTTTTTATTTAATTGGATTTATTACATATGTTAGCCTTAATGTTTCTGGGCAGATTGTAAACCTGAGTTCATGTTACAAGATTGCATAAATATTAAAAACATATAACACTAAAATTAGAAAATTATGAACATTAAAATGTGTAACTCGAAATGCTCTACCGGGGCAGATCTACACCAAGCAGGATATAACACTTTGAAAACGTTTTGAAAACTGTATATGGAGTGTGTCCTGGGCCTCAACAGTTGTCACTACTGTTATAAACCCTTTTAAAGCAGTAGTGTAGATCCTGTCCTAGCCTTCAGAAGACTCTCATATTTGGTCTTTCACAAACTTCAAGAGAGACAGCAGTTGAGATATAGATTTGCATCACTTTCCTTTCCATCAATACTTGATTTTCAGCTGAAAATGTGAACTGAGGGACTAACTACATCTTATACAGAAATGTGTGTCATAAACCCTGACCTTCACATCATACAAGTCATCAAGAACTTCTTTACATAGTAAATTATGGAATTTGCTGCCACAAGATATGATGACTATCAACTTGGATGGCTTTAAAAAGCGGATAAGACAAATTCAGGGAGGATAAAGCTATCAATGGCTACTAGTCATGACAGTCATGTATTACTTCCAGTATCAGAGGCAGTATGGCTCTCAATATCAGTTGCTGGAGAACATGAGCAGGGGGCTGCTATTTAATTCATGCCCTGCTTGTGGGCTTCCCATAGACTTCTGGTTGGCCATTGTTGGAAGCCTTTTATCTGATCCAACATGTCTCCTCTTACATTCTTATGATCTTCATCTTTGTTGCAAAGAAGCACCAGGAGGGGGCAATTTGAGCAGAGAAGCCTGTGTGCCATTTTTTTCATCCCATCTGCTACTTTTTTCACTGCAAGGAGGGAGGCGCCTGGGGTACTTTTCTCCAGCAGGTTTTCAGACACATGTTTATAGGGCTAAACATGTCTAGAATCTCACGAAGGGAAAAGAAGTTTGAAGTGGTCAAGTGCAGCAGAAATGCCATGAGCATGGGATAAGTTAAGCACACACACCTAAATTGGGTTTTCATTACCCACATTTGTATGTAATATATAGTTAGATCCTGACACTCTACATGCCTTTGTTCAAAATTTGAGTTCCTTTGGTTGAGATTCTGGAATCTGAATGAAAATGATAATGAGTAATGAACAAACACAGATTTTAAGCAACGTCAACCAGACACAACCAACTGAACCAGCAGCCGGAATAAAGAGTATGAAGGGCACTGCACATGCGGGCTTCAGTCCAGAGAAAGATAATCATGTTTGAAATGAATGGACTTAATCAGGAATAAACTGTTTCATAAATTTAAGTGGCACTTAAATACCAACTTCCTCTGGCCTGGAGCCTTTGAGGGTATTGGTTTTGTTTTTTAAAAAATGCTGTTTCTGAGTACACTGTCTGTCACCATGGCAGATTTAAAATTAAATGGGCACCAACCCTATCAACATTGATCTTCCCTGCTCCTGCAGAATTACTTTCATTGGTATAAGCTAGGAGTGGGCAACTTATCCTCCAGATGTTTTGGCCTATAACTCCCATTGGCTCTACCTAGCGTAGCCAGTGGTGAGAGATGGTGGGAGTTGTAGGCCAAAATATCTTGGGGGACATAAGTTGCCCATCCCTGTTACAAGCCTTATACTATAAGGAGTCCTGTAATAACACTGAAGCATTTTCCTTTCTATTGACTCTGCTGTGCCTTAATATAATGTTGTTGTATCTAATGAAAATAAGTCATTTGTTTTTTAGGAATCACCATGTATGCCATTGGAATAGGGAAAGCAATTGAGGAAGAATTGCGAGAAATTGCTTCTGACCCTCCAGGCAAACATCTTTTCTATGCTGAGGATTTCAGTGCCATGGGAGAGATTACTGAAAAACTTCAAAAAAGAATTTGTGACGGTATTAAGTATCACACATTGTGCTATATACAAGAAAACCGAATGAACAGTTAATGCAAATAGAATTTTGGGATCTGATAGAAGTAGTCTGACCATTTGTCCTGAACATCTGCAAAATCACAGGGATACGTGTAAAACATGATGAGCAATAATCCGTTGGGAGGAGTAATATTTCAGCTGTTTAGCACTTGGGGAAAATATAACTTTGTTTGAAGGCCAGGAACATATACAATCATTTCTACTTTTCTGCCAGTTTGACAAGTCATGTATAAAATGTACAGCTCAAAAACCCAGGAGAGCTGGTAACGCCTTCCCTTTCCTATATACTGCAGTAAGATCATTAGCACTGTTGAAAAACACTGTGATCCATTCCTTCAGGAACATTGGGCGGAAATTCGGTAATTTATAATTTTACATTAAGATAGCCTGATAGTCAGTATTAGTCACATTTGAAAGAATATGTTGGAATAATGCTGAAATATATTGGCAAAACTGTGTGGGAATAAGTAAAGAATCCCTATAGTGGCATATTCTTATGCATTATGATGTTTAGAAGAACAGAAATAAGTAGAACTATTTAGAAATTCATTGGATCTGAACTAGCATTACTTCATTCCTGCTCTTTGGTCCATTAATCTGACCTTCCACTTTTTTTTAAAATTTCTTCCTGGCAGCCAGACTACTCCACTATTCTCTTAGGCCAGCTTCTAACACAAATGTAAAACCTGCATTGACTAGGATATACGTTCAATTTCTCTTCCAAATCCTCTCCCACATTCATTAACAGCATCAATACACAACATAAAAATGCCCCAAGTGTTACTAAAAGGGAACTTTAATAAGAATCATAAAACATAGACACAGTCTAGGTGTTGTGTATATTTTGAAAGTCCAAGGGGCTGCCATGTCAGTACAAAATCTGGTGCGTCACATACAGAATTTTACTTTTTACTAGGGCTGCAAACAATTTGGTAGGTAGCCTGTGTAATACTGGAAACATTTCCCCATTTTTGAGGTCAGACAGTTCATGAGCTCCAAACGAACATATGTACACAACTGAAATGGTCCTGTATAATTTTATTCTCTTATCCTAAAATAATTTTAGCTATTTATTTACTGCATTTCTATATTCTATACCCAATAGCTGAAGCTTTCTGGGCAGTTCACAAAAATTACAAAATTGTTTGCAATATCAAACTTGCTTTAAATCTGTTTTTATGGTTTCTGGAATTTTACTGATTTCTGCCTTATTTTATTTGGACAATATGTCTTTCAGGTCTGAAGGACCACCAGGGTTTACCAGCAGACATGCTTCATTCAGTGAATTCTGAAGGTTTGAGATCCTCAGTTTGTATATGTTATATTTCCACTTCAATTGGTTCTTCAATAAGTGCGGGCTGGTTCACATGTCATGCTAAGTCACAGTGGGTTAATTAACTCCCAGGGCTTAGTAGCATGTATGAGCAACCATTTTGCATATTCAAGCCACGACTGCAGCGTTGTCATGTGCAGACCTGGCAAGGATGGAGTGTTGGTGTGGTTAACAAACCACCCACAACCTGATCATAAATGCTATATATTATCTCAGCAGTTCTGGGTTAATCTAAAAGCCTTGCATAAAAAGCAAACCCTGAGGGATTCTCCTCTATTAATATTTTTGACAGTGTCGGCACCAGGTGGGCCTCAGTGGGGAATTGATTCCAAACCAAGATTACAATAAGGAATAAGATATGATATAAAGTACAACAGGGACGACTTACTATTTTGACGTCAGTTCTGTTCTGTCTGCAGAACCTGAAACAGCTACCCTAGCAATCACAGATGTTCTTGCCTGTCCAAATTTTGCAGTACACCATAAATACCTTTTTGAAGAAAAACAGTTGCGATCAACTGTATCTTCAGGTAAATCTGTTTCCTCTGCATATATACTATTTAGCATAGATATAGTGATTTATCTTTTATCTAACAAGGCGTGCTGCCACCAATCGCTGTCGATTCTTGAGCATTTAAGTGATGCCTATCTTTTGCCCCTTAGTTGAAGAGCTATGGTTGCTACTTTGAAATGTTTTTATCACTAATGTGGCATGGTGAGATTTGTCTAGAAACCCAGCACCCTCTTTATCTGAACTCTCTCCTTTCCTGCTATTGTGCTGGCTATAGCAGATGCAGCCAGCACTCCATAACTCTAGTATTGTTCTGTCTTCTTGCAGTTAAAACACCTTAAAGCCTGGCTATAAATATTTTTGGAATAATCATATTGCTTTATCACCAAGTCCAATTCTGGGAGTGGAGAATTTTTGACCTTCCAGATATTGGACTGTAGTTTCCATCATCCATTGCCCATGCTGGCTAGGACTGATGGGGGTTGGAGTCCAACAATATCTGGAGGGCCACAGGTCTTTCTATCAGAACAATATCATTAAGACTTTCAATTATAGGCTGAAGTTGAATAAATCTAGTTATACTCTTTCTTTGGCCCTTCTTGTTGATGACCTCAATATGTGAAAACAGTGTATGTAGAGCTTTCTTACATGAGCGATTTATTACATGCTCATTATTGGCCACTCATGAAAGTTTGTGGGTAATTTATTTGATGCCGTCAATCTCCAGGATGTCTCTCACCCCTTCTCCCGGAAATCTCACTAAAAACCCCAGAGATAATCCAATATTTTAAATAATTTTGGGATTAATTCCACCACTAGATGGCATTGTTTTATTGAGTTTTATGAAATATTTAGCCAGAGGGGAAAGTTTCAATTACAAACACATGGTCCCATCTGAAGGAGCAGTAATGAACGTGGAAAAGCCTGATAAGGCGTGTTCTCTCCCCCCCACCCCCAGCTTAATGTAGAGAGGCTCATAGTATTGTTGTTCTTGGGATAAATCTGTATTTCTTCGTTTATGTATTACTATTTTTCTAAGTACCTCCTACTTACTTTTCAGGAAATCCTTCAGAACACAAGAAAGACCCATGCAAATGTGAAAATCTTGTGACATTCCAGAATTTTGCAAATGCTGAAGTTAAAAAACTAACACAGCAGCATATCCTTTTCATATACCATTCCTAGTTCATAAATTCTTAAGTTCTGATGTATATTAAATCCTAAATATATTAATGTATAGCTGATTACATTAACAGTGCAATCCTATGCATGTCTACTCTGATATCAGTCCTCTTGTGTGCAGTTTACATCTATTAGATCCTATTAGATTAAGGCTGGATTACAGCCTTAATCTAATAGGATCTAAAGCAGTTTTAGTTGGTTGCAATCCCATCTACTCATAACCCAGTGGGATGCATCTTCATGTCCTCTGGTATGGTGGGTATGAAAGACCACCGAGTAGGCTTAATCCTATTGGGTTATTTCCAATGGTTGGTTTTTTTACATTTACAAACTGATAGACTTCTGCAACCAAGTGAGTCCCCCACGTACCTGGAAAGCACTGTTACTTGTAGGTGGTTTGTTTCCAAACTGGTAGGCACCTGACTGCCTGAATTTGCTGTAACTCTTCAGTCGGCTGCTTTGGAGACCATTTGTTCTTTCTAATTTTTTTGAAGTGCTTTTGTATTTCTGCAAACCTCAGAGTTCCCTAAACATGCAGATATCTCCCCTCTTTTCTTAATGGCCCTGTTCTGGCTCCAATCCTGTTGGCGTTCAACCATCTGAATTCACCATTGGACAGAGCGATGCGCAATGCTAGGCACCTGTATTTGGTTCTTAGTGTCTTACCTTCTGCTTGAATGGCAATACTTGGGGTACTTGGTCTGCTAGCACACTAGCACAATGCAAACGCATCATTTAAAATTATGCAGCCACTAAAACCCATATTGGTGTAGTTGCTATATGGAGAATATTTGTGGTGAGAAATGTGAAGTACAAGCTCCCTCTAGCTGCAATTTCAAAATTCAGAATAACAGTTTTATATATGTGGTGCAAATCCAGAGAAATAGAAGAACACAGTTGGCTGGATCCAGATTTACGCCCAGCAGTTTTGCTTGTGCTGTTTGTTGGGGGTAGGGCAGCTATTTTCACCATTCCTCTGCCTGGCAGCCTCTTGAAAAGCTGTTTTGGAGGGTCTGGAGACCGTCCAGAGCAGTGTGGGAGGTGGCACCGAGAGCAACAGGGGAAGGGAAAAGGGAATTAGCAGTAATTGCCATCCTGCCCCCTTCCTCCAGCAGGATCTCTGCTGGATCCCAGTTATATCCATGAACAGAAGAGGAAAGCCTGGATCCAACCCAATGAGTTTTACAGCCAGATCCTATCAGTTGCTGCAGTGACAAATGAGTATTTAGGACCTGGTACAACTTCAGCTATCCTAGCTTTCCACTGTGGGAACACTATCACTACCTGTAGATTAGGAATTTCCCACCAAACTGCTACACATCACAGCAATTAATACCTGGAGATGTATCACTTATTTGAGGCATCTTGACAAGTATGAAAAATGGATTACGTACATATAACCCAATCCAGCTAACAATAGCCATATAAACTGTCCAGCTTTGACTATTGGGTATTTTTTTAAAGTAATAAATAATGTGCGGATGTGCCGCCACTCTCTCACACACGCGCTATTTGCAACAGTATAGCCATACTCATACTTACCAATGAAGTGGTTAAAAATTAAAAAAGCAGCCCAACTGGATAAGACCAAAGTCTTTTCCTATTTCATTCAGTGGCTCACCCAGTGCCTCTGAGAAGTCCACAGGCAGGACACCACTTGTTGCAGATGGGATGCAAATTCCATGTGAAATCCTCTAATTATATTTAAGCATTTGCATTGCAACTTTATAATTGTATAATTCTACTGTGTAGTCAATGCTTTGCAGTATTACACATTGAATCAGACTTAAGAGGCATTTTCCTTAATTTACGATTACTAGAAGAAATGTCAAAAAGAATGGAAGCCCTGGAAAACCGATTAAGATACTGATGAAATGTCCACAGAAGTGTGTTGTGTTGGATATTTATACATATGAAGAGAATGTATCAAAGGTCGAGTCTCCACCCACGAGACAGGAGAAACTACTTCAGTACTTCAGCAAAGTACCACATTATATTGCATTTCTGCATTGACTGCAGATAAAAGTACAAGATGATTTATAAAATTATGCTATCTTTTTCAATTGAGATAAGCTATGGAATTTAATAAAATGGTGCTACAAAAGTCATTTCAAATTGTTTAGAAACCAGCAAGGCCATTTGCTTAACTCTTCCTTCACCCAGTAGTTCTCCCTTACAAAAATTGTCTGGGCTGGGTCATTCATAGAGGCACAGAATGAGAATCCAATTAAAGTTACCTTTGTACAACCAGTTGTGCATTGTGTGTTCACAGCCACTTGAACAATGCAGGGTTTCAGCAGAGCTCTGCTTTCACTGCTTCAGTTTGTGGAATGACACATTGGGTACTGCCCATAATGGTATATAACACGTAATTCTAGCACTAGAACTACATCCCTTAAAATCTTGAGAACAACTTTTATTTTCTAAAGAACATCACGATGGACACACACTCAAAATATTTTCCAATGGGGCTAGGAGTAATGGGCAGTTATTACATGGGAAGATGGTTTTATGCCAGAATGCACATTTTGGTTGATCAACATTAATAAACTGACAATCAGACTGCTCCAATTTTTAATTATGCCAAATTCACAGCACAAGTCCAATGGTCTTATTTCCTCCTTTAGTATAGACTTTCTTTGCTGCCTTCATCTCAAGATACTATCCTAGGTTTCTTTCTATTGCCAAATGACAGCTTTTACTGAATCCAGACTGGAAGAACTCAGTGTATGCACATCCCTGATGCACAAAAGCCTTCCAACATTCGCTGTGGACCTCAGAAACTGATGTTTATTTTAATGTTTAGTTTACCAAGAGCCAGTGTGGTGTAGTGGTTAAAAGTGTTGGATGAGGACTGGGAAAATACGGGTGCAAGTCCCCCAGTGGGTCATGAAGCTCACTGGGAGATTTTGGCCCAGTTGCTGACTCACATCCTAACCTACTTACTTCACAGTTGAGAGAATAAAATGGATGGTCATGTACAATGCCTTGGGAACCTTCAAGGAAAAGATGGAATATAAATGTAACAAATAAGCTAAAATTGGTCCAAATTACCCCTACTGAAAAAATGGGAATGTGAACCTGGCCATGCTGGTGAGGTCTGATGGGAGTTGTCCCCAACTTCTCAAAATTACGCTGGAGTAGGTTTTGTTTTCATTTTTTCCTGTACATTACCATTTAGAAAGAACAGTTGGACCTCAGAAAAAAATATACACTAGGGAGTTGAATTTTTCATGGTACGGATTAACACTCTCATCATGCAAACTTGCAAAAGTAATCTCTTATTTGTAATTTGCTTTCAGAAAAAAACTAGTATATTGAAACATTGGACCTTTCCATTATTAACCATGAGCCCTAGGCATGTTGCTTTCTCTTCTGTGGAGCCTAACATACCACAATAGTTTGTTAGACTATGTTTCTGAAATGCAACACCAATAAAATATGTTTTTCCTGTTAAACTGCAATAATCTTCAAATCAAATCGTATCTCCATCTCTAATAAGGCCTTTAAAGGGGTCAAAGAAACCAAGCTTGTTTTATAGTACTTGAAAACCAGCTCTTAATATTTCTTAAAACAATTTCATTTTCCGTAATCTGCTATGATAAACAGTGGCTACTCAATCAATTATCTCAATTATGTTTGAACTATGGAGCAGCAGTCTGACAAGTAGTGTAGACAAATATGGCTGGGTTTATCGCCCTTTCGTTTCCTTCGAAATCCCAAGACTGTTATGTGCTGGAATAGATAAGCAGGATACAATGCCAGACGACCAAATTAAAGAACTCCATCCATTTCAATACTGTTGCCAACTAATTCCCCCACCACTTTTTTTTGTTAACTCAATGACACGATAATGCTTTTTCTGGACCTTTGCCTGAACTATTTTTGATCCAGGTATGACAACCCTCATTTTCACAGCTTTGAAATAAGATACTCCACATTTCAAAGCTATAGCTGTAGAGAATAAAGCTGCACATCTTTTAAGGGCGCACTGTCAAAAGCACAACTCTAGAGCTTCAAGGTTTGTACTGACTTTCCCTAGACATCAAGGAAGAATTCAAGATATTGGTTATGTTACAAAATCCTGAATGTGTGTATATACCCATTGTAATCTCAGAACACCTGCATTTTTTATCTATTTGTTAAAGCCTATTGAGCATTTTTATCAAACATGGCCACTGTCTTGTTTATTAAATAAAGCAAGATACTGATCTTGTAACACCCTGAACACGTTTATCGTACAATCCTATGCATGTTTTAGACAGAAAAAGAGTCCTACAACTTCCAGCATTCCCCAGTCCATGCCTAAGATTGTGCCCTTAGACAAGTGACTTTAGGAAGCATTGCAATACCTATGCATTTGGGCCAGTTTTCAATAGCTAAGATGAAGATGGCATTTAGGGAATTTTAGTAAATATATTCCTTATGGGGAGCACATCAGTTATGATATTCTGAACTAGTTTGCTTACCATAACCACATACTCCACTGTAACTAAACCAAAGCATGTGCAACTGAAATCAATGCTTATTGCTTCCCATTTTACCAATGTCTCCATCTTGCTCTGTTTACCCTGTTGTCTCCTGTTTTATTTTACACTGCAAGCTCAAGGTAGAAATTTGTCCTCCTGCCCTTTAGTAAATAGCACATTGGTGGTGATGGATGTTCCACAACATCTGAACTTCAAGCAGTATAAACAAAGATACAGTAAGTAATAAGCAATTTTCATCTTGGATAGGAATGTACAACTGGTGTGAGTTGACAGTGCATGGATCTCATTGCCTTTAGCAGAACCCAAACCATAGTAGCATTCTCTGGCTTCAGTGGGACTTTGACATACTTAGCTCTAGCTAGATTATATTCTCTTGCTTTTAACTTTCAGCTTCATAGTGTAACTGTTTTTTCCCTCCATGGAACTTTCCACACCACTTACTGTAGCTAACTGATGAAAGCTACTGCCAATGATAGATTTGTAAACCAGTTTTATTACACAAAATTTAAAGTTTGTCCATGTTTATTTCTCACTGGTTTGCTCTGGCATGCTTCTAATGATGTCGGAATCACCTGTTTGGAGGAAAAAGGCCATATTTTAAAATCAAAACCTTTAGACCAAAAACCTTTACACCCAGCTGTGACAGCTGGGAATGACGGGAGGCATCAGAGTGGGGAGGACTGGTCTACACAATGTTATGTAGATGCCTAAATTCTTTTATTAAAGAATGTGCCATATTACAACACACGTTCTTCCTTTTACACACATGCTTTCACATATTACAAAACGTTTCTAGATTCTAAATTAACATACGCTATTCGAGATGCTAGATCATACTGGGAATTATAATCTGTAGATGTTACTTGCAGTTAAAAACCAGAACTAGGGAAACAAACTAGCCCTGGGGACACACCGCACAGTCATAATATAGCGAACGTCTAGCCTGCCCTGATCACTGAAATATCAGGACAGCGAGAATATATTCGCAGTATTTTTATAGTTCAAGTTGCAAGAGCATAAAAAAGTATAATTTGAGTATAATGGGTTTTGCAGGTATGATTTAAATACACTTCACGCTTCAAAGGTGTTAAGTGATGGGTAGGTTTATAGCCTCAGGCACCCTGCAGATTGCTTTACACCAGGCCTCCAGATTATAAAACAGAAAATAATGCAAGTTCCAAAAGAGCAAATTGCTGGACTACGGTTCCTAGATGACTCTTGCTATAACTATCCAAGTTCACCAAATTCTATAGGCCAGGCATAATTCAAAATAGCCCTGATTTTCTGGTCAGATGTCTTTATCCTAGTATTTTTTGAAAATATGACGTGTCTAGGGTTCTAAGAAATTTAGAAGAAAGCGGATTACCACTTTTACACATTTAACAAAATCTGGTCAGTTCCTGATAACTAAGCAACTAAGTTCTTTGCTAGTCATTGTTAAATACTGATGAAGCTCAGAACTCCTCTGTTGCACGAACTCAGACAATTTGAAAGTGATGGCTCTGCATCTACACTAAGTCATATTCAAGAAGTGTACCATATTATTTTTGCTTTAAACAGACTGTGCATTCTATTAAAAGAGTGAAGACTGAGTTCTGGAATCAGTACAACTTCCAAAGAATCCTAGTGAATGGTCCAGGATAGAAGTAAACCATCTTAAGAATCTCAAGTGTATCCAAAGATGTTATGATATGAAATAAAACATACATACCTGGGTCAATGATGGCCAGTGTACATACTCTGTAGTACTTTCCACAAGCTGTACCCAATTCAATATTATTGCCACTGTAGTGGTGCACACCAGTTTTGGCCAACATAGCGTAGTACTCAATTTCTGATTTCCTGCAAATTAAACACCCATTAAAGTAACAACAGATGCTTAGTCATGACTAACTTAATTCCCATTGCTTTTGTACATGCTAAGGCCATCAGAGGTAAAGGAACCAGCAGCAGCCAGGCACCTCTCCATCGTGCCTGGTTCCAGCTCCAGCTGAGAGCCACTTCCTCCCTGCTACCAACTGTCGCTGCTAAGGCCATCAGAGGGAAAGGAAGCAGCTGCTGAACTTTGCAACGAAGAATCAAGTGCCTGGATTTGCTTCTCCCCCCTCCCCCCATTCCCTTTGTGTCATTTTTTTTAGATTGTAAGCCTGTGGGCAGGGACTGTCTTAAGAAATATTTTTGTAAGCCACCTTGACAGCCTTTATGGCTAAAGGGTAGGATAAAAATACTATAATAAATAAATATCAATAAATACATGAGTAACTTAGCCTAGATCCATCCCATAAAGGTCATTTTGCAATACATGTTGGAAATTCGAATTGAAAACTAAAACCAAGTTTCTTCCTGCCATTAGTAAAAGGCCTTCATGATTTATGCCTACAACATACTGCCTGTTTAGAATGGGAGGACTAGCATTTATAATGACAATAATATAAAACTAAAACTCAGCGGATTACTGAACTTTACTATGCCACAGCATAATTACCTCTGCTATGGGGTACCTTTGTTTTTTCTGTATTAATTCTAAGACTCATTTTTTATGTGAACAGGCCACAATCATGAGACCCATCACATTCCTCTGCTGTGCTTATTGCTTAGAACATTCCATTTTTACCACCTCCACCCACAGCATTTACATATTAGCTTTCCTGGATTTTACTATCAAGCAAGCACCCTGCAAGTTTTCTGAAGTTGCTAGCAACAGTAGTTGTGCCCAAAAGTTCTACACACCAAGTTTCCAAAACTACCTCTGAACGCTCAGATGTTATCGGGAAGCCCGTTTAGTCTTCCCTTGCCTCAAAAATAAAAGGGCACCTTGTGACATATTGTGTTCCTAGGTGCCTGGGAGTCCTTGATCCCTAGACAATTAGGGAGACTTTGCTAGTAAAATCAATCCCACCAGGAAACAGATTCTAAGCAACTGAATAATGAGAAATATATCATGTGAGCCTTGTGTACTAGGCATCATGAACCCTCAGGAAAGGGGAACCTTTCCACAAATTTAGCCACTGCACACCGAAATTACTGATGAAAGGGGATTTGATAGTGTAAAAAAAAAAACCCACTGACCTGGTTCACATGGCCTACCCAGAGTTTAACCATGAACAAGCAGGAGCAAGCATTTTGGCTCCCACTTGTCCACTGCATTGTCCGTGATATTCAAACATGGAATGGTGAATAATTGTAGCGGGAGGAACAACCCAGGCTTATAACCCAAGAAAAAACCCTGGATTAGAGGTCTGAACTGTTCCACAACAACCCACAATTCTGCATTCGGACATCACGGACAATAACCCAGGAATACAGCATCCCTGGGATGTTTAGTTTAGTGGGAGCAGCCAGTCAGGAACGAGCATGCTTGCTCACTTCCACTCATTCAGATACCCAGGGTTTCTTTAAACCCTGGGTAGCCTTGACATGTGAACCACATCACTGTGTCCTATGAGTTCTGATGGATATGGCTCCCTAGGATACAAGCTAAGATAAGCACTAGAATCGGGTTCTAATTTTTCCAGCAGACTTGGGTTTAAATTGTCAAGTATCATCATCTTCCATTTGCCCATGTGTAAGCACAATGGCCACTCGCAAACTTCCTTGGAGCAGGAAGTGGGGGAGGGCTATTTCTCATTACTGCCCCAAGCCCTGTAAAACTCAACTCAACTCTTGCTAATGTTCCATGCCCCACGCCAAAGAGAAAGGCTGGGGATTCTCTTAAAACGCTTGCCAAGGGGTCATAAAACACTCGCCATAGTGATGGTGATAAGCAGAAGTGTGACCAAGCCTATATAACTTGCTGCCCTATCACTATTTGGAGCTAGTCATTTTTATTTTAGTGAGAGATTTCAGAGATAAAAAGCACAACCCTGTGCATGTCTACTCCCAACAAGTTCAATGGGGCTTATTTCCAGGTAGAAGTACATAGGATTGTAGCCTTATAGTTCCACTTCAACTATAAAGTTAGTTCTTTTTGTAAATCTAATTAACATGTTCAGTTGATTTATAAAGGTCAATTTTCAGTAGATGCACCCTTACCTCAGAGCAGGACAGTTGTTGGCAAGGATTACCAACTTGGCTTTGCCCTGCCGGATCATTTTCAGCGTCTGCTTATAACCCAGTACATATTTTCCACTTTTCATAACCAGCTGAAGCCTAGAATT
Source organism: Elgaria multicarinata webbii (assembly GCF_023053635.1). NCBI lineage: Eukaryota > Metazoa > Chordata > Lepidosauria > Squamata > Anguidae > Elgaria > Elgaria multicarinata. The sequence goes on from NC_086177.1 coordinate 86,480,611, forward strand.
TATAGACTCCAGGGACTTTTTCTATGAGAAAATGTAGATATGTTCAGATTTCAAAATTATTCCAGCATTTATGAATCACAAAAAGAAAGGCTGCTTAACTTTCCTATATTCTGAATGGCTGGCCTTTTTACACTAGCCCAATTTGAATATGTTTATCATAATATATTCAACATTATTTTGTAACTTTAAATCACATTATAAAACATTCAAAATGGGTGACAGTAATTAAACTCGAAGTTACAGCACAATTAGATTTTTTAAACCCTCTAAAATAGTTAAGACAGGAATTATTTCAGCATAAGACACATATTCTAGGTTTGTTCCGACAACACGCTAAGCCACGTTGGTTAAGCATTTTGAGCTAAACATTATGGCTTAGTGTGTTGTGTGAACCATGACTTAGTATGCCATGTGAACCATTCCTAACCATGATGGCTACATTTAAATATGCTCACCAACCATTTGCTGCAAAAGGATAAGCAGCCTTAACATGATTTAATGTGTTGTTTGAAAAGGCCCAATGAAGATTAGTGTTTAGTACTGTCACAGCTTTTCCTCAGTCCTCCAAATTATTTCCTTGCAACTTCTACAAGCATGTTTATGTAGTATATACTACTTAAGTTGTAAGTAACTTCCATTCCCAAATATTCATGATTTTTTCTTCCTTGCACACTATTTTGTGTTTTCTAAAATGAAAACCCCCTGAATGCATTCAGCTACTTTATAGAAAGCCTATTAATTTCAACTGGCCTGGCTTCTCACTAAGCATGCTTACAATTGCAGCTTCATGCCAACTGAGATACACAGCCCAACTAAAGTCTAAGACAACACTTCTACAGAACATCTATCACACTCACAACAATCTTATGAAACAAGTTTGTTATTAATCCCATTTCACTGTCATTTTATCAACTGGATAAACTTAGGCCACAACTCAGGGACCCAAGGCACTTGCACCATCTTCATGGTTGCAGTAAGACCTCTACTATTCAACTCATGTGCATGTGTGTGGGGAGAAAGGTACATTCAAATAAATCTTTTGCCATGCAAAAAGGTCGGAGAGGCAATCCTATGGGGCCCACACTAAGGTACTTAATTTTTTCGGTCAATAAGTAAATTATCAGACAATTAGAACTTTCTCTCGAAATTATAGTATGATAAAATGGACTACAGTGCACAAAAGCTTGTGCCAGATTCCATTTGTTAGTTTTTAAGGTGCCATGTAAAGACTGTGACTTTTTCCTGCAACCGACTAACACGCTTACCCCTCCGGAAACTGACAGAATCAGACTGATACTCCTCGCACACATCTCCTGAAAAAGCTCTAGCAAACAACATCGAACTACTGGGTTGGCAAGAAACCCGGCAAAGGCGCCAGGGCCCACGCAGCTACGAGAGAGCTTTCCAGGCGACGCTCGCTGCCATCCCTGGTCCTTCAGGGCCCTCCGCCCAAGGTGGTCCGGCGCCTGGCAGCATCTTCAGGGAGTCCCACCCAGAGGCCGCCCGCCCGCCCGCCTTGCGTTGTGCCCTCGCCTCTCCCTACCGAGCTTCGCCCTACCGCCACGTGAACCCACCCTGCCCGCCGCTGGCGCGTCCACTCACCGTCTTCTTGGCGGCCACCATCCTGCCGGCTTATCTCGGGCCTGCCGTTACCTGCACAAAGGAAAGGAGAAGAGTTAATAGCGCCCGCAACCGCGTCTCGTCCGGCCACCCCCGCCTCACGCGCGGGGCCCCGCTCAGCCTGGCCCCCTCACCCTCCCTCGGAGAGACGCTCACCAGAGAGGCGCCTCCAAGATGGCCGGGCAACGAGGAAAGGAAGGAGCTCCCACAGTGCAACGCGCCTAACCACGCGGCTGAGCCGGCGCGAACAGCTACGCTCGCGAGAGAAGATGCGCCCCTGCCTTTTCTCCCCCGCCCCTCCGCTGCTAGCTTCTCCATCGGCTTGCGTTGAGCATGCGCACAATCCCGCTTCAAGAGGGCACCATAGAGATAGGAAAAGAGAATGGTTAAAACAGAGAGATTCCGGCTCTCAGCGGAACGTGAGGGCAGACAATAAAAAAAAATTAAGAAAAAAAGAGGGTGGTAGCATAGAGATGACGGGGTGGGGAATGGCTCCTCGTTGGTATTCGGCCTTGCATAGATTGTTCAAATCGAAGTCAGAAATGAACGGCCACGTCAAATCTCTATTTTCCTGTACCTACGCTGCGCTCAACCTGTCCAGCCACCTCCTCTTATTCGCCGTGAAGGGGGCAAGTCGAGCAGTACTTGGAAGCTGGATCTTTGGATATGCAGTGTGTTAATTCAGGCCAGCTTTTCCGCACCTGGTGCCCTCCAGAGGTGTTAGACTACAACGCCCAGCATGCTGCGAGTTTTGATACAACACCTCTGTAGGGCGCCAGGTAGAGGGGAAACTGTTGTAAGCTGTAATTTTGCAAAGGAAACGTTGCGCATACAGAGTTCCTTCACCCATGGGGAAAGAAGCACCCCAAACCAAATAAAATTATTTCTTAACCAAATAACATTATTTCTTTCTATGCCATGGGCTTATTTCTGCACCATATAGTTTTTGTGAGTGTATCTGATTCAACCAGGACTTAACTTGAGTCAGGACAAGGTCACAAACGCTTAGTCCTGGACCTTGTTGACAGTATAAATGTAAAGTAATAATTAAGACAAGAGTATGTGCATATTACTGTTCCTCTGCCATTGCAGATCAAAACCTGTCCTCACACAACTGCGATTATGGGGCAGAGATACCTTCCGGACTCCTGCCATGGTACTTCAGTTTAGAAATTAAGTATAGATTATAGTCGTGTAAATAAAATATGTGTATCTGCTGAATACTGGAGGTATAAAAATAGTTGAGGGAAGCAAACAATGATATTAAAAATTGAGAGTGTTCCCTCTAGTGGAAAATAATTTAACTGCTCTAACATCGTCATACCAAATATAAAGTAGTATATAAGAATAGTTTTCAGTCCTTTTGGGGGGATTCATGAATACATCTAAAAATTGTGAAATCCTGACCCCTACTTTCTGCCCCCCTGAATTTTTTAAAGGTAAAAACTGGTAATAAGTAATTGATTTAACAATTACAACGTTTCTCAAAAACCCTGGGGATGCTCATAGAACACAAGGGTCCTAGAGAACCCTGTATAAAAAACACTGGCATATATAGTATGTTACATGAACTCAAGAAAGTTTAAAAGTTATGTGTAAAAACCAAACTGACAAAGCTAATGAGTCAGCAAAGGATACCACTTAAATGGAGCTGTTGTGTGAGAATTACATGACCTTTTTATTCTCTCAGTATTTTAACAGTTTATAAATTTAAATTTAACTTCGCTGTTTAAAATGTATATTTTAATATTGTATTTCTGCACTATTGCTGATTTTATCCTGGTTGTGTTTCTATATTGTATTTATACCATGTTTTTATATTGTTTGATTTATGTTTTGATTGGTTTTTGTGTGAACTGCCCAGAGAGCGGTATATTGGGCAGGATAAAAATGAAATAAATAAACAAATAAATAAATAAAACCCATTTTGTTACTTTCTGTGAACATTTTTGCGGCTCCGGACATGCCCGAGTACTCTTAATTGTAGTCAAGGGATCATGAGCAGGCTATAGGAATGCACACTCCCTCTCTTCCCCACCCCTGACCCCCCCTTCAAGGTAAATTCTTTCACTTTAGTTGTAGTTAAAAGTTATATTGGCATCAAGCTAAGGCTAATTAGGGTTCCTCTTTAACCAGGATTTGAAACCAAGGTTTAAAGACGGTTTGAAAACTAAACAGCAACCCGGAATAATGCATGCAAAATTCTCTTTTAGAGTTAAGGTGGAAGGGAGACATTTATTCCTGAGAGGGAAGGTGTAAGGGAATAAATGTGTGACTCATGGCTTGCTCACAGGGCTCATCTACACCAAGCAGGCTATTCCACTATGAAAGCAGTATATAAAAGGCAGGAGCCACACTACTGCTTTATAGTAGTATTGAAGTGCACTGACAATTGTTGGGGCCCATTGACACATTCCATATACTGCTTTCATACCACTTTCACAGTGTAATATCCTGCTTGGTGTAGATGTGTCATGGGCCCCAACAGTTGTCAGTGTACTTCAGTACTATTATAAAGCAGTAGTGTAGATCCTGCAGTGCACTTCAACACCACTATAAAACAGTAGTGTGGCTCCTGCCTTTTATATACCACTTTCATCCTGCTTGGTGTAGATGAACCCATAGTCTCTTAACTGCAATTAAAATGAGACTTACAACCAGGTACGTGTGTATACGCAAATGTGAAAGGGTGCAATTTAGACAAGGATGTTTATAATTCCCCACTTTCCCTAGCCAGCCATGCTGAATGCTGAGAGTTGTTGGCACTTTTTCTTTCTAAGCACGCATAGAATTGTGACTTAAGTTATTTACATTACAATTTAAATGAATTTAATTTGGAAGCCACCTTGCAAGTTTCTTATGAAATTCGAAGTTGGGTTACAAATAAAGTTGTTGTTTTTTTTAAAAAAAGTAAAAGTAAAAAAAGCCACCATGAAATTGTAGTATAAATTCTGCCAAATAAAATAAAAGTGTTTGATATCGAAAATTTGTATAGGTCACAGAATTCAGGTTTTCTGGGTGCAGAATTTTAATTGCCTGAGCACAGCATATTGCTTTTAGTCTTGAGTACATGCATCTCTACTCAAGAGAGAGAACAGAACCAGGGAACTCTGAAGGGATAGGTGGGCAGCAGACAGAAGTCAAGAACAACAATGCCATTTTGTTTTAAACTTTGGAGGAAAGACGGTTTCCAGTTCCATGAGCTGTTCCCTTTCTTTTCACTATGGTTAGAGATTGGGAGAATCACATCTGCACTGGATTCTGGTGTACGAGGCATCTTTTCTAAAGTTTGCAAGAAGACCCTTTCAAGTACAGTGTTTGGTAGGCTAGAGATGCCCAACGTTGCAGCAGAGGGAGCCCTTAGGCTCTTTTAGACCACCTGTGTTTTATCAATGTGGGTATTCTCATCTGTAAATCATATTCTAAAATCTGCCAGTTGACATAAAACAGGCAGAAATTAAACTTACTTTCATACCTTTATTACCCCATCAGATGAATCAGAGGGCTTTATTTGAATTCCCTTCTGGCACCTGCACTAATTAGTTTTCTTTCTATTGGTATTACAAGTGGCAGACTGAGCTTTATGAGAGTGACCATATTTAAAGCAAGTGAAAACATGTTCATTCAGTTTTCCCTGATTCATGCAATTTTCTGTTCATTTACTGTGAGGAAAACAAGTATACTTCATTGTTCCAAACACAGCACAATGAGGAATTTGGGATACTAATAAGGCTGGCATTTGCTGAATCAGCACTGACATTTCTTGTCATTCAGTCACCCAATCAAAAAATAGCTAAAAGTGGGGGGAGTGGAAAAGGGGATGAAGTCTGCAGGAGTGCAGAGAAAATCCTGAAGCTCACTGTCTATTGGAGCATATCCCCAAAACATACAAAGTCCAGCTCATACAACAACCTTACCAAAAAGATGAAATATTTTACCAAGCCACATTTTTGAGATGATCTGATGTTCCTGAACCAACACTTGTAAACATCTATCCTTCCTCTTGAAAAGTATGTCCTAGGCATAGGCCATTGGCCTTTACAGTAGTGGCACAAGAAAAAGTTATGTATCCCCACAGATCATGGGGCCTAGGAGTGGCTCACAGGTTGCACTAGTCACACAACTAGACAAAGTCCATGAGCTCTTAAGCCTATACATTTCCCCTCCTTGACTAATTGCAGGGGGTGGGATTTGGATTAGGCCATGGCACAGCGGCAAAATGTTATATTCTCTCACACCTTGTGCTGCACATGCACACACACACACAGCCCTCCCCATGTCTGCTTTTCGTAACAGGAAAAAGATTGACTCTTATTAATTCTTTATTTATGTTCACTTATCTTAATATGTAAAATTAATTGCCACAGCAATACAATCCTCCCCATGATAACTCTTTCAGACATTTCATTCAGGATTTTTAAAGAAATAGATAAAACCATTCCATTGGTTTCCTAACGGAAAAATTTATAGCCCAAATAGAATCTACAGTTCTGCTCATTACTTAGTTATACAGCAAAGCTTCCACACACACACATGATCAAAGCTGTAATCCGATGCACACTTACTAGGGAGTAAGTCCTGCTGAAATCAGCAGGATTTACTTGAGTGTAGACATGCCCAAGGTTTAATTTTAGATGCTGTAGTACTAAACTGAATGGATAAAAATACCTCAGGGACTAAACAATATCTCAATAGTTCAGTGTCTTGTCTTGACAACTGAAGGTTATCACGGGACGTACTAAACCGAAGGACACCGAATGGCCATTGAAGTGCATTGTGTCATTCCGAATGGCCATAGGAAATCATTGAAGGAGTTTAGGGATCATCTACAAATTAAAATATCTAAAGGAGTTAAACATTTAGTTTTCATAGAAAACCACACAGAATCAAAATACAAACCAACAAAGTGGTTTTGGGGAACAATTCCTATGACCCCCAACACAGTGGTTTCTAGGGATCATCTCCAAACATAAAAAGAAAACAGAATACAATAAAGAGAAGGTGACTGCCGTTCCATGCAATGCTTCATAGGCACCAGTTTTCAAAGACCAAAATAAGTGGAGGGGGGTTGCCAAAAACTGTCACAGATTATTTCCATGTTTACAAATCCCTCCCCCGCACCCTCTCCTCACAATTGGCTTACATTTCAAAGTGGTCATAGGAATACATGGGAATGATACCACAAGCCCCTTAAGAATCAGATGAAGCTGTAAATGCTTACGGAGGTTGAAATTAGAAACCCAAGCATCCTAAGACTGTGCTTGATACATGTTGCATTGGACTTGCCCCCAACTTGCGCATAGCCATAATACGGGGTGTCATTCAGAATGGCCATGGGAAAGCATTAGGCTGTCACAAGCAGGCACGCAGAAAAGAGGGGGAGCCCCAAAACGCTCATGGAGATTTGAACTACACCCCCCCCCAAAAAAAACCTAAGAGTTTCTACTGGAGACATGCTCCACCGGAAAGACCGCCACATTGCACATGGGCCCATAAGGTTCCATCAGAATGACCATAGGAAAGCATTGGACAGTCACGCAGCCCCAGAAATCAAGGGGAGCCCCAAAATTCTCATAGACATTTGTAATGAGACCCTAAGCATCCTAAGAGTTTTTGCTGCAGACGTGCTCCATTGGAATGGCCCCTAAGCTGCACACGGCCACGTGAGATTTCTTCAGAATGGCCATAGGAAAGCATGGCGCTTTCTGGCAGCCCCAGAAACTCAGGGGGAGCCCTGAAATTCTCATAGATGTTTGTAATGAGACCCTAAGCATCCTTAGAGTTTTTGCTGCAGACGTGCTCCATTGGAATGGCCCCTAAGCTGCGCACGGGCACATGAGGTGTCTTCAGAATGGCCATAGGAAAACAATGGGCTTCTCTGGCAGCCCTCCCAAATCAGGGGGAGCCCCAAAATTCTCATAGAGGCTTGTAATGAGACCCTGAGCATCTTAAGAGTTTTTGCTGCAGGTGTGCTCCATTGAAATGGCCCCTAAGCTGCACACGGCCACATGAGGTTTCTTCAGAATGGCCATAGGAAAGCATGGCGCTATCTGGCAGCCCCAGAAAATCAGGGGGAGCCCCAAAATTCTCATAGAGGCTTGTAATAACACACTAACCATGCTAAGAGTTTTTGCTGCAGGTGTGCTCCATTGCAATGGCCCCCAGGCTGTGCACGGGCACATGAGGTTTCTTCAGAATGGCCATAGGAAAGCCTTGCACTTTCTGGCAGCCCCAGAAAATCAGGGGGAGCCCCGAAATTCTCATAGATTTTTGTAATGAGACCCTAAGCACCCCAAGATTTTTTGCTGCAGATGTGCTCCATTGGAATGGCCCCTAAGCTGCGCACGGGCACATGAGGTTTCTTCAGAATGGCCATAGGAAAGCATGGTGCTATCTGGCAGCCCCAGAAAATCAGGGGGAGCCCCAAAATTCTCGTAGAGGCTTGTAATAACACACTAAACATGCTAAGAGTTTTTGCTGCAGACGTGCTCCATTGGAATGGCCCCTAAGCTGCGCACGGCCACATGAGGTTTCTTCAGATTGGCCATAGGAAAGCATGGTGCTATCTAGAAGCCCCAGAAAATCAGGGGGAGCCCCGAAATTCTCATAGATGTTTGTAATGAGACCCTAAGCATCCTAAGAGTTTTTGCTGCAGACGTGCTCCATTGCAATGGCCCCTAAGCTGCGCACGGCCACATGAGGTGTCTTCAGAATGGCCATAGGAAAACAATGGGCTTCTCTGGCAGCCCTCCCAAATCAGGGGGAGCCCCAAAATTCTCGTAGAGGCTTGTAATAACACACTAAGCATGCTAAGAGTTTTTGCTGCAGTCGCGCTCCATTGCAATGGCCCCTAAGCTGCGCACGGCCACATGATGTTTCTTCAGAATGGCCATAGGAAAACAATGGGCTTCTCTGGCAACCCCAGAAAATCAGGGGGAGCCCCAAAATTCTCTTAGAGGCTTGTAATAACACAATAAGCCTGCTAAGAGTTTTTGCTGCAGGTGTGCTCCATTGCAATGGCACCTACGCTGCGCACGGGCACATGAGGTTACTTCAGAATGGCCATAAGAAAACAATGAGCCTATCTGGAAGCCCCAGAAAATCAGGGGGAGCCCCAAAATTCTCATAGATGTTTGTAATGAGACCCTGAGCATCCTAAGAGTTTTTAATGCAGGCGTGCTCCATTGCAATGGCCCCTAAGCTGCGCACGGGCACATGAGGTTTCCTCAGAATGGCCATAAGAAAACAATGGGCTTCTCTGGCAGCCCTCCCAAATCAGGGGGAGCCCCAAAATTCTCGTAGAGGCTTGTAATAACACACTAAGCATGCTAAGAGTTTTTGATGCAGGTGCTCTCCATTGCAATGGCCCCTACGCTGCACACGGGCACATGAGGTTTCTTCAGAATGGCCATAGGAAAACAATGGGCCAATCTAGAAGCTCCAGAAAATCAGGGGGATCCCCGAAATTCTCATAGACATTTGTAATGAGACCCTAAGCATCCTAAGAGTTTTTGCTGCAGACGTGCTCCATTGGAATGGCCCCTAAGCTGAGCACGGGCACATGATGTTTCTTCAGAATGGCCATAGGAAAACAATGGGCTTCTCTGGCAACCTCAGAAAATCAAGGGGAGCCCCAACATTCTCGTAGAGGCTGGTAATAACACACTAAGCCTGCTAAGAGTTTTTGCTGCAGGTGTGCTCCATTGCAATGGCACCTACACTGCGCACGGGCACATGAGGTTACTTCAGAATGGCCATAGGCTTGTAATAACACACTAAGCCCATTCTTTTCCTATGGCCATTCTGAAGAAACCTCACGTGGCCGTGCGCAGCTTAGGGGCCATTCCAATGGAGCACGTCTGCAGCAAAAATTCTTAGGATGCTTAGGGTCTCATTACAAACATCTATGAGAATTTCAGGGCTCCCCCCTGATTTTCTGGGGCTTCCAGATAGCACCATGCTTTCCTATGGCCATTCTGAAGAAACCTCATGTGCCCGTACGCAGATTAGGGGCCATTCCAATGAAGCACGCCTGCAGCAAAAACTCATAGCATGCTTAGTGTGTTATTACCAGCCTCTACGTGAATTTTGGGGCTCACCCTGATTTTCTGGGGCTGCCAGAGAAGCCCATTGTTTTCTTATGGCCATTCTGAAGAAACCTCATGTGCCCGTGCGCAGCTTAGGGGCCATTCCAATGGAGCACGTCTGCAGCAAAAACTCTTAGGATGCTTAGTGTGTTATTACAAGCCTCTACGTGAATTTTGGGGCTCACCCTGATTTTCTGGGGCTTCCAGATAGCACCATGCTTTCCTATGGCCATTCTGAAGAAACCTCATGTGCCCGTGCGCAGCTTAGGGGCCATCCCAATGAAGCACGCCTGCAGCAAAAACTCATAGCATGCTTAGTGTGTTATTACAAGCCTCTACGAGAATTTTGGGGCTCCCCCTGATTTTCTGGGGCTGCCAGAGAAGCCCATTGTTTTCTTATGGCCATTCTGAGGAAACCTCATGTGCCCGTGCGCAGCTTAGGGGCCATTCCAATGGAGCACGTCTGCAGCAAAAACTCTTAGGATGCTTAGGGTCTCATTAGAAATAGCTATGAGAATTTTGGGGCTCCCCCTGATTTTCTGGGGCTTCTAGATAGGCCCATTGTTTTCCTATGGCCATTCTGAGGAAACCTCATGTGCCCGTGTGCAGCTTAGGGGCCATTCCAATGGAGCACGCGTGCAGCAAAAACTCTTAGGATGCTCAGGGTCTCATTACAAGCCTCTATGAGAATTTCAAGGCTCCCCCAGATTTTCTGGGGCTGCCAGATAGCTCCATGCTTTCCTATGGCCATTCTGAGGAAACCTCAGGTGCCCGTGCGCAGCTTAAGGGCCATTCCAATGGAGCACGCCTGCATTAAAAACTCTTAAGATGCTCAGGGTCTCATTACAAGCCTCTATGAGAATTTTGGGGCTCCCCCTGATTTGGGAGGGCTGCCAGAGAAGCCCATTGTTTTCCTATGGCCATTCTGAAGACACCTCATGTGCCCGTGCGCAGCTTAGGGGCCATTCCAATGGAGCACGTCTGCAGCAAAAACTCTAAGGATGCTTAGGGTCTCATTACAAACATCTATGAGAATTTCGGGGCTCTCCCTGATTTTCTGGGGCTTCCAGATAGCACCATGCTTTCCCATGGCCATTCTGAAGACACCTCATGTGCTCGTGCGCAGCTTAGGGGCCATTCCAATGAAGCACGTCTGTAGCAAAAACTCTTAGGATGCTTAGGGTCTCATTACAAACGTCTATGAGAATTTCGGGGCTCCCCCTGATTTTCTTGGGCTTCTAGATAGCACCATGCTTTCCTATGGCCAATCTGAAGAAACCTCATGTGCCCGTGCGCAGATTAGGGGCCATTCCAATGGAGCACGTCTGCAGCAAAAACTCTAAGGATGCTTAGGGTCTCATTACAAACATCTATGAGAATTTTGGGGCTCCCCTTGATTTCTGGAGCTGCGTGACTGTCCAATGCTTTCCTATGGTCATTCTGATGGAACCTTATGGGCCCATGTGCAATGTGGGGGTCTTTCCGGTGGAGCATGTCTCCAGTAGAAACTCTTAGGTTTTTTTGGGGGGGGTAGTTCAAATCTCCATGAGCATTTTGGGGCTCCCCCTCTTTTCTGCGTGCCTGCTTGTGACAGCCTAATGCTTTCCTATGGCCATTCTGAATGACATCCCGTATTATGGCTATGCGCAAGTTGGGGGCAAGTCCAATGCAACATGTATCAAGCACAGTCTTAGGATGCTTGGGTTTCTAATTTCAACCTCCGTAAGCATTTTCAGCTTCATCTGATTCTTAAGGGGCTTGTGGTATCATTCCCATGTATTCCTATGACCACTTTGAAATGTAAGCCAATTGTGAGGAGAGGGTGACGGTGGGGGGGGGGGGCATTTGTAAACATGGAAATAATCTGTGACAGTTTTTGGCAACCCCCCTCCACTTATTTTGGTATTTTAAAACTGGTGCCTATGAAGCATTGCATGGAACGGCAGTCACCTTCTCTTTATTGTATTCTGTTTTCTTTTTACGTTTGGAGATGATCCCTAGAAACCACTGTGTTGGGGGTCATAGGAATTGTTCCCCAAAACCACTTTGTTGGTTTGTTTCAGCTTAAAGGGCAGAAATGGCATCAATTGTGGCAGTTTCAATTGGCCTCTGCTGTGTCAGAGGTTTACTGGAAGCAAGATCTTCATGAATTCATGGGATCTAGTGTATCCCGTTTCCAAAGGATTATTAATAGCCCTTTTGACCTTATGGTTGTAAATAATGTCTGCTGTTAAACTGGTGTGTGAACTGAGACCAGGCAATAGTTCTATGGCAGGATCTTATATGCCCATGGTCCACATAGCCAATAGAGTCTGTGGACATTTAACGCTGGATAGATTAACCATTTCTCACCTTTGGAAAAACATACTGGTAGAGGAATATGCTCTGCACCTTCTGGAATACCATATAACAGAAGAGGGAGATCTCTCTATTATTTGGTTGTAATCCTTACGGCATTTTGCTACATTGGGTTTACTGATTTTACCATTATCTGTCAGTGTGTAACTGCTTTTGAAACACGACAGTAAAGGAGGAAGAACAGTGCTACTAATAAAGAGGTCTTTGTATTTGCTAACCATCTCTAGCTTGAAGCCTCCAATTGCAGGAAGTGTCTACCTGAAACTTGAATGAAGTCTAAAAAATTAACATTGTTTTATCTTTAAACCAGCAAGTGCAATCACATTATGGTCAAAGGAGAGTAGACAAAGAACTCGGAAACCCAAAATCTTGTGCAGCGTTCTATCTCTTAAAGCTTTCCCATAATTAGTGCCAATCAAGGCCAAATCTACACATCGTACTGAAGGCGCTTGTGTGCGCCGTGAAAACGATGGTGTAGATGGCGAAAGAAGAGATGGAGGAAGAGGCGGCTGGGGAACCGGCTGCGTCCTTGCCGCTGCCGCCTCCTGCTGCCGGGGTAAGTGCCACCCAGGTCGGAGAGCTCAGCTTCCGACAGCGGCAGCAGCAAGGATGCGGCCGGTTCCCCAGCCTCCTCCTCCTCCACCTCTTCCTCCGTCTCTTCTTTTGCCGTCTACACCATCGTTTTGACGGCGCACTGGAGGCGCACGCGAGCGCCTTCAGTACTACGTGTAGATTCCCTCCAAGTAATCCACAATAACTTTTGCTGTATGCCTAATCTCCTACGGGTTGTCACTGAGTATGTGTGGCATTCTGATATGGGCCATTGAACTGGCAGCGTAGAGGGGTTTCAGACTGGGATGGATTATATTCCATCCTTTATTTCCTTATTTATTTATTAAGCACTTTTATCCTGCCCTTTAGCCAAAAAGGCTCTCAAGGCAGCTTACAAAAATGTTTCTTAAGACAGTCCCTGCCCACAGGCTTACAATCTAAAAAACATCCCTGCCCACAGGCTTACAATCTAAAAAACATGACACAAAAGGAAAGGGGGTGGGGAGGGAGGAGGAGAAAAGGGGATGGAAGCAAATTCAGTCACTAGATTCTCAGCTGCAAAGTCTATATATCTCTGTACCAAAGTTTGTTCATTTTCTTTGGTGATGTTTTGTTCAAACTGGTATGCCTTCTACCCTTCTTTTGCCCGAGATAGGCAGGCACACCAATTACAGGTATGCCTTGTTCATGATGGGCTGGCATTTTTAATTATTATTATTATTATTATTATTATTTATTACATTTATATACCGCCCCATAGCCAAAGCTCTCTGGGCAGTTTACAAAGATTAAAAAGATTAGATTAAAAAGACTGAACATTAAGAATCGATATACAAATTTTAAAAACAAAAGCATAGGAACAGCTAAAGTTTAAAACAATAAAAGCACATATCCAACAGTTTAGTAAGGTTAGTAAGGTTAGTAAGGTTAGTAAGGTTAACTTTTATATGCCGCCCCATAGCCGAAGCTCTCTGGGCGGGTTACAAAGATTAAGACTGAACATTAAAAATCGATATACAAATTTTAAAAACAAAAGCATAAAAACAGCTAACACTTAAAGTAATTAAAGCACACATCCAACAGTTTAATAAGGTTAACTATTTCTGCTACTGCTATACTTAGTTGTACTATTCCCTTCTTTATTTCCCGTAAAGCATAGTTCAAAGAGAACAAGACCGCCGTACTGGAACAGAGCGGCCATCTCAGTCATCGTTGGCTGCCTGGCGAAGTCTGTCTTCATGCAGCTGGCTGGACTTTTGCTAACTCTACCAGTAGGATGAAACCTTTTTGGTTTCTGGAGAGTGGCTGGGCATTATTATGGCCCTTAAATATTTGTAGAGTAAAGTTAGGTGGTCTCCGGGCATGATCCGCTGGGTCTTGGGAGAAGCAGTAGACACCTGCTGTTGGCCGTGTCGAGGAGAAATCGCCTGCGTTGTCCTTGAGAGCACCGCCTCGGTTGCTGTCTACACTTGACTGGCGAAATCTGGGTCAACGGCCCTCTTGCAGGGTGATGTGTGGATCTGGTAAGATCTGGTAGGGACCTTTCCACCTGGACGCCAGGGCACTCTTGTCCACTGAAGAACCGTGATGCCGGTGGTCGTGGCAGGGCTCATCTGGGTGTCTTTAATCTGTGAATGACAACCTAAAACTACCTCATTAATGCACGGCCATAGCCTTAATACTTGATCATCTGTTAGCTGGAGTTCGGTGGCCTGAAATTTAGTAGGGGGTGGGGGGGGAGTCATTGGTTTACCCATGAGGGTTCCCATAAGGACTAATCTCTTGTTCGTAAGTGCCAGAGGCCGGCCACACACCCAACTGCTCTGCCCAACTAGAGTAATTACGCTGTTAATCATGGCGTTATCAACTGCATATAGCTCAGACTACACAGAAGGTATGAGCTTGCCCTTTCCTGGAAACATGGTGTGCCCTGATATCCTTGATAATCCCTTTTCTTAATTGCAAAAAAAGGATTTCATCAAATTCCAAGACCCCCAGGTGATCAGGCTGGAAGTTTGGATTTCATGAAGCGGAATCAGGAGAACACACACACCATGCTTTGCAGCAAGGTCACAACATATTGTGGTGAGTAAACCTTTATTTACAGAATAGCTTTCTGCTTAAAGAGGAAGCATGTTGGTCTGGATAGTGAGGCGGTTAGTTAAGAAACATGCCTACAACAGTTATAGTTTTTTTAGCAGACATTGTAGCTGTAAGGAAATCTTGAAACGTTAGTGTAGATCAGCTAGCTTTATGAGGTGTCTGCATAAGCTGGCCAGGCTTATTAGGACACTCATTTTCTAGCGACCAATTTCACCACAATAGTGGCAATATTCTAGGGTGATTTTGCTTTTTGCTCACACCATGTTCTCATCCATCGCCTCTGCCCTTGAATCTACCATGGATTCTGCATTGTTCTTGTTTTGTGGGCTTCTTAAAAAATGAGATTCTTAATTGCTTGAACTCTAAATGCAATTTAACTCTTCAGAGTCTGAAATTTCTACTCCTACAATTCAATACTAGTGATACATTTTTAAAAAATGCAGGTAGCTTAAATATACAACAGCCTAAAAATTCTTTCTTTCTTTGCCAGGAGAAATCTCCCTCCCCTTTCTTTCTTGGTTCTTGTCTCTAGGCTCCACAACACCTTTTGCTAGGCGCCAGATTTAAACTCTTCTTCTTCTTCCTGTCTCTTTGCAAACTAAGCCACAAACCATTCAACTTCTTCCTAGCTATCTTAAAGAGAATCTGAACAATTTAAGTGTTTTCAAATTTGCAGGTTCTGGCCCATAACTTTTGTACATATACACCGTGGGTGTCAACGACAGCTCTGTTCACTTGCTTCCTCAGGTACCTGTTTTACTGACCTGTCTTTTGCACTGGGCCCAGCCATGTTAAACCTCATCTGCCCCTCCAATGGACCAGGCCCACTTTTCTAAGTCTGTTTTGCTGGGTCTCACAGAAGTCTTGGGTTGGGAGTCCAGTGTGAACCAGACCCACGGTGTCACCTGAAACAGAAGGCTAATCCAATAGGGATTTCAAAAGGTCTCTTACCTTGGGTACGTGCTGGAATGGCAGTCCCCAGAGAGCTTCTGCCTGTGTGCTTCTGACGAGTGCTGTCAAATCCCAGACGAGGCTCCCCAGGTACTGTCGTGGATCTCCAACGCACAGACAAAGAGACCAGTGAGACACTAGCAATAGAATTATTTCCCACAGCAAAAGAGAGTTTGCACAGCGGTGGGCTGAACCCCAATAGGAGAGGGAAGGCCCAGAGTACAGTTACAGCAGCATTTTTATACTGTGAAGTAAATAATCTCAGTGCAAATGTCTCTTTTCTGTGAGAACTATTTAAATACATTCTGAACTCAGCCTTCAATATTAGAAGCCTGTGTTCTGTTAACTCCAAATTACAAGTTTGTGATCATGCCTGTCAGTTCTGAAATCAGCCATCCCCATGAAGAGGCAGGCCAGGCTGCTAAGTCCCTGAACTTCAAGCATGGCCTTCTCCATGAAGGAAGAGCTGGCTCTGCTTCCTAGGGCATCTTCACTGGCCTGAGACATCCCATGAAGGGAACCCTGGCTGTGTGTAACACAGTTCTAAGTCCAGGTCTGGCCCAAGGTATTTTGCTGCCCGAAGCAATCCCCAAATTACTTTAGCAATCCCCAATAAAACATGATTAGGTCATGAACAATTAGGTCGACCTGAGCCAGGTGAGGGACGTGCAAGCCTGCTTGTGTCCTTTGCCGGGAGAAGGACCTGCAACCCTGTGGACTCCCTTGGATCTCTTATGCTATCCTTCTGGGAAGGCTGTCTTGGGTTGGGATGTGAAGTCGTGTATTGCAACAGTTCCGCTCCTGCCTAGAATGCCCCTTAGAGAAGGTGGTGGCAGGGGATAATGGGTCTGTCCTATGGTGGTCTTGCTACAGGGTGCCTCAGGGCTGTAGTTGACCCCCATGCTTTCCAACATCTACATGAAACTGCCGGGACACGTTAACCAGGGGTGCGGGATGAGGCATCACCAATGACACGTAGCTCCACCTCTCCTTCTCAGCTAAACAGAGGTGAGGCAGTTGAAGCTCTGAACCAGCGCATGGGCAGAGGAGTGGGCTGGATGAGGGCCCAATAAACTGAGATTCAATCGAGACAAGACAGAAACACTGTTTGTGGGTGGCTCATCTATCCGGTTAAGTGTCAGTCACCCTGTTCTGGAAGGGGGTTTCAGACTTCCTAAAGGGCGAGGTCTGCAAGTTGGGGACGATGATGGATCCGTCATCGTCCGCAGAGGCGCAGGCTCCCTCAGTGGTTCAGAGCACCTTTTAAAGGGATGTTTTTACTTCTTCTTAGTTATTTTAAATATTATTAGACGCTCAGCGATTTTAGTGATTTTCTCTCCTGCTGGTTTTAGTTTAGTATATTTATTTCTGTTGTTTGAATCTTGGCTAGTTTTATTCTGTTTTAATTTCTTATTATTTTAAATGCTTGAAGAACTTTGGGATTGGGTCCAGTAAATAAAAAGAAAAAAATGAACTAAAGTAAAATAAAACACAACTAAAATACAAATGGAAATTAAAAAAATGGTGACCTCAGTTGTTTTGGACTACATTCCCCATCAGCTCCAGCCAGCATCGCCGATGTAAGGAGATCATGGGAGTTTTAGGCCAAAACAACTGCAGCTGTTCCTCCCTGGCCTAAGCTAGTGAGAAGCTACTCTGAGCCACGAAGGGAGCTTGTGCCTCTACGGGCAACGATGGATCCATGACCATCCCCAAACTACAGACGTCACTGATTGGGAAGTCTGAAACTCCCCGCCAGAACAGGGTCAATGTCACTAAGCCGGAATGATGAACCACCTGCAAACAGTATTTCTGTGTTGGCTGGATTGAATCTCAGTTTATTGGCCCTCATCCAGTCCATTCTCCTGCCCGTACGCTGGTTCAGGGCTCCAACTGCCCCACCTCTGTTAGCTGAGAAGGAGAGGCGAAGCTAGGTGCCATTCGTGACGCCTCAGCCCGCACCCCTGGTAAACGTCTCCTGGCGGTTTCATGTAGATGCTGAAAAGCTTGAGGGTCAAATAAAGCCCTGAGACACTCCGTAGTAAGACTGCCATAGGACAGATCCATCATCCCCTACCAGCACCTTCAAAATTCTTGGCAGGAGCAGGACCATCACAATAACGACTTCACATCCCAACTCAAGGCAGCCTTCCCAGAAGGATGGCATGAGAGGTCCAAGGGAGTCCACAGGGTTGCAGGTCCTCTGTCCTTCTCCTGGCACAGGTCGACCCAAGAGTGACCACCCTTCTCTCAAACAGGAATTTCTGAACACCTGGACCCAGCCGTACATCCTCTCTTAGATGAACGCTTCTTGGCTAGGGATGTGTGTTATCAGGAAATCCAGTCCTTTAAGGGCTCGTGGGATTTCCAATAGGAATCCTGGACATATGCTAAGAATTTAGGAATTTAGGCACATCCTCAGTAGAGGAATCAAGCGTGATCAAGATCACAAGTGTGCTCACATGTAATTTCACACAAGAATACCACTCTTAGTACTCCCCACAGTCAGCCATGAAATAAAATGTAGTACACAACAACTAAAACCCTCAAAACGCATGAAAGAGGGGCTGGCTCTGCTTCCTAGGGCACCTTCACTGACCTGGGATATCCCCATAAAGGGGACGCATACCTGTGTGCAACACAGTCCTAAGTCCAGGTCTGGCCCAAGGTATTTTGCTGCGTGAAGCAATCCCCAAAACTGTGCCACCCCACACAACCCCCCCCCCCCAAGTGACTAGGTAATGCAACAATTACCAGTAATGCAGCAGGAAAACCAACAATGTCTTACCTTCCAAGATGTGATGGGAGCAGGCCTGGTCCTCAAAATCTGCAAGCATGGAAGCTAGGAAGGAATCTTGGTAAGGGGTGTTTAACCCTATCACTGCCAACCGTTCTTCCTCTAAATCACCCTTCCCCAACCTGGAGCCCTCCCATTTCACAGTCAAACATATTAGCATTTGCTTCTAATTAAACACACATAGGATTGTGTGATAAACCCTAAAAAAGGGCACAAACCAACTCTTTGCAGTGAAGCACTTTGGGCAATTCACAACAATTAAAACCACAAAATGCATGAATGCTGGCCATGCCTGCTAGGGCATCTTCACTAACCTGAGACTTCCCCATGAAAGGGACGCTGCCTGTGTGTAACACAGTCCCAATCAGTGGTCCTCGTGTAGAGGAGGCAAAGAAGTCCGCTAAGTTCCAGCACTTAGACCATAATGTTCTCCGTGAAGGAGGGTCCTTGGAAGGGCACCATAGCTAACCTGAGACATCCCATAAATGGGTTGCAAGCTGTGTGTAACACAGTTCTAAGTCCAGGTCTGGCCCAAGGTGTTTTGCTGCCTGAACCAATACAAAAAATTGCACCACCCCGCACAACCCAATAAAACGTGACTAGGCAATATAACTATTACGAGTAAAGAAGCAACAGAACAATGTCTCTGATGCTTTCACACATGTAGAAATTATACACTTACCTTGTCAGAAGAGATGGGAGCGGGCCTGGTCCTCAAAGTCTTCAACTGATGGTAATGATCCTGTTTGGACGCGTCATTCCTATGCACAATTACCTTGCAGAAAGCCTGATTGGGAACTGAACACTGTTAAGCTTTATCACAAAGTCAGCACAAACAAACTCTTACAACCAAGCTCTTAGGTCTCGATATCTGAGAACTTCAAGCATAACTTTCTTCAGGATTGCAAGTCAGGATTGCTAACCTGACATATCCCCATGTAGGGGGATGTAGGCTGTAACCCAGTTCTAAAGCCAGGTTTGGCCCAAGGTATTTTGCTGCCTGAAGCAATCCCCAAAACTGTGCCACCCCACACAACCTAATAAAACATGACCTGGAGCAGATCTACACAGAGTCATTGGGGTGCCCTGAAGGTGCTGGCATGCGCCTCCAGGGCGCCCCGAAACTCCTAGTGTAGATACCTGTAGATACCTGTCCAGAAGAGGAGGAGGCGGCAGCGGCGAAAAGTTCCCAGGGCTGCTGTCGGATGCGAGGGTGCCTAGAGCGTCCTTGCCGCTGTCGCTCACCTCCCCGCCGGCCTCCTGCTGCCAGCGAAAGAGCCACCCGGGTTGGAGAGCTTCTTCCGCCGAGCTCTCCAACCCGGGTGGCTCTTTCTTTTAATATTTAAAAGACCTCTTATGCTATCCTTCTGGGAAGGCTGTCTTGGGTTGGGATGTGAAGTCGTGTATTGCAACAGTTCCGCTCCTGCCTAGAATGCCCCTTAGAGAAGGTGGTGGCAGGGGATAATGGGTCTGTCCTATGGTGGTCTTGCTACAGGGTGCCTCAGGGCTGTAGTTGACCCCCATGCTTTCCAACATCTACATGAAACTGCCGGGACACGTTAACCAGGGGTGCGGGATGAGGCATCACCAATGACACGTAGCTCCACCTCTCCTTCTCAGCTAAACAGAGGTGAGGCAGTTGAAGCTCTGAACCAGCGCATGGGCAGAGGAGTGGGCTGGATGAGGGCCCAATAAACTGAGATTCAATCGAGACAAGACAGAAACACTGTTTGTGGGTGGCTCATCTATCCGGTTAAGTGTCAGTCACCCTGTTCTGGAAGGGGGTTTCAGACTTCCTAAAGGGCGAGGTCTGCAAGTTGGGGACGATGATGGATCCGTCATCGTCCGCAGAGGCGCAGGCTCCCTCAGTGGTTCAGAGCACCTTTTAAAGGGATGTTTTTACTTCTTCTTAGTTATTTTAAATATTATTAGACGCTCAGCGATTTTAGTGATTTTCTCTCCTGCTGGTTTTAGTTTAGTATATTTATTTCTGTTGTTTGAATCTTGGCTAGTTTTATTCTGTTTTAATTTCTTATTATTTTAAATGCTTGAAGAACTTTGGGATTGGGTCCAGTAAATAAAAAGAAAAAAATGAACTAAAGTAAAATAAAACACAACTAAAATACAAATGGAAATTAAAAAAATGGTGACCTCAGTTGTTTTGGACTACATTCCCCATCAGCTCCAGCCAGCATCGCCGATGTAAGGGGATCATGGGAGTTTTAGGCCAAAACAACTGCAGCTGTTCCTCCCTGGCCTAAGCTAGTGAGAAGCTACTCTGAGCCACGAAGGGAGCTTGTGCCTCTACGGGCAACGATGGATCCATGACCATCCCCAAACTACAGACGTCACTGATTGGGAAGTCTGAAACTCCCCGCCAGAACAGGGTCAATGTCACTAAGCCGGAATGATGAACCACCTGCAAACAGTATTTCTGTGTTGGCTGGATTGAATCTCAGTTTATTGGCCCTCATCCAGTCCATTCTCCTGCCCGTGCGCTGGTTCAGGGCTCCAACTGCCCCACCTCTGTTAGCTGAGAAGGAGAGGCGAAGCTAGGTGCCATTCGTGACGCCTCAGCCCGCACCCCTGGTAAACGTCTCCTGGCGGTTTCATGTAGATGCTGAAAAGCTTGAGGGTCAAATAAAGCCCTGAGACACTCCGTAGTAAGACTGCCATAGGACAGATCCATCATCCCCTACCAGCACCTTCAAAATTCTTGGCAGGAGCAGGACCATCACAATAACGACTTCACATCCCAACTCAAGGCAGCCTTCCCAGAAGGATGGCATGAGAGGTCCAAGGGAGTCCACAGGGTTGCAGGTCCTCTGTCCTTCTCCTGGCACAGGTCGACCCAAGAGTGACCACCCTTCTCTCAAACAGGAATTTCTGAACACCTGGACCCAGCCGTACATCCTCTCTTAGATGAACGCTTCTTGGCTAGGGATGTGTGTTATCAGGAAATCCAGTCCTTTAAGGGCTCGTGGGATTTCCAATAGGAATCCTGGACATATGCTAAGAATTTAAGAATTTAGGCACATCCTCAGTAGAGGAATCAAGCGTGATCAAGATCACAAGTGTGCTCACATGTAATTTCACACAAGAATACCACTCTTAGTACTCCCCACAGTCAGCCATGAAATAAAATGTAGTACACAACAACTAAAACCCTCAAAACGCATGAAAGAGGGGCTGGCTCTGCTTCCTAGGGCACCTTCACTGACCTGGGATATCCCCATAAAGGGGACGCATACCTGTGTGCAACACAGTCCTAAGTCCAGGTCTGGCCCAAGGTATTTTGCTGCGTGAAGCAATCCCCAAAACTGTGCCACCCCACACAACTCCCCCCCCCCCAAGTGACTAGGTAATGCAACAATTACCAGTAATGCAGCAGGAAAACCAACAATGTCTTACCTTCCAAGATGTGATGGGAGCAGGCCTGGTCCTCAAAATCTGCAAGCATGGAAGCTAGGAAGGAATCTTGGTAAGGGGTGTTTAACCCTATCACTGCCAACCGTTCTTCCTCTAAATCACCCTTCCCCAACCTGGTGCCCTCCTATTTCACAGTCAAACATATTAGCATTTGCTTCTAATTAAACACACATAGGATTGTGTGATAAACCCTAAAAAAGGGCACAAACCAACTCTTTGCAGTGAAGCACTTTGGGCAATTCACAACAATTAAAACCACAAAATGCATGAATGCTGGCCATGCCTGCTAGGGCATCTTCACTAACCTGAGACTTCCCCATGAAAGGGACGCTGCCTGTGTGTAACACAGTCCCAATCGGTGGTCCTCGTGTAGAGGAGGCAAAGAAGTCCGCTAAGTTCCAGCACTTAGACCATAATGTTCTCCGTGAAGGAGGGTCCTTGGAAGGGCACCATAGCTAACCTGAGACATCCCATAAATGGGTTGCAAGCTGTGTGTAACACAGTTCTAAGTCCAGGTCTGGCCCAAGGTGTTTTGCTGCCTGAACCAATACAAAAAATTGCACCACCCCGCACAACCCAATAAAACGTGACTAGGCAATATAACTATTACGAGTAAAGAAGCAACAGAACAATGTCTCTGATAAGTTGAGTTTTTATGATTCTGCTTTCACACATGTAGAAATTATACACTTACCTTGTCAGAAGAGATGGGAGCGGGCCTGGTCCTCAAAGTCTTCAACTGATGGTAATGATCCTGTTTGGACGCGTCATTCCTATGCACAATTACCTTGCAGAAAGCCTGATTGGGAACTGAACACTGTTAAGCTTTATCACAAAGTCAGCACAAACAAACTCTTACAACCAAGCTCTTAGGTCTCGATATCTGAGAACTTCAAGCATAACTTTCTTCAGGATTGCACGTCAGGATTGCTAACCTGACATATCCCCATGTAGGGGGATGTAGGCTGTAACCCAGTTCTAAAGCCAGGTTTGGCCCAAGGTATTTTGCTGCCTGAAGCAATCCCCAAAACTGTGCCACCCCACACAACCTAATAAAACATGACCTGGAGCGGATCTACACAGAGTCATTGGGGCGCCCTGAAGGTGCTGGCGTGCGCCTCCAGGGCGCCCCGAAACTCCTAGTGTAGATACCTGTAGATACCTGTCCAGAAGAGGAGGCGGCGGCAGCGGCGAAAAGTTCCCAGGGCTGCTGTCGGATGCGAGGGTGCCTAGAGCGTCCTTGCCGCCGTCGCTCACCTCCCCGCCGGCCTCCTGCTGCCAGCGAAAGAGCCACCCGGGTTGGAGAGCTCGGCGGAAAAAGCTCTCCAACCCGGGTGGCTCTTTCGCTGGCAGCAGGAGGCCGACGGGGAGGTGAGCGACGGCGGTAAGGACGCTCTAGGCACCCTCGCATCCGACAGCAGCCCTCAGAACTTTTCGCCGCCGCCGCCTCCGCCTCTTCAGGACAGGTATCTACACTAGGAGTTTCG
This sequence comes from Elgaria multicarinata webbii, assembly GCF_023053635.1. Taxonomy (NCBI): domain Eukaryota; kingdom Metazoa; phylum Chordata; class Lepidosauria; order Squamata; family Anguidae; genus Elgaria; species Elgaria multicarinata. The sequence continues at coordinate 86,503,995 of NC_086177.1, forward strand.
GGGCACCCTGGAGGCGCACGCCAGCGCCTTCAGGGCGCCCCGACGACTGTGTAGATCCCCTCCTGGTAGTGAAACTATTACCAGTAAAGCAGTAAGCGAACTAACAATGTCTCTGAGAAAATATGTACATAGGACTAAGCTGAGTTTTTATCATTCTGCTCTCACACATGTACAAATTATACACTTACCTTGACAGAAGTAATGGGATGTGTCATTCCTATGCATACTTACCTTGCACAAAGCCTGATTGGGAACTGAACACTGTTAGGATTTATCACAAAGTGGGCACAAACTCTTTACTCTTTGGTCTACTGACAACCATTAAAGGCACAAAATGCATTTTGAAATAAAATGCAGATAGCCAAATTTTGGAAGGGCGCAAAAGGTTTAAACTAAGGACGACGGTACAATACAGTATGGGAAATAGCATTTGCCAACTGTTGGAAGGATGCAAAAGGGTTTAAACCTAAGACGACGGTACAATACAGTATGGGAAATAGCACTTACAGAGAAACATACTCAACATTTTAGACTATTAAGAAAGCAAAGGAAGGAGACGCTTTTGCAACAGAATGCCGGTGTTTTATTATATACACACAAACAAAATAAAAGTACTAACACAGGTTTCAGATGCTTTTATTAGGTTATGGTTTCTCAGGAGAGAAAAATTAAAGTACATAATAAAAAAAACAGTCTTCCTTTCTATTTGATACCTATCCTCCCATTAATTTATCTTATTTTAAACCTGCCTAATAATTAATGTTAAATTCCTACTGGGTATTTATAGTGTCGGACTCTTTCTTTTAAATATATATAGCAATTTATTACTTATTCCTTGCTTTTAAGATTTCTGTATTATGGTGATATTTAAGTTTTATAATAAAATAATAAAAATCAATACACAACAATGAAAACGTGCAATTAGGAAACTTGGTAAGGTGTATTTAACCCAATCACTGCCAACAGTCCCTCTAAAACACCTTTAACCAAGCTGGCCCCTCACCCACCATTTCACAGTTAAACACATTGCGATTTACTTCTGTCCACTTTGCAATAAACCCTTAAAAAATGACACAAACTAACTCTTACAACAATGCTCTTCGGGCAATTCACAACCATTAAAACCCTCAAAACACATTGCAAAATAAAATGCAATGCACAAGAATTAAAACCATAAAATGTTTTGCAATATAAAATGTAAAAGCGCAGTCCTGGTAAGGGGTGTGTAACCCTATCACAGACAACCACTCAAATTCTAATCCAAACTTCACCAATTTGGAGTCCTCGCATTCCACAGTTAAATGCATTGGGATTTACCTCTGAATAAACACAAATCGGGCCTTGCGATAAACCCTAAAAAAAAATGACACAAACCAACTCTTACAACTAATTTCTTTGGGCAGTTCACAACAATTAAAACCACAAAATACTTTGTAAAATAAAATGCAGATAGCCAAATGCACATAAACAAATTTTGGAAGGATGAAAAACATTTCAACATAAGATGATACATTATAGCATGAAAAATGGCACTTTCAGAGAAACTTAATAAACTTTTTAGAGTAAAAGAAAAATGACACTTTTGCAACAGAATGCTTTTATTACATATACACAGGCAAAATAAATGCACACGGACAAAATAAATACACCAACTCAGGTTTCAGATGCCTTTATTAGATTGTTACATTAATATCTCAGGAGAAAAATAAAATAAAATTCATAATGAAAACATTTCTTTTGCTTTAATATCCTCTCATTAATTTATATTTTAAATCTGCCTAATGACTAATGTTAAATGTGTACAGTAAATGCAATACACAACAATTAAAACCTCCATAATCCACGAAGACCATTGCTAACCTGTGACGTCCCCATAAAGGGAACGCTACCTGTGTGTAACACAGCACTTAGTCAGCCAACCCATGAAGAAGAGGCAAACATTCTGCTAATCCTTGCACTTAGCGCATAATGTTCTCCATGGAGGAGGGCCAGCCTTGCTTGCAAGCGACCATTGCTAACCTGACACATCCCCATAAAGGGAACGCTACCTGTGTGTAACACAGCACTTAGTCAGCCAACCCATGAAGAGGTGGCAAGTAGACTGCTAAGTCCTTACACTTAGCGCATAACGTTCTCCATGGAGGGCCAGCCATGCTTGCAAGCGACCATTGCTAACCTGACACATCCCCATAAAGGGGACATTACCTGTGTATAACACAGCACTTAGTCAGCCAACCCATGAAGAGGTGGCAAGTAGACTGCTAAGTCCTTACACTTAGCGCATAACGTTCTCCATGGAGGGCCAGCCATGCTTGCAAGCGACCACTGCTAACCTGACACATCCCCATAAAGGGAACGCTACCTGTGTGTAACACAGCACTTAGTCAGCCAACCCATGAAGAGGTGGCAAGTAGACTGCTAAGTCCTTACACTTAGCGCATAACATTCTCCATGGAGGGCCAGCCATGCTTGCAAGCGACCATTGCTAACCTGACACATCCCCATAAAGGGGACATTAACTGTGTATAACACAATCCGAAGTCCAGGTCTGGCCCAAGGTATTTTGCTGCCTGAAGCAATCCCAAAAACTGTGCCACCCCACACAACCCAATAAAACATGACTAGATATTTAAACAATTGCTAGTAAAGAAGCAACAGAACTAACAGTGTCTGAGAAAAGATGTACATAGGACTAAGCTAAGCTGAGTTTTTATAATTCTACTCTAATACATGTACAGTCTTGCACTCACCTTGTCAGAAGTCTTCAACTGATGTTAATGATCCTGATGAGATGCGTCATTCCTATGAACACTTACCTTGCAAAAAGCCTGTGGGCACAAACTCTTACAACCAGGCTCTTTGGGAAATTCACAACAATTAACCCCCCATGCATAATTATGTCGAATACATCAACACCTCTGGCCATTAAGCCAAATTATTATTATTATTTATTTATTTATTTATATAGCACCATCAATGTACATGGTGCTGTACAATTAACACCAGCTGTCTGATTGTATCCTGGTGTCAGGGTGATGGTGTTATCATTTACCTTGTTTACTGATAATGCAGTTGCAGCTTTTTGCAGTTAAATTTATTTTGACCCCACTGTTCACAATTATCCCACTATCTGTATTGTTCTATGTTGTTCTCCGCCTCAATCCAGAGGGAGAGGCGGTTAAGAAATAAAATTATTATTATTATTATTATTATTATTATTATTATTATTATTATATGGATTCCTGCACTGAGCAAGGGGTTGGACTTGATGGCCTTATAGGCCCCTTCCAACTCTACTATTCTATGATTCTATGAGCCTGGAATTATTTTTTTGTGAACTTCCCAGAGAGCCCCGGCTATGGGACAGTATAAAAATTTAAGAAATGAAATAAAACACAATAAATTGCAACACACAACAATTAACCCTCCAATTTGAATAGTAAAATCAAACACAATACATAACAATTAAATCCCCAAATTGCATAGTAAAATCAAACATAATACACAATAATTAACCCCTCAAATTGCATAGTAAAATCAAACACAACACACAATTAAACCACCAAAATGCATAAAAACACAACACACAACAATTAAAACCACAAAATATGTAATAAAATGCACTTTTACATATTATATTGCAAATAGGAAGCAAGGAAGGAATCTTGAGTTTACATTTTATATTGCAATTAGGAACCAATCTTGTGATGTCCAGCCCTGTCTCTGCCAATGACGCCCTTTGAGGAACTCACAACAATCAAAACCACACAACAATTGAACCTCCAAAATGCATGTTCAAATAACACGCAATACACAGTTAAAACCACAAAATCCATAACAAAAAATGCAATGAAAACCACAAAATGCTTTATGAAATAAAATGTGCTTTTACATTTTATATTGTAATTAGGAAGCCAGGAAGGAATCTTGGTAAGGGGAGTTTAACCATATCACTACCAGCCATTGCTCCTCTAAACCACCCTTCCCCAACCTGGTGCCCTCCCATTTCACAGTTAAACACATTGGGATTTGCTTCTAATTAAACACACATAGGATTGTGTGATAAACCCTAAAAAAGGGCACAAACCAACTCTTTGCAGTGAAGCACTTTGGGCAATTCACAACAATTAAAACCACAAAATGCATGAATGCTGGCCATGCCTGCTAGGGCATCTTCAATTAACCTGAGACATTCCCAAGAAGGGAACGCTGCCTGTGTGTAACACAGTCCCAAGTCAGTGGTCCTCGTGAAGAGGTGGCAAAGAAGTCCGCTAAGTTCCAGCACTTAGACCATAATGTTCTCCATGAAGGAGGGTCCTTGGAAGGGCACCATGGCTAACCTGGGACATCCCATAAAGGGATGTATCTAACACAGTTCTAAGTCCAGGTCTGGCCCAAGGTGTTTTGCTGCCTGAAACAATCCCAAAAACTGTGCCACCCCACACAACCTAATAAAACATGACTAGGTAATGAAACAATTGCTAGTAAAGAAGTAAGAGTACCCACAATGTCTTACCTTGTCAGACGTGATGGGAGCGGGCCTGGTCCTCGAAGTCTGCAAGCGAGGAAGCAATCCCAACCACACCATCACTGCTCTAAACCACCCTTGCCCTGGTGCCCTTCCATTTCGCAGTTAAACACATTGGGATTTACTTCCAATTAAACACACATAGGATTGTGTGATAAATCCTAAAAATGGCACTATCAATTCAATTCTTTTTATTACAGTCAACAGACCAATAAAACACGTGAAAACACATAATAAATATTTAAAATACATGGAATTAAAACAGAGTATGATTGCATGAAGCCTCCTTAAAGTTCTGTACTAGAAGCAAAAGGAAGTCCTGCTCCTCATTCCCTGCAAGGGGAAAGGGCAAAGTTGGCACTAACCAACTCTTACAATTGAGCTCTGTGGGCAATTCACAACAATTCAAACCACAAAATGCATCATTAAATAAAATGAAATACACAACAATTCAAACCACAGAACGCATCATCAAATAAAATACAATATAAAATGTGAAAGCACATTTAGGAAGCAAGGAAGGAATCTTGGTAAGGGGTTTAAGTTTAACCCTATCAGTACCAATCATTATTCCTCTAAACCACCCTTCCCCAACCTGGTGCCCTCCCATTTCACAGTTGAAGATCCTATTGGCCCTGTTCAGAAGGCTCCTTAAACCACAGTGGTTCAGACTTTTTTGTTAACAAAAAAGCCTGAACCACCGTACTTTAAGGTGCCTCCTGAACAGGGTCATTGGGATTTACTTCTGATTAAACACATGTAGGATTGCGTGATAAACGCTAAAAAAGTTACACAACCCAACTCTCACAATAATAACCATTCAAAACACAAATTTCATTACAAAATAAAATGCAACCCACAACAATTCCAACCCCAAATGCATCAGAAAATAAAATGCAACCCACAACAATGCAAAACACAAGAAACATTATAAAATGAAATCCCAGGCACTTAGCTTTCTTTGATGCAAGTAGATCAAGCAGACAGACAAGCTGAGAAGAGAAGTGAAAACGTACAATTACACACAAGAACAAATAAAACACTTAAGACTAATGCAAACTAAAACTTACTAATTGCAATATCCAAAGAGACACCTTTAGTTTTCAGATGTCCCTCAAACAGAAGCTGCATTTCAATAGGGCTTGTTGGCTCATTTGCTGTTCAGGACAACCAGGAGGAGAAGGGGAGCAAAGCCACTGGCCAAGTAACTCTCTGACCACCCCGGCCATAACTACAGCAGACTAGCCAAGAGAGCAGAACCCTATTTTATTCCTTTATTATATATTTATACTGCCCAACAGCCAAGGCTCTCTGGGCAGCTCAAATCATAATACACAAAATCAAGAATAACGATTTTAAAATGTCATATAAAACCAATGCAAGTTATAGTCCAGGGAAAGCTTGTCTAAACAGGTACGTCTTCAGGAGGCTTTTGAAGGAAGTTTATTTATTATTTATTTATTTATTTATTACATTTTTATACCATCTAATAGCCGAAGCTATTTCCGCCTCCCAAACTGCACGAGGGAGGGTTTTTCCAGAGGGTGGGAGCTGCTACAGAGAAGGCCCTGCCGTCGAGGATCTTCATGACAATAGTCTGTTCTTCTTGGAACGAGAAGCAGGGCCTCCCTCTGATGATCGTAAATGTCGCCCGTGTGTTGAGGCTTGCCCCCAAATGACAGCTTGCCCCCGAGTAGCAGGGCTGGTGGTGTTTTTTTAAATGAGCCTCTTCCAGGTGAGGCTCCGGCCCAATCCCCCCACCACACAGTCCCCAGAGGCAAACCCTTACCAGCCAAGCTGCAGATTGAAGCCGTCCAGGTCAGCAGGCAGGCCAAGCGAGAAGGCACTCTTGCTAGCAGGTAAAACGCAGCTGAGGCAGAGGGCTGGGTGTCTCACGCTGCCAGTTGGGCCTTTGTGCTGCTCCCAGGAAGGAAGGACACAGCAGGGCTAGCTCTTTTATGAGCCTCTTCCAGGTGAGGCTCTGGGCCAATCCAGCCACCACAGAGTCCCCAACAGCAAACCCTTAGTGGCCAGCTGCAGGTTGAAACAGTCCCGGTAAGCAGGCAGGCCAAGCAAGAAGGCGCTATGCCATGTGGTGGCTGTGCCCGGCTATGCCCCCTCGTGGTGGCTGTGCCCGGCTATGCCCCCTCGTGATGACTGTGCCCCCTCATGGTGGCTGTGCTCAGCTGTGCCCCTCGTGGCGGCTGTACTCGGCTGTCCTCCCTCGTGGCAACGTGGCAGCTGTGCCCCCCCACAAGGCTGCTATGCCCGGCTATGCCCCCACGAGGCGGCTATGCCCGGCTATGCCCCTACGAGGCAGCTATGCCCGGCTATGCCCCTACGAGGCAGCTATGCCCCCACGAGGCGGCTATGCCCCCACGAGGCGGCTATGCCCCTACGAAGTGGCTATACCCAGCTATGCCCCCACGAGGCAGCTATGCCCAGCTATGCCCCCATGAGGCGGCTATGCCCCCACGAGGCGGCTATGCCCGGCTATGCCCCCACGAGGCAGCTCTGGTTTTTTTAAATGAGCCACTTCCAGGTGAGACTCTGGCCCCACATGGCCAGTTGGGCCTTTGTGCTGCTGGCATGGCAGGGCTGGTTCTTCGTTTAAGTCTCTCCCCTGCGCAAACTCTCCACCTAACTGAGGTCCTGAGGGAGACGAAGAGATTATGCGCACGCTGGCTCTGTTGCTGCAGCTGAACGGAGTATGGCTCGTTGGCATTCACAGCTGGTCCTTCCTTCTCTTGAGTAGACCCCTTCAGTCTCCGCCCATTCGACGCTTTGTAGCACTGAAAGCAGCTATTAAAAAAAGAAGGGGAAAAGAAACTTTAAAAGGACTGGTTCCTTCTCCTCATGAGCAGGCTTTTGCTCCTGAGTGGAAATTTTCAGCCTCAAGCCTTTGTGTAGTCTGTAATGCTACAAAGTGGCATTAATATATAATATAGATAGTGGGGAACTGGTTCTTCCAAAGCTGATTTGGAAGCGCTTTTTAACAGTTTTGACAACTGTTGGGGCCCAGGACACACTGCATATACAGGTTTCAAAACGTTTTCAAAGTGCTTTAAAACGCTTTAAAAGCAATAGTGTAGATCCCCCCTTTCTCACACAAATTAGGTGCTTTTCCTACTGAAGCAATGCCCCAGTCCTTAAACCCCTTTACCTCTGTGTTTGGGAAAGGGGGAGGATTGGGCCCCTTCTGTAGCTGAAAGCTCTAGATTGAGGAAAACCAGGACTTGTGCTCCTTTTCCGTTAACTTCATTATTTTATGACATTTAGATACTTCCCCATAGCCAAAGCTCTCTGGGCGGTTTACAAAAGTTATAAACAATGAACATTAAAAACAAATATACAAAATTTAAAATCACCAAAAGTTTTTTTTTAAAAAAAAAACTTTACTCTTGAGTGCGTGATTTTGACTGGGCGATTTGTCTTAAAAGGGGACATGGAAGTTTGGGGGTGTGGTGTGGGGGGGGGTCCCTGAGAGAGATTAAGGACTGAAAGTGTGGGGTGCAGGAGACAGCAAGAACTCCAGACCTGAGGGGACCCTAATATTTACTTTAGGATTTTCAAGATTGCTTGGTGGCAACTCTGAAGGACTACAAGCAGCAACAGTGATTTTTTAAAATCGCTGATTAAATCACTGATTAAAAATCCATGATTTTTAAAAAAAATCCAAAAAAAATATGGAATTTTTAAATTTAAATTTGATGCTTTTGATATGTTTTTTGAGGAAAAATCTATCTAAAGATAGTTTTCTATTTAAGATACATTATAGTTCAAAGGTTATTCATCATGAAATAAGGATTAGTTTTTAACTATGTAGCATGAGGCATTTTTAATTTTTTGGTAAATGAATTCCATGAATCCATTCACAATGTCATGCTCTTCCAGAGGTTTCTGTAAGATTATTTTTCACCTTCCAATAAAGTACAGCAGAAAAGTGGCCAAATATGAATGATTAACCTATTAAACTGGAGACAGTTTACCTCACAATAATTTCATAATTATCTATCTATGGTGTGTTTCTAATAGTATCACCAAATATGATACTATTAGAAACTATTAGATACTATTTTTTTATATAACTGTAAAACTATTCTGAAAAGTTGCTATTCTAAAACTGAAACCTTCATCTGGTTGTAAATATTAGGCTTATACCAGCAAGAATGAGTCTTTGGTAACTCTGAGTTGTGTAAAATTTAGCAAGGAAGAGTACACCTTTTTTGGGGGGGTCACCTCAAAGTCTTTCTGAGTAGTGATTTAAATCATGATTTAAATCAAATCCACCCTACAAGCCTCTTAATACTTTTTTCCCTTTCTTTTTTTTACCTCAGGCCATATTCCCTAAACCCTCACTCAGGTCCACCTCGCCTTCCTCTGGCTCCCAGCAATTGTGAGACTGAAGCCAGCTGTTATTAATTGCATTTTATTATTATTATTATTATTATTATTATTATATTATTATTATTATTATTTATTTATTTATTTATATAGCACCATCAATGTACATGGTGCTGTACAGAGTAAAACAATAAAATTCCTTCTGAGGGGATTTTTCTCTCTCCCCTCAGCACTGGGGTTTCTTATTCATGGCAAATGCCTCTTATTTAGGGTGCCCATATGAAAAGGAGGACAGGGCTCCTGCATCTTTAACTGTTGCATAGAAAAGGGAATTTCAGCAGGTGCCCTTTGTATATATGGAGAACCTGGTGAAATTCCCTCTTCATCACCACAGTTAAAGCTGCAGGAGCTATACTAGAGTGACAGGGCTCCTGCAGCTTTCACTGGTGTGATGAAGAGGAAATGTCACCAGATTCTCCATATATACAAATGACACCTGCTAAAATTTCCTTTGCAATACAACTGTTAAAGATACAGGGGCCCAGTCCTCCTTTTCATATGGTCACCCTACTCTTATTTCAGGGCTTAAGGAACTCTCTTGTTCCAAAGCAGCTCTTTTGCAAGTGAGAAGTAGCGGCTCCCTTTTGAGGCAGCCCAAAAGCCAAGACGTCTCCATCCCCCCTTGGGAGAAAAGCCCAGGGAACAGGGCTGAGAAGAATCAGCGAAGCTGGACCAAGCAATTCAGTCCCTAACAGACCTCTTAAAAACGTATTCTCCAAAGGCAAAAGTGTGTGGTTTTATTTTAAACATGAGCAGAATATGAATGCTGGATAGCCAGAGTGATCGTTAGTGACACACCTGGTCAGTCTGCACACCTGTATTTTAAGGCAGCCATTAGCATGTAAGGCCATCTTTTGTTAAAAGCAGGTTTCTGGCAACTACAGCAATTATTCCCTTTGGTTAGATGGGATGGAAAGGTGGCCCAGTCTTTCTCCCATATCAAGGAGCATCTTTTCCAGGGCTTAGGACCCATGGCACTGCACTTCTCCATGGCACTGTGTAAGTACCTTCATGTCTGGGAGAGTCCAGACTCCCCTTCTTCCCAGAGGCATTTTATTTATTTATTAAAACATTTACATCCCACCCTATATCACAAGGATCTCAGGGCGGCGTACAGATAAAACCATACATATAAAATAGAATAAATATACAATCCTAAAATAAATTAAAACATTAACATGTTAAAACCAATATGAAATTTTAAAATCCAATTAAAAGAAGACAGTGTGCCTTACCCCCTCCCCACTCTCCAGGGCAACTGAGACTCCCTTCCCAGAGGAAAGGCTCCTGCTGAAAGCACTAGGCTTCTTGCTTGCCAGAGCAAAGTGCCATTGTTGGGTGTCTCGCCTCTTCTAGTCAGGCCACACACACAGACACACGTTTTCCTTCCTCTTCACTGGCCTGGCTCAGACAACATGCTAAACCATGCTGCTTAATCACAAAATGGTTGATGGAATGCATAATGCATTCCATTAACCATTTTGTGGTTAAGCAGCATGGTTTAGTGTTTTGTCTGAACCAGGCCACTGACACCAGGCACTGCAACACACACTAGTTGCAGTCTATAGGAAAGGGTTTCAGCAAAGGGAAAGGTGTCTTGCTTTTTGGGGTTCCCTCCCCTCTTCCCCCTACATGGTGTGTGCATGAATGTATGCTCTAAAAGCTCCATCACACCAGTTTGTGTTTGTTAACAAAGGACAGTACTTGCCCATAGACAAACCATACTTGCCCATAGGGATCCAATGCAAACCACTTGCCCATAGAAAACAATGGGACAGAATTCTCCATAGAGAAACCATACTTGCCCATAGGGATCCAATGCAAATTCTGTCCTATGTTTCCCTATGGGAAAGTGCTTTTCAATGGATCCCTATGGGCAAGCATGGCTTCTCTATGCAGAATTCTATCCTAGGTTTCCCTATGGGCAAGTGCTTTTCAATGGATCCCTATGGGCAAGCATGGCTTCTCTATGCAGAATTCTGTCCTAGGTTTCCCTATGGGCAAGCATGGCTTCTCTATGGAGAATTCTGTCCTAGGTTTCCCTATGGGCAAGTACTTTTCAATGGATCCCTATGGGCAAGCATGGCTTCTCTATGAAGAATACTGTCCTAGGTTTCCCTATGGGCAAGCATGGCTTCTCTATGGAGAATTCTGTCCTAGGTTTTCCTATGGGCAAGCATGGCTTCTCTATGGAGAATTCTGTCCTAGGTTTCCCTATGGGCAAGCATGGCTTCTCTATGGAGAATTCTGTCCTAGGTTTCCCTATGGGCAAGCATGGCTTCTCTATGCAGAATTCTGTCCTAGGTTTCCCTATGGGCAAGCATGGCTTCTCTATGGAGAATTCTGTCCTAGGTTTCCCTATGGGCAAGTACTTTTCAATGGATCCCTATGGGCAAGCATGGCTTCTCTATGCAGAATTCTGTCCTAGGTTTCCCTATGGGCAAGCATGGCTTCTCTATGGAGAATTCTGTCCTAGGTTTCCCTATGGGCAAGTGCTTTTCAAAGGATCCCTATGGGCAAGCATGGCTTCTCTATGCAGAATTCTGTCCTAGGTTTCCCTATGGGCAAGCATGGCTTCTCTATGGAGAATTCTGTCCTAGGTTTCCCTATGGGCAAGCATGGCTTCTCTATGGAGAATTCTGTCCTAGGATTCCCTATGGGCAAGTGCTTTTCAATGGATCCCTATGGGCAAGCATGGCTTCTCTATGAAGAATTCAGTCCTAGGTTTCCCTATGGGCAAGTGCTTTTCAATGGATCCCTATGGGCAAGCATGGCTTCTCTATGCAGAATTCTGTCCTAGGTTTCCCTATGGGCAAGTACTTTTCAATGGATCCCTATGGGCAAGCATGGCTTCTCTATGCAGAATTCTGTCCTAGGTTTCCCTATGGGCAAGCATGGCTTCTCTATGGAGAATTCTGTCCTAGGTTTCCCTATGGGCAAGTACTTTTCAATGGATGCCTATGGGCAAGCATGGCTTCTCTATGCAGAATTCTGTCCTAGGTTTCCCTATGGGCAAGTACTTTTCAATGGATGCCTATGGGCAAGCATGGCTTCTCTATGCAGAATTCTGTCCTAGGTTTCCTTATGGGCAAGCATGGCTTCTCTATGGAGAATTCTGTCCTAGGTTTCCCTATGGGCAAGCATGGCTTCTCTATGCAGAATTCTGTCCTAGGTTTCCCTATGGGCAAGCATGGCTTCTCTATGGAGAATTCTGTCCTAGGATTCCCTATGGGCAAGTGCTTTTCAATGGATCCCTATGGGCAAGCATGGCTTCTCTATGCAGAATTCTGTCCTAGGTTTCCCTATGGGCAAGCATGGCTTCTCTATGGAGAATTCTGTCCTAGGTTTCCCTATGGGCAAGTGCTTTTCAATGGATCCCTATGGGCAAGCATGGCTTCTCTATGCAGAATTCTGTCCTAGGTTTCCCTATGGGCAAGCATGGCTTCTCTATGGAGAATTCTGTCCTAGGTTTCCCTATGGGCAAGCATGGCTTCTCTATGGAGAATTCTGTCCTAGGATTCCCTATGGGCAAGCATGGCTTCTCTATGAAGAATTCAGTCCTAGGTTTCCCTATGGGCAAGTGCTTTTCAATGGATCCCTATGGGCAAGCATGGCTTCTCTATGGAGAATTCTGTCCTAGGTTTCCCTATGGACAAGTACTTTTCAATGGATCCCTATGGGCAAGCATGGCTTCTCTATGCAGAATTCTGTCCTAGGTTTCCCTATGGGCAAGCATGGCTTCTCTATGGAGAATTCTGTCCTAGGTTTCCCTATGGGCAAGTACTTTTCAATGGATGCCTATGGGCAAGCATGGCTTCTCTATGCAGAATTCTGTCCTAGGTTTCCTTATGGGCAAGCATGGCTTCTCTATGGAGAATTCTGTCCTAGGTTTCCCTATGGGCAAGCATGGCTTCTCTATGCAGAATTCTGTCCTCGGTTTCCCTATGGGCAAGCATGGCTTCTCTATGGAGAATTCTGTCCTAGGATTCCCTATGGGCAAGTGCTTTTCAATGGATCCCTATGGGCAAGCATGGCTTCTCTATGCAGAATTCTGTCCTAGGTTTCCCTAAGGGCAAGCATGGCTTCTCTATGGAGAATTCTGTCCTAGGTTTCCCTATGGGCAAGTGCTTTTCAATGGATCCCTATGGGCAAGCATGGCTTCTCTATGCAGAATTCTGTCCTAGGTTTCCCTATGGGCAAGTGCTTTTCAATGGATCCCTATGGGCAAGCATGGCTTCTCTATGCAGAATTCTGTCCTAGGTTTCCCTATGGGCAAGTGCTTTTCAATGGATCCCTATAGGCAAGCATGGCTTCTCTATGGAGAATTCTGTCCTAGGTTTCCCTATGGGCAAGCATGGCTTCTCTATGTAGAATTCTGTCCTAGGTTTCCCTATGGGCAAGCATGGCTTCTCTATGGAGAATTCTGCCCTAGGTTTCCCTATGGGCAAGTATGGTTTCCCTATGGGCAAGTATGGTTTCCCTATGGGCAAGTACTGTCCTTTGTTAACGAGCTCTTGCTTCCTAATCAACTGCCTTTAGATAGAGAAAGGACTACAAAAGTAGAGCCTCCAACTGCAGGAAGTGTTTACCTGAGACCTGAATTAAGTTTAAACATTAACACTGTTCTGCCTCTAAACCAGCAAGTAATATCGGATTACAGTCACCAGAGAGTAGACAAAGAATTGGAAGCCCAGAATCCTGCGCAAGCTGCCTGTGTGAAGCCAAATATTGGTACCACTGTACTTTTATTTTTAAATGTACCTTTGGCTTCTCAACATCACAGGTGAAACAAATCCAGACCAATCAGTTTGCAGACAGAATGCTCACCCATGCCAACGCCCTAGGAGGCAGTGAGACAGTTATATTTTTGTGCTTTAATAACCTTCCTTTGTTTAGAAAGCCGTGTAGACAGACTCAAGACTAGAAAGGTGTAAATCCTACTGATCTTAGTGGGGCTTACTTCTGAGTAGACATATTTAGGATTGTGCTACAGCTCTGTTTTTAGGGTGACACAAGATATATACACACACACCCCATGTTTACCAAAAGAACAGTTTGCTGGTTACTGCATTATTTTTGCATGAAAAAAATGGGGTTTTAAGACACCCTAATATAAGCAGGGGCAGATAGGAATTGTTTTAGGAAGCCCTCTGGAAAAGGTGCTAATGAATCCTTTTTAGCCAGGAAGGACCTAGGGCATTGCAATTTTCTCCTGATCCTGCTGGAGCCCAGGTTTTGGGTGTGGGTGTGTGTGAGGAGAGAACACACAGAGGCCTGGTTCAGACAACACGCTAAACCATGCTGCAGCCAGAGACACACAGTAGCTCTCTCTTTAACATTTGATTTTAGCAGTCCTGTGTTGGTAGCAATCTTAATTATAGGGCTGATGGAAGGGACAAGTAATAACCCAGGCCAAAGTTCCAGAAGACAAGTTTCAGAAGCTCTGGCAAATGCAGGAGGGGTCTAGATAACAGACACAGGGTCAAGACACAGGCAAGCAAGCCAAGATAATGTCCCTGTTCAGAAGACATGTTCAACCATGGCTTTAACCACAGTGCTTAAACCTGTGGTTTAAGGTATCTTCTGAACAGGGCCATAGAGTCAGCCAAAGCAGAAGTAGTCCAACAGAGTTAGGCAGCCCAATACATACACAATCCAATAGCAGGGTCAAGCAGGAGTCCAAGTTGGGTTCAAGATGGGCGAAGAAACCAGGAGAAGTTGGAGAGAGGCTGTTTGCAGCAGCTACCAAATGCTGAGTGCTGGGCTTTTCCTAATAAAGGTTGCTGAGCCACACCCAGACTCAGCTGCTACTGAAATTCCCTCTTCATCCCAACAGTTAAAGCTGCAGGAGATATACTAGAGTAACCAGATTTAAAAGAGGGCAGGGCTCCTGCAGCTTTAACTGTTGTGATGAAGAAGAAATTTCACCACGTTCTCCATATATACAAATGACACCTGCTAAAATTCTGTCCTATGTTTCCCTATGGGCAAGTGCTTTTCAATGGATCCCTATGGGCAAGCATGGCTTCTCTATGGAGAATTCTGTCCTAGGTTTCCCTATGGGCAAGCATGGCTTCTCTATGCAGAATTCTGTCCTAGGTTTCCCTATGGGCAAGCATGGCTTCTCTATGGAGAATTCTGTCCTAGGTTTCCCTATGGGCAAGTACTTTTCAATGGATCCCTATGGGCAAGCATGGCTTCTCTATGCAGAATTCTGTCCTAGGTTTCCCTATGGGCAAGCATGGCTTCTCTATGGAGAACTCTGTCCTAGGTTTCCCTATGGGCAAGCATGGCTTCTCTATGGAGAATTCTGTCCTAGGATTCCCTATGGGCAAGTGCTTTTCAATGGATCCCTATGGGCAAGCATGGCTTCTCTATGCAGAATTCAGTCCTAGGTTTCCCTATGGGCAAGTGCTTTTCAATGGATCCCTATGGGCAAGCATGGCTTCTCTATGCAGAATTCTGTCCTAGGTTTCCCTATGGGCAAGTACTTTTCAATGGATCCCTATGGGCAAGCATGGCTTCTCTATGCAGAATTCTGTCCTAGGTTTCCCTATGGGCAAGCATGGCTTCTCTATGCAGAATTTTGTCCTAGGTTTCCCTATGGGCAAGTACTTTTCAATGGATGCCTATGGGCAAGCATGGCTTCTCTATGCAGAATTCTGTCCTAGGTTTCCTTATGGGCAAGCATGGCTTCTCTATGGAGAATTCTGTCCTAGGTTTCCCTATGGGCAAGCATGGCTTCTCTATGCAGAATTCTGTCCTAGGTTTCCCTATGGGCAAGCATGGCTTCTCTATGGAGAATTCTGTCCTAGGATTCCCTATGGGCAAGTGCTTTTCAATGGATCCCTATGGGCAAGCATGGCTTCTCTATGCAGAATTCTGTCCTAGGTTTCCCTATGGGCAAGCATGGCTTCTCTATGGAGAATTCTGTCCTAGGTTTCCCTATGGGCAAGTGCTTTTCAATGGATCCCTATGGGCAAGCATGGCTTCTCTATGCAGAATTCTGTCCTAGGTTTCCCTATGGGCACGTGCTTTTCAATGGATCCCTATGGGCAAGCATGGCTTCTCTATGCAGAATTCTGTCCTAGGTTTCCCTATGGGCAAGTGCTTTTCAATGGATCCCTATGGGCAAGCATGGCTTCTCTATGCAGAATTCTGTCCTAGGTTTCCCTATGGGCAAGCATGGCTTCTCTATGCAGAATTCTGTCCTAGGTTTCCCTATGGGCAAGCATGGCTTCTCTATGGAGAATTCTGTCCTAGGTTTCCCTATGGGCAAGTATGGTTTCCCTATGGGCAAGTATGGTTTCCCTATGGGCAAGTATGGTTTCCCTATGGGCAAGTATGGTTTCCCTATGGGCAAGTACTGTCCTTTGTTTTAGTACGTCCCTTTGTTAACAAGCTCTTGCTTCCTAATCAACTGCCTTTAGATAGAGAAAGGACTACAAAAGTAGAGCCTCCAACTGCAGGAAGTGTTTACCTGAGACCTGAATTAAGTTTAAACATTAACACTGTTCTGCCTCTAAACCAGCAAGTAATATCGGATTACAGTCACCAGAGAGTAGACAAAGAATTGGAAGCCCAGAATCCTGCGCAAGCTGCCTGTGTGAAGCCAAATATTGGTACCACTGTACTTTTATTTTTAAATGCACATTTGGCTGCTCAACATCACAGGTGAAACAAATCCAGACCAATCAGTTTGCAGACAGAATGCTCACCCATGCCAACACCCTAGGAGGCAGTGAGACAGTTATATTTTTGTGCTTTAATAACCTTCCTATGTTTTGAAAGCCGTGTAGATAGACTCAAGACTAGAAAGGTGTAAACCCTACTGATCTTAGTGGGGCTTACTTCTGAGTAGACATATTTAGGATTGTGCTGCAGCTCTGTTTTTAAGGTGACACAAGATATACACACACACACCCCATGTTTACCAAAAGAACAGTTTGCTGGTTACTGCATTATTTTTGCATGAAAAAAGGGGTTTTTAGACACCCTAATATAAGCAGGGGCAGATAGGAATTGTTTTAGGAAGCCCTCTGGAAAAGGTGCTAATGAATCCTTTTTAGCCAGGAAGGACCTAGGGCATTGCAATTTTCTCCTGATCCTGCTGGAGCCCAGATTTTGGGTGTGGGTGTGTGTGAGGAGAGAACACACAGAGGCCTGGTTCAGACAACACGCTAAACCATGCTGCAGCCAGAGACACACAGTAGCTCTCTCTTTAACATTTGATTTTAGCAGTCCTGTGTTGGTAGCAATCTTAATTATAGGGCTGATGGAAGGGACAAGTAATAACCCAGGCCAAAGTTCCAGAAGACAAGTTTCAGAAGCTCTGGCAAATGCAGGAGGGGTCTAGATAACAGGCACAGGGTCAAGACACAGGCAAGCAAGCCAAGATAATGTCCCTGTTCAGAAGACATGTTCAACCATGGCTTTAACCACAGTGCTTAAACCTGTGGTTTAAGGTATCTTCTGAACAGGGCCATAGAGTCAGCCAAAGCAGAAGTAGTCCAACAGAGTTAGGCAGCCCAATACATACACAATCCAATAGCAGGGTCAAGCAGGAGTCCAAGTTGGGTTCAAGATGGGTGAAGAAACCAGGAGAAGTTGGGGAGAGGCTGTTTGCAGCAGCTACCAAATGCTGACTGCTGGGCTTTTCCTAATAAAGGTTGCTGAGCCACACCCAGACTCAGCTGCTGCTGAAATTCCCTCTTCATCCCAACAGTTAAAGCTGCAGGAGCTATACTAGAGTAACCAGATTTAAAAGAGGGCAGGGCTCCTGCAGCTTTAACTGTTGTGATGAAGAAGAAATTTCACCACGTTCTCCATATATACAAATGACACCTGCTAAAATTTCCTTTTCAATACAACTGTTAAAGATACAGGAGCCCTGTCCTCCATTTCATATGGTCACCCTACTACTGACTCCACTCCATTCTATTCCTTTAGGTAAGTTCAAAGGCTGTCCTCATAAAAAAAATACTGTGCAGGATTTCATAAAGGGGGGGCATGTAGTTCTGAGGCTGTAATAATTAGGAAGCTCAGGTGTTTTTATCTACTTAAACAGTAATGGCAGAATTCAACAACTTTTGAAAAAAGTACAACTAAACCAAAATATTTTGTTTAAAAAAAAGCCCTTAAAATGAGAACCCAGTTTCAGAACTGAATAGTCAATGACTTTAAGCAGATAAAAATGTGTGGACATCTTAATCACAATAAAGCTTAGTCCTTATTAATCATAATAAAATAACATATATTGCAGTCCATGCTTTCCTATAGCCATTCTGAAGGAACCTAACGTGACCATGCATAATGTGGGGACCATTCCAATGGAGCACGCCTCCAGCAAAAACTCTTAGGATGCTTAGGGTCTCAGTTCAAACCTCCACAACAATTATGGGGCTCCCCCTTTTTTGGGGGGGCTGCCTGACAGCCCAGTGCTTTCCTATGGCCGTTCTGATGGAACCTAAGGTGCCTGTGTGCAATGTGGGGGCCATTCCAATGGAGCATGCCTTCAACAGGGGCTCTTATGGTGCTTACAGCCTTATTGCCAACCTCCCTGAACTTTTTGGGGGCTCCCCCTCTTTTTTGTGGGGCTGCCTGACAGCCCGATGTTTTCCTATGGCCATTTTGAAACCAACCTGTTGTAAGGTGTGGGCGTCGGGAGGGGGCTCATATAGAAACATCTAAATAATGTTTGGCATGTTGCGACAAAATTCCTTTCTCATATTTGGGTGTTTGAGAACTGGTGCTTATAAAGCAGTGTATAAAACTGTCATTACCCTCTTTTTATTGCATTCTGATTTCTTCTTGAAGTTGGGGATGATCCCTAGAAGCACAGTGTTGGGGGGTCGTAGTAGTTGTTCCCTAAAACCGCTCTGTTAGTTTGTATTTTGATTCTGTGTGGTTTTCTATGAAAACTGAATGTTTAACTCCTTTAGGGATTTTGATTTGTAGATGATCCCTAAACTCCTCCAATGATTTCCTATGGCCATTCGGAATAAACCAATGCATTTCAATGGCCATTCGGTGTCCTTCGGTTTAGTATGTCCCGGTTATCACTCTTTCTAATAGCAAACTCATGTGGTGACTGCAAGCATAAATAGGTACTGAGAAACAAGAGGGAGATATAAACACGCTCAAAGGACCTGGTTTGCAGAAGGTTTTTAAAAAAACAAAAAAACAAAGGGGACTAAAAGTCTAATGCACAAACTGTGGTCACTCCTGAGTCAGTGTGATCTGGCAACAATTAGCCACTCCTTGATTACTTCATGGTTAGACTATTGCAATGCACACTCTGTGGGGCTATCCTTGAAGAGTGTATGGTAGGGTGACCATATGAAAAGGAGGCCAGGGCTCCTGTATCTTTAACAGTTGTATAGAAAAGGGAATTTCACCACGTTCTACATGCATACAAATAACATCTGATGAAATTCCCTTTTCTGTTCAACTGTTAAAGATACAGGAGCCCCCTGTCCTCCTTTCCATATGGCCACTATAGTGTATGGAAAGCTTTAATTGGTCTAAAATGCAGCAACTAGGCTGCTAATCATTGCATAGAAT
Organism: Elgaria multicarinata webbii; assembly: GCF_023053635.1. Classification (NCBI taxonomy): domain Eukaryota; kingdom Metazoa; phylum Chordata; class Lepidosauria; order Squamata; family Anguidae; genus Elgaria; species Elgaria multicarinata. Next base: position 86,523,490 of record NC_086177.1, read on the forward strand.
TAGGATCACCTCACTCCAATACTGAAAGATCTGCACTGGTTGCCAATTGTTTTCTGTGTCAAGTATAAGGTGTTGGTTTTAAACTTTAAAGCCCTCAACAGCTTAGGGCTTGGCTATCTGAGGGACCATCTATCTCATTATGAACCTATTCAGTTGCTAAGATCAGCAGGACCTTTTGAAGACATCTTTGCTTTCAGAGGTCCATGCCTGGGGCACCCAGGAAAGGGCTTTCTCCCATGTTGCTCCCAAACTCTGGAACGCACTGCTTTTGGAGTCACTACTATTTCCCACTCTCTCCTCATTCAAGACGGAGGTCAAGATACATCTTTTAAATCTTTAATTTAGCTTTTTGAATTGTTACCTTTTTTTAAAAAAAAAAAACACGTCTAGCCTGTTGCGTCTTTGTTGGTTCCAGAAAGCTGGTATAGAAATACAATACAATACAATACAATACCATAAGGGCACAGTCCTATCAGTTGTGCCCTTGATGATCAGAAGCCTCTGATCATCCAATACAGGGCGGGAGAAGCTACTACTCTGCATTTTTTGCTAGACAGGCTTTTTGCCCATCTAGTGATGAAGCTTCAGAGAAGGTGGGTAGGAAGCTGGAGAGGCCTCAGGATAGCTTGTATCCTATTTTCTCTGGTCTCCTCCCCTTCCCCCAAACACCCCCCTTTCCACCATCTCTGAGGTCACTTTTGTGACCTTTTTTATTATTATTTTTATTTAAGGATTTTTATGCTGCCATTCAGCCAAAAAAGGCTCTCACAGCGGCTTACAAAAGTATTTCTTGACAGTCCCTGCCCACAGGCTTACAATCTAAAAGACATGACACAAAAGGAAAGGGGATTGGGAGGGAGGAGGAGGAGGAGGGGGGAAAGGAAAGCAAATTCAGGCACTACAATCTTAGTTGGAAAGTTCAGCAGTTACAGGTGACAGCAGGAGGGAGGGGGCTCTCAGCTGGAGCTGGACCCAGGCACGGTGGAGAGGTGCCTGGCTGCTGCTTCCTCCCTCACTGGTGGCCTCTGCAGAGACAGTTGGTAGCAGGAGGGAGGGGGCTCTCAGCTGGAGCTGGACCCAGGCACGGTGGAGAGGTGCCTGGCTGCTGCTTCCTCCCTCACTGGTGGCCTCTGCAGAGACAGTTGGTAGCAGGAGGGAGGGGGCTCTCAGCTGGAGACGGACCCAGGCACGGTGGAGAGGTGCCTGGCTGCTGCTTCATCCCTCACTGGTGGCCTCTGCAGAGACAGTTCTTGGAGGGCAGCTGGCATGGTTCTTTCCACAACAGCTGCAAGAGGGTGGGGGAAGAGGGGAGGATCTCCAATGCCTCCTTCCAAGGTCAGAGTGCAGTCTCTGACAGAGTGGAGAATACCTGGTATCCTATGACCCACCCACCCTCAGACAATGTTGAGTACCCTGTTGGAATAGGGTATTTTTGGTTGGCTGGAACTCTGAACAGGAGCATTCCTTTTAGGAGGATGCACTGCAACAGTAAATTTTGATCTTTTTCTAGTTAGGTAGATTCATGCTATTTTGCTTATATTGAAGAAAAGTCTTAGTTTACAAAACAAAGAGGGGACATGACAGAGAAGATTTATAAAGTAATTACTGGAGTGCATATTTCTTCTTCTCAGTGTTATCCAATACAATTAATTGTAGGTCAGGACCAACAAGACAAAGTACTTGCCACAACACACAATTAACTTATAGAATTTAGCACCACAGAGATGTGATGATGGCCACTAGTTTAGAAGGCTTTTTAAGGAGGGCAGATCCACTGATTGCTCCTATCCATTGTAGTTGAATAGAACCTCCATGTTCAGAGGAAGTCTATTCTGAAAAAATGATATTGGAGAAAGACAACAAGGTAGAGCCTGTTCCCCTCATACTCCACTTGTGGCCTTCTTAGAAACCCCCAGCAGGCCACTGTCAGAAAAATAATGCTTTAATATATAGAGAAGGAGAGATTTCACCTTTCTCTCATCATGGAACCTAAGGTGACTTGTATGAGGTTCTCAAAGTCTCCCATCCAGGTACTGACCAGACTCAGACCTGCTTAGCCTCAGTAAGGTTGCCATATCATGTGTCTTCACCCCATGTCCTATGTTTGGATTAAATAAACTCTTTGTCTGGTCCAGACAGCTAGCATAGCAGTTTTTAACTAACAAAGGCATGTTGGCCTCAGTGTCAGCTCCAGGTTTTTGAGGGCCTTGGGCAATACATTCTCAGTGGTCCTCCTCCTTCAATGAATCTACCTCCTCACCACCATTGACACTAGCTGCTATTGATCCTCATTCTCTTTCTCACCAATTGCTTCCTGACAGGCAGAGAGGCAGTGAGCAGGGAGGCGGTGGCATCTCCTGCACTTCCTGCTCTTCACCACTATTGTCTGGGCCAGAGCAAGAAGCAGGTGAACAAGCAATTTGCAATGATGAAGAGAAGGAACAATTACAGGGATCTTGTCAGTGGGATGAGGGCCCTTGGCAGGCCCCCAACCATGCCTACTCTTAATGCAGGCTCTGCCTGCTGTAATTCTCCTAAGTTTGGGTCTGTAGTATGAACAAGCTGCAACCACTATAGAAATTGGCATTGTAAATTTCAGCTATGCTATGTCATCACACCTAACACTCAGAAATCCTCTATCTAGAAGTTTCCTTCCTTATTCTAGTACAGCTGTTGCTCCGATCAATTAGACAAGTTGATTCGCATCTTCTCATTCTTAGAAACCACTCTGTGCCTAATAGCACAACTTTGTTATGCCCCATTAGGTAGCAGTAACGTGATGATTATTAGATCAATGGTTGCTTGATAAGGTTTCCCTGACATAATTTGTTTTGATAACTTTTTATCATAGTTAGATTTAAGACTTTCAAGAATTAAACTTGGTCAATGTATGAGGTTTTAGGTTTAGTATGTGTAAGTGTTCTGTACTTTGCATTCAGTGGTGCTTACATTGCATATGAAACATTTCTGTCATAACTCAAATGCCTGTTCGCTTGGTGTTCATAGCTTTGCACAAACTTGTTTCCTTCAGCTAGTGTCCTCAGTACCTCATATCTATTGGCTGGTATGTTGCAAATGCCACCACTATTGATTCAGACTGTGTTAAACAGTTACTAATAGCATCACATGCTCTTACTGCCTGACAGAACAGTTCTTTGAGATAGTGGACCCTACAGTAGATATTTATTTTGCTTTTATTTAAATAAGACCAAAAAAATGCAATAGTTTTAAAATCATATTTGTTTCTCTTACTGATAATCAATTCTTTCCCCAGTTGTTTTAAGTCAGGGGAGAGGAACCCCTTTCAGCCAAAGGGCCAAATTCAATTGCAGAGAGATTGGGGAGGGGGGGGAGAGAGATGCATTCCAAGGGTGGGTGGGCCAAAGGCAAAAGGGGTGACGTCAAAATACAACACACACACACACACACACACACACACACTGCATATTTTATCCTAAAGCCCTCTCTTCCAGTAACTAAGCCTTAGGAGAGGCATGGGGGAAAACTGCACAAACATGGAAAACCACCAAACAAGATTGTTAGGGGGAAAACAGCAGGTCCAGGGGGCACCATCTGGTAAACCCTGGCTGACCAGATTGGAGCCCCAGTAAAAACCCCACCACCACCGTATGAAATACAAGACAATCATGATAGTTTTAAAAACCATTTCTTTGTGTTATGTGGGCAGATTGGGACATTGGCTCAAAGAATTTAATCTGTAAAAAAGTAAAATTTATCTCTAGAAAAGGCAGCTAACCACACTGATTTAACAATGGATTAAAGATTGTCAAAACAGACAAGCAAACAAAATACCAATCAGAGCAGACTGCTTTGGAAAGCAGGGGAGTCTCCTTTATTAAATCTTTACAAGTAGAGGGTGGATAGCCATTTGCTGTAGCAAATGGATTTCCTATATTTTCAGGGGAGTGAATTAGAAGGTCTTTGAGGATTCTGGACAGCTCATCTTAAGGACTGGCATTATTCCATGGAAAAGCTTTGCACCAGTGCCAGAGAGTCTGCCAGTAATTTTATTATTATTATTTTATTTGTGACATTTGTATACCATTGACTATAATAAAAGCTCTCAGCAGAACGTGCAGCAAGAATTGGGCAATCTCATGGCAACAGAGCTTGAGCGGGTTTTGTTGTAACTTATGAAAAAGCCCTGACATTGGCTCCACATGGCAGCCATAACAAGTGAAGATATTTAAACAGGCCTTATCAGGACTTATGTATATACTAAAGAAGTTTAAAGCAACATAAAAAAAGACTTGAAAAATATGTAACTCACTTTTGAAATGAAATGAGGACAAAGAAATGGTCTCATTTCAATGCCTTCAAGAAATGGATGAAATGAGGTTTGTTTATTGGCTTTTGTGATTCTCATGTTAGCCACCTTAAAATGTACAAAGAAAAAGTGGGACGTCAATATTGGGTACACTGAGAGACCTGGTGGGGTGGGGTGCAGTGGTTACAGGATTCACATCCTCAGTCAGTCGTGGGGTCTGTCACTAATGTCTTTCAGACCAACATTACTCACATGATAGTTGCAAGGATAAAAGCAGAGGGGATACCATGGACACCTTTTCGGAGAAAGGCCAGGAGGACCAAAACATACTTTGTATTTGCTACTATAATCCAGCACTGGAGAATAATCCACCAAAAATAGAAAGCTTTGTTATAGCTGCTCAAACACACGTTTAGGACCGAAAAAGGTCAATGAGGTGTCGGGCAACCCCAAAGTAGACTGAACTGAGGGTTTGCTAGTCCCTGGCTGTTGCTTGTAGAATAGTAGTTGGAAGGGGCCTATAAGACCATCTAGTCCAACCCCCCCCTGCTCAATGCAGGAATCCACCCTAAAGCATACTAGACAGATGGTTGTCCAGCTGCCTCTTGATTTATCCCATTAGGCAGAGTGAGGCGACTGCCTCACAGGGCTGTTATGAAAGGGCAGAAAATTCTTATAATTTTATTACTGCTGTACTTTTACTGTCAGGGAGTGAGGGAAAAGTGCTTGTAGGAGTTTCTGCCCCTGGTGACAAAATAACTAGACCGGCCTTGTCCCCTTGTTTGTTTTGTTTTGTTTTCTCCCCCTACTGACTTATAATTTTGTTGTGTATTTTAAACTTCTTCTTTTTTACATTTCTTTTCCTATGTTTTAAAATGTATGTTTTAAACTTCGTAATACCGCCTTGAGGTTCAGTATTGGGCAAAAGGCGGGATACTAATATTAATATTAATAATAATAATAATAATATGCACTTTGCCTGGGGGTGGGGGGTGCCGTTTGCTGCTCCGCCTCAGGCAGCAAAATCTCCCTGGCCGGTCCTGCTGCGTTAAAACATCAACGCAGCCCCGGCTCAGCCACCCCCTCGTTTGCCGCCCAGTTCTCCTGGGACTGTGCGGCGCTTGCCCCGCCACTGACGCCCGGTGCCAAAGAATGCGAAAAGTTGGAAGCGCCGAAGGTGCGCGTGAGAGAGCCCGGCTGCCCCTGGCTGCGCCGTTCCTATGGCAACCGAGCTCGAGCCATAAACACTTGTCCGCGCGAGCCTATGAGAGGGGAGTTCCTCGGCACGCGCTGCTCCGCGGGGGGTGGAGGGCTTCGCGCCTGCAGCGGGGACACCTGCGTGCGCGCGCCTTGCGCGTTGCTTCTTGTCCTGCCGGGAGCTGGAGCAGAGAAGACGCGTCCCTTGCCCTGCGCGCCCGGCTTTTTCCGGACCTCGGGCGCCGTGGTTGCCTCTTGACTCGCCATGGGGTGCTCGAGCAGCGCTCAGACCCAAGTCAAAGACTGCAACCGGCCGGCTCCCAAGTCCCCGGACGCCAATGGGCTGCAGAAATGCGGTGAGCGGCGCCCCGGTGGCTTTTTATACTGGTGGTGGTGGAGGAGGAAAGGGTTCGCGGCGAGCTCAGCAGAGGTTTATTCGCACTCAGAACCTGTTGCAGGACAGGAACCAGTTCAAAGAGCTCAATCTGTGGGGAAGAGGGCTTAACATTCTTCCAGAGTGGCAGCCAGGCGGCAAAGGAACCAGAGGCGCCTCTTGCATTTCTTTAACGGGAAGCGTGGGAGCTTCAAGAGGTGTCGCTTTTCTCGTTCCCTTATGACGAGCTGCACTTGCTGAAATTCCTTTCCTTCTGTACCACTACCTGAAGAGCCAGCAGCCCTGTCCTCCTTTGTAGCTACTGCCCTAATTTGTCCCCAACCCAATACTCCATGTTATCTTCAGACAGGGTGACAGGTTATTTCTTCTAGCTGACAATTGAAAAGGCTTGATTTTTCTCCCCCTTTTCTCCCCACCCTCCAGCCTCAGGTTGAAGTGCTCTGTAACTGATGGAGGAGCTGCAGCCTTACTTTGTAACTACCAGTAATGGCATGTGCCTGTCATTCTGGGCTTGTCATTAATGAATATTTTCTGTTTTAACAGCCAAATCAACAAATGTGTATGTTGAACTGGAGCGCAAGAATTTTAAGCCTTTAACAGCCTTGTCAAAACTATGCTTATCCTGCATATAAATTATGCTTAGATCCAAAAAAAATTGAGAGTGTAAATCCAATGCACACTGTCATAGACACTATAGGATTTACTTCTGAGTAAATATAGTTAGGGTTGTGCTTTACAAATCCAAGTTCTTTGGCTTTTGTAATTTATGGATAGTGTCTTGCATTCAGTTTTCACCTCTTTATTCTAATAACTACGTAACTGCTGATATGGGCCATTATTCCCAATGAATCTTTAAAAACATAAAATTTCCAATTTGTCTTTTAACCCACCTGGTACTCTTTGGCAACACACCATGTGAAAGAGGAGAGTTATGTCTAAACTCATGCTTTTAGATCAACTCTCATTTGTACAATTGTAGAATTGTGGGAAAAGACAGGAATAAAATCATTTTTTTTATATTTTTGTTGTTCAGATGTGAGTTCTATTTTTGTGCGTAGCATAAATGTTCTTAATTTAAAAGTATCTATTTGCTTGGATTCGAAATGAGATATTCTGGGCTCCCCTGGATAAAATAAATCATACTGCAGAGCACTGAAATGTAAAGCAAACTTTCCTAAACACTACAGCTCTTGCTGATCGCAAAATGGTGGCTGTTTCAGTTATCTGCTGGTGTCCCCCAGAACTATTTCCCACCAGGCACCTACTCATAGAACTTGTTGGTGCCTTCTACTATTAGGGTGGGTGGGTGTCCTGGTGGTTGGCCTTTGCTGGGGAAAGGTGTATCTATACTGTGGAGGTCCACAAGGTATTATTATTATTATTATTATTATTATTATTATTATTATTATTATTTCTTTCTCGCTCATGGCGGTTTTTCTAGATGTCATGCTGTCTTTTACAGATTCAGGAATTTCCTGACAATTGAGCATGTTTTAATTATGACTGCTTTCTGGATGATGGTGTGGCTGTATTTTGGTAGGCCCAGTTTTTGAAGGTTTTCTGTATATTTCTGATGTGATGCCAGTGACTGATGTGACCTTGTCCTGTTGCCAAAGTTCTTTGACTTCCATGGCCAGTGGAGTATATTTTCCTCTTCCTTTTCGACAATATTTGTCATTAGCCCATAAACAACTCAGAAGTGGCTGACATGCTGCTTCTTGCTTGTGGGTTGTTTAACCCATGGGCTGTCGTTATGTCTGAACCAACTCACTGTGGCTTCAAATAATTTGTTTTTGTTTTTCTCTCCACTCTCTAAAACATATACTTGATCAACATTGCTAAATTAGATGACAACTTGCCCATCACAGATGAAAATGATACCATACCTGACCAGTCCGAACTTGCAGTAATGGAGGAAGTGGAACTTGGAAACAAAACTTATGAAACAAAACTAAGTGAGGATCTTGGCAAAGAAGAGGGAGATGTTTTGATTCCAGGGATAACAAAATGTGCCCTGTCTACCTGTCAGAGAGTAGACCCTGAGGGCACAGAGCCTCATCCAGTGGCACTAGAAGAAAAGTTCACCTGTAGCGGGCCTTTGCCTGCAGGCCTTCTAGAAGCTGGTGAGCCTCGGTCCGTGGAACCATCAGGAGAGGGTGGTGAACCTCAATCTGTTACAGAAGCAGCCAGCACTTTGCTGTTAGAAACTGTACAGGACAGTAAGCCTGAACCTGTTGAATCATCAGAGAGAGTCACACCTGAGCCTGCTGCAGAGGAAAATGTTAATCTCGTAACAGAAATGGTGAAGGAACTGCAAGTGCATGAAGAAGAACAGCTTACTGAGGGTAATGAATATGTTCTTGCAGATTCAGAAGGTCAGGTTCTGACCTGTACACAAATTCCACTGAGTTTAATGGATTTTTTGCAGGCACGCACCTGAGGGCGGAAGCTCTTGTCCAGTAGGTTTGAGCTAGGTATAGCATTTTCAAAGAACAGGGCTGGAAGTATCTTCTGCTCAGAAGTCAAAAGTGGTTAAGGGCTCGTCTAAATGAATGAGTGCTCAGTGCTCCCAATTGTTACTTGCTTTGTTTTCTTGCACTCTCATTTCAGGTATACCTCACCCCCACCCCATCATTTATACCAGGCAAGACTCTGGCCCAGTTTACGGGCCAGCATGGTGAGGGTGGGTTGTTGGGGCGGTTGACAACCCTAAAACAGCCCATGGGTTCTGGGTGGTTTATCAACCACCCCAACAACCCACCCTCGCTGGTTTGCACATAACGACACGCTACGGTGCCCCCCCCCACTACACCCCAAATATTCAGAATGGCATCCATCACTACAAGATGCCTGTAAGAAATTTCTTGTTACATGCAAACCAGGTATGTGTGTAAGGAAAGCCCTATGTTGGGACACATTTACAGAAGACAAATGGTACAAAGCCTGCTCCACTCTTATCTGCTGATAGATCTGCCCATCACTAATTCTGATATAGCAACCTGTTTATGTTTAAGTTCCAAATAGGTTCAGTCCAAATTTGTTAGCCTAAAATACAGCATGGTTAGATTCAGTCTGCTGGTGCCACATAATATTTAGAATTGTCTGCTGCTTTAGATCAGGAGTCCATCTTGTCCAGTGTTCATCTCCAGCAATTACCAGAATTACTTTTAAGAAGCTAATAAAGAGGAGAAAGTGATGGCAACCCCATATTGCTCGGCCCTAACACCTGGCAACTGGAGGCATATTGCTGCTGAACATGGAGGTTTTCCTTGGGCTCAAATGGCTTTTAGCCATGATAACTATTATCCATAATTTTTTTTACCCGTTTTATGGTACAGGAGACAGGATATCAGCCAAATACATCTTGTAGAAAAGAAGACTGAATTCGCTTACTAAATAACTTGAACAACATTTAAACTGTTTAATTCTTGGGTGAATGGTAATTCTGTTGACCTGGAACCCTGAATACAGAAAAACCACATAATGGGCTTTAGTAACGAAATCATTATTTACTTTCACAAGTTACTTTTCTAAATGCATACAGAATTGAGGGCATAATCCTATTGATTGTGCTCTTGATAATCTTAAAACCTTGAACCCAGAGGATTTCAATAATCCAATGCAGGGCAGGAAGAATGGTGGAGGCGATTTTTTCCTCCCTGTCCTTCCACGCTGCATGTTTTGCTAGATGGGCTTCCTCCGCCCCCATCTAGCAAAAGCACTTCAGAGGGAGAGGGAAGGAGGCTGGAAGAGGCTCAGGATAACTTGTCCTGGGCCCCTCCAGTCTCATCCCTCCTCACCCACTGAAATGCCTCATTTCCTCCCTCTCTGAGGTCAAGTTCTTGACCTTGGAGCTCAGGTGGCACAGTTCTTTCCACGCCAGCAACAAGAGGTGGGGATCTCTGACTCCCCCTTCCAAGGTCGGAGGGCAGTGTCTGACATCGGAAGGGGGGACGACTCCGAACAATCCTAGGGGCCATAAGATTGTTCTCTAAGAGACTAACCTGAATGGCAAGGATGGCTGTAAACATAAGCCAAGGTAGCTACGCTTTTCAGCTTTAGGCAACTTAGGGCATTCCAGATGTGTTGGCCTACAACATTGGCAATTAGCATGTCACGTGCATGCTGGGAATTATGGTATTGGAGGCCCACACATCTGGACAGCGCCAGGCTGGCAAGAGATGACTTAAGACATGATAAATTCATCAACATCAGGGGGGCTTCCACACACAGTCTTCGGGGCGCCCCGAAAGCGCTTCAGGGCGCCCCAAAACTCCTAGTGTAGCTACCTGGTCAGAAGAGACGGAGGAAGAGGCGGCGGCGAAAAGTTCCCAGGGCTCGGCGGCTTCTCTGGTGAGTCCTTGCTGCGGAGCCCAACTCCTCGCCGGCCTCCTCCTGTTGCCGGCGAAAGAGCCACCCGGGTTGGAGAGCTTGGCGGAAGAAGGCGGGCTCTTCCGCCGAGCTCTCCAACCCGGGTGGCTCTTTTGCCGGCAGCAGGAGGAGGCCGGCGGGGAGGACTCACCAGAGAAGCCGCCGAGCCCTGGGAACTTTTCGCCGCTGCCTCTTCCTCCGTCTCTTCTGACTAGGTAGCTACACTAGGAGTTTCGGGGCGCCCTGAAGCGCTTTCGGGGTGCCCCGAAGACAGTGTGAGGAAGCCCCCCAGGTGACAGGTGCTGAGTGCCTCCTGCGCTTCATGTTCCTTTATGACGGTATACAGGAAAATATAAGAGTGACAAAACGACACTCATCAAGTGCTGGGGCACTCAATACTCATTCCGTGTTCCCTGGCTTGATTACTATGGTTACTGTTCCAGGTGAGGCGGGAGAAAAGATGGAAACTGAGATGCACTGCGAGATAGTAAGTGAGGACTCGGAAACAAAAGAAGAAGAAACAGGAGAAGCTGCAGCAGCAACAGAGAGAGGTATGTTGATGGAGAAGTAAAAGACCAATATATTGGCAGCTCAAAGGCTATATTGGTATTCAAAACCTTTCATTAGCAACTCCTGCCTTATTTCAAAACAGGAGATGTTTAAAGAACATTCTGCAGGCGACTTCTTATTCTTTTGTGCATCTGCTTTGGTTTTGTTTACGTGAGGGCCTAACTAGATATGACAGGTCTGTCTTTTTAAACCTGGATTGTTCTAATGTCATATAAAGAACATGCCACTTTCTTTGAAATGGCAATCGGGACAAAGGGTAGAGCACTGCGGAATCCTCCCACTTACTTCCCCAAGCCATTTTTCTCCCCTAGGTTCACTTTTGGCACCAGAGAACATCTGCAGAGAAGTAACTGGTGCAAAGGCAGACCGAAGTCTTCTGAAATGTATAAGCTAGCTGAAAATGATGGGTTTCAAGCTATGTATACTTAGAAAAATGAGACACTCAATTTAAGGTGTTCAATTCCATAGTTACTATTTGCCAAACACGTTTTAGTAGTGATCAGGTTACTCCATAACTCTGGGACTTCTCATTCTTGCTCTTTTCCTGTTGTTGGTTGTGAGGTCTGGAATGGGTAGGGTTCAGCTCACGCACATGGCTATCTGGAGGACAAAACAAAGTACATGCTGCCTAGATACAAAAGAGGACAGATGAAAAGGAGGGCAAAAGGTTTCATCACTCAAGACCAATCTAAAATTACAGGTCTTTAATTTCCCTCAATTGCACCTGACAGTAGAGATTTCCTTTCTGTGAAACTGAAGGCTTTGTCGGAAACTGGTATCTGGGATTAAAACCCAAACAGCACACAGTACATTAAACTACTTATAAAAAAATGACTTATAGCCCCCGATACATTATTTTGGAATTCCTGTTTTCTGAAGCAAGAGGGTTGTATGGGCATAAAAGATATACCTGCAAAATTCTTCTTCCTGTTTTTCTCTTTCTTTCATCTTTCAGAATTACAATTAAGAAATAGTTGTTATTATTATTATTATTTATTTATTTATATAGCACCATCCATGTACATGGTGCTGTACAGAGTAAAACAGTAAAACGGTAAATAGCAAGACCCTACCGCTTAGGCTTACATTCTAATTAAATCCTGGTAAAACAATAAGGAGGGGAAGAGAATGCAAACAGGCACAGGGTAGGGTAAACAGGCACAGGGTAGGGTAAAACTAACAGTATAAAGTCCAAACAACATCAAGTTTTAAAAGCTTTAGGAAAGAGAAAGGTTTTTAGCTGAGCTTTAAAAGCTGCGATTGAACTTGTAGATCTCAAATGTTCTGGAAGAGCGTTCCAGGCGTAAGGGGCAGCAGAAGAAAATGGACGAAGCCGAGCAAGGGAAGTAGAGACCCTTGGGCAGGTGAGAAACATGGCATCAGAGGAGCGAAGAGCACGAGCGGGGCAATAGTGTGAGATGAGAGAGGAGAGATAGGAAGGAGCTAGACTGTGAAAAGCTTTGAAGGTCAACAGGAGAAATTTATATTGGATTCTGAAGTGAATTGGAAGCCAGTGAAGAGATTTCAGAAGTGGAGTAACATGGTCAGAGCGGTGAGCCAGGAAGATGATCTTAGCGGCAGAGTGGTGGACAGAAACCAGCGGACTGATGTGAGAGGAAGGAAGGCCAGTGAGAAGAAGGTTGCAGTAGTCCAGCCGAGAAATAACCAATGCATGAACAAGCGTCTTGGCAGAAGAGACAGACAAAAATGATCGAATCCTGGCAATATTATACAGGAAAAAACGACAGGATTTAGCTACTGCCTCAATATGAGGAATAAAGGAGAGCGAGGAATCAAATATAAAGCCAAGACTACGAGCTTCCTTGAAGCATAACATCATTGACAGTAAGAGAGAATGAGAGATGAGAAGGTTTAGGAGGAAAAACAAGCAATTCAGTCTTTGCCATATTAAGTTTCAAACGACGATGCAGCAGCCAAGCTGAGATATCTGAAAGACATGCCGAGATACGATCGTGAACATCAGGAGAAAGTTCCGGAGATGAAAGATATAATTGTGTATCATCGGCATACAGATGCTATTGGAGGCCATGAGATTGAATAAGATTGCCCAAGGGCAACATGTATAAAGAAAACAACAACGGGCCAAGCACCGAGCCTTGTGGAACCCCTACTGAAAGGGGAAAAGAGGAAGACGAGCTGCCATTAGCCAACACGCTGAAAGAGCGACCCGCTAGATAGGAGGCAAACCAGTTATAGACAGAGCCGCAAAGTCCAAGGTCATGAAGGGAATCTAAGAGAAGATCACGATCAACCGTGTCAAAGGCTGCAGTTAGATCAAGTTATAACCCCGGCCTCCTTACTGTACACCCCCCCCCCCAACCAAAGATGGCATCCGTAGCAGCTATGGTGCGGCCCAAAGGCGGCTGTATGTTTTTCTTTCAATATATTTTTTAGTTTTCTTTTTTGCCAATAAATCTGCTTTCCCGAATTCACAAAAGCTAACTCGAAGGGTAGACTTAAAAGGTTTTATCTTATGGTGAGAGTTTGTATTGGGTAGTGGTAGTGGTAAGTCAACTAAAAGTTCACTGGATAGATAAAGAGGAAAGTTTGGAGATTTTGGTCTTACTTTACAAACCAGAATGCTTTTCATTTTGGACTCCCTTCTGTTCATTTTGGACTCCTTTGAATCTAGTTGTAGTTGCTATTAAGCCATTTAAATTAGCTTTTATTTTGCAGTTGTGATGCTGGAAATAATCTGATAATTTTAGGATGTTTTTAAAATGATTTTAGAATGTTTTAACAATGTATATTATGTTTTAATTCAGTTTTATATATTTATATTTACTGTTGTTCCCTGCCTTGATCAGAATGGAGAGGCGGGTAAGAAATATTTTATTATATTATTATTATTATTATTATTATTATTATTATTATTATTATTAGATCTTTCTCCACTTAAGAATCACCATTTTCAGCTGATCTTATTCTTTAAAATAAGTCTTTTTTTAAAGCCTCCTGCATTGGTGGCATTGTTATGACAAGATACATATGAATAGAACAAAGGAACTGTGTCATGATTTGCCTGTAAATGTGACTTAATTTCAAAGAACTGTTCCTAGTATGTGTTGATGGAAAGGTCTATACCATTTCTTAAATTATGTTTTTTATATTGCAGAAGCTACTAATAATGAAGAGTAACTCATGGCTTTTGACTGGACTTCATCCTTGAATAACATTAATACTCTGATTTGAGAAAATCTGGATTTATATGAAAGCTTACATGGACATGCCACCATCACAGAGTACTAAGGGGGAAACATTTTAAGGATTGTATTTTGGGAAGTCAAGTTGCCAAGAACCATGGAGGAATTGCAATGATAAACCTTCACATCTGCCATATAGTGCCTTCTGTTAACTTCTACTTAAGTGGAATTATGTGTTAACAAAGTAATTTTGCCTACTTCACTTAGAGAATTAAGAAGTACAAAGGATAATCTAGGGTAAACTATATAAAACAATATCAATTATAGAAGTGAATGCATGTAAGTTTAGATCTAACACTGAGCACTAGGAAAATCTACGTGGTCTAAAGAGGGATAAGTATTATTAGGTTCTAGTAGCAATCAATAATGCAGCCATGAGTTTAACTGCGTCAGTGCAATTCCTGTGTGAAGTGACTCTTATACGTAAATACAGTACAGGAGCTTAATATTTCTGCTTTAGTGCAATCTAGTATGAGATGTATCAATTCACCTTTTCTGTAACTCATTAAAATAGTCATTGCATTCCTCAAAAACACTTGTGGGGTAAGGACTACCATGAAATGACGACACTCTGCAATTGCAAGATAGAATACCTGTCAACAAAGAAAATACCCTGTATACTTTAATAATTAGTGGCTGGCACCATACCAAGATGTACTTGATTGTCATTGTGATGTGGTGGTAACACTTGTATAAAAGGAATTTTAAAAATATTAAATAACCTGCAATTAAAATTCCAATCATATTAAGTCAGAATGCTTGTGACAACACAAGATACTGGTACTCAAGGAAGTAAAAATTATAACCAAATGTAGTTACTACCTCGAACTCGCAATAATTATGCATTTCTGCAACTTTTTCTAGGCATGTGAATCATATTTACTTTTATAAACCTATTAATTTTTAAACAGTAAATATGAAAAAGTGAATCCTTCAAGGGTTCTTTGAAAAACAAGAATGATTGAAGTGCAAATCTCATAAACAACAGAGAACTTCACATTTTAAAAAAGAACCTGGCAGACAGTGTCTGACAGTACAGTACTCTTTAAACCACGCAACCATTAATTTTGAGCAGAGCTTATCTTCACCTGTCTTGTCTGAATCAGGGAAGCATTATTCTATGTCAGGGTATGCTTCTTCACAAAGTGCATAAAAACCTAATTTAAAAACATCAAAATAAAAAAAATACTTCTGGAGCATCTGTATGATATGGCATAAAATTGAAATAGGGCAATCTTATGGGGCCTGGAGAGGGAGAAGCTGAGGTTGTTTTGCCATGCTTGCACCATCAGGGCAGAAGGCGTCGATGAACAGCTGGAGGGAAAGTAACACCAGATCTAGGGCTGGCATACTTTTGTTGGGGGTATGGGAGGGCCTTGGCTCTCTAACCTATTACCGCTGTCAAAGCAATAAAGGTCCAGTTTCTGCTCCTTGCAACAAGGAGGCTTGAAGAGCAGTCCACATCATCCACAGGCAGAGGAAGAGGGAGATCTGCTTTGTCCTACAGCTCTTGCAGGAGTGAGAGGATAGGAGCCTTAGTGATATTTCTCAACCTTGACATCCTATAAGCTTGTGTATTGCTTTGCGTTTCACATCTTTTGTGAGATATACATCCTTTAATTTTTAAAGGTAGCTTTCTTTATTGTGTGGTCATAGTTCATCACTTTTAAAAGATTTGAGCCAGATTTGCTCTGTGCAACTCCAATTGCACAACACTCCTGCCGGAGGAAGGATAGCAGACAAAGTTTGCCATTTCCTTCTTCCCCCGGAAAAGCTGCTCTGGACAGTTGGGCTCACTGCTAAGCATGAGAGATGGCGGTGGGATGTTGCAGGAGCAAGGAAAAATCTGAAAAAGAAACCCACTCCCCTTTTGCACCCCCCATGCCCCAAAGCAGGGAGCTGCCACTGAATCAGTGTTTCTTCCACAAATGGAAGGGGCCCTCCGGTTCATGGCAGGGCAAGTCTGGATCTAACCTAAAGGCTTTGCAGTGTGTGGTCTTTAGCTGCTAAAGGAGTTCCAGGCAGCTAACACTAAAATACAAAATAATCAAAACATAAAAACAAGAAGGTAAAACATCAATACATACATTAAATGGATTAAAAAACTTAGTTGGCTTATGAGGTTGAAGGCCTGCCTGGATAAAAATGTCTTTGCCTGCTGGTGGTACTGTGCCAGCAGGGTCCACTACTTGTGCAATGGGGATTTAGCAGTTCAGAGAGGAACCAGAATTTCTACCCGTAAGTGGTCAGAGGTCTTCATAGGCTTTATCCCTTCCCCTCTGGGCACTTCTCTCTTCTTCTGGGGCATCAGGCAGTGCCAAAATGAGAAGTAAGAACTTGTAGTTTTCCTGGTCAACTAGTATTCTGAGCAAGTACATACTTTGTTTTCTTTGCAACGCTTTTACTAACAATAGCAAGCCTCTTTGCTTTCACTACCATTATAAACATATAAAGTAGATCTTATGTGAAATGCATTCTTCTCCTATCCCCAAATGGCTCAGTATAGAGAAATAGAGCTTTTCTATTCCTCAACAGAGAAATCATGAGTGATTTATTGCATGTTCATGATTGGGCACTCACAGAGGTTGAGTAGGTCTTTTACAATGTTGTCAACCTCCAGGATGTCTCTCATGCTTCCCCCCCTTATCCGCTTTCAAAATATTGGAGATAAGCTGTAATAACAGTTAATGGCGCTGTAATTCAACCCATTTATTGGCGCTGCTCACTGAAACATACAGACCATTGCCGGGAAGGGAAGTTTCAATTCCATATCATGCGGTTGTATAAAAGAGCCCAACAAAATACATTTACAATTGTACATGTGTTTGTTGCCTCTTTATATATGCATTAAGAAGTGCATGTACAACTACTAAGGTAATCATACATACCCCATACTAACTGCAGATAAATGTGTGTGATCAGCCCACAAGTCAGTGAAGATCCTTACATACTTCTGGCTGAAGCATGTCATCCAGGCTTCATTTGTGAGTGACCCTCACTGAATAACTCTTGAGGCTATTGCCAGGCTGAAATATATAATTTAGCTTGAAACTGTGTTCTTGCATAACATCTTAATCTAGCTAGTTTACAGATAAACTGGAACTGCTTCAACTAAATTATAGGTTGCAGTTGGATCTCCAGTATGTAACATTGCCTACTTCCATCATTTGGGATTTTTTTTATTATTATTATTACTGAAAGGTCCACCTGGAGAGCCCAAACACGCAATTACTTTGAGCAAAGAAAAAGTCTTAGATGTGGCACTTCATGTAGTCAGTTTATTATTTAACTTTCCCCAAAAAAGACTTATTTAAAATTATTTGTTTCTGGCAGGTAAAATTATTTGAAAACACAAAATAGAAAATACATCCCCAAAGTTGTTTTAAGTTAGCAGCATCTTTGTTTAGTAAATCAACTAGGTTAGAACAGACAAGTTCAAAGGCTACGGTTCTCAAAGTGGATAAAAGCTGAAGTAAGCCGTAATATAGTAGTCTGACTGTACCCTTTATAGCTTTTCTTTCTAATGCTTGTTTTAATGGTGCTGTTCGGGTTGGTATTGTGCTATCTTGGTTCCTAGAATCTACTTATTTTTTTCTGTATTATCTCACTCACAGTCCCATTCACTGCCTCCCTCAAAATACTACTTCAAGAACCAAGATGTTCTAAGCAACTTGTATTCAATTCTGTGATGACCCTTCATTCATAGCAAATCCTACATAGGCTTACCACCATAACAGCACAGTGATGCGTGCCTGTGTGCATACAAGTGTGCATACAAGTGTTAATGTTTGCCAGAGGACCTGTTTTTCAGTTCTGAAGCAGACTTCTTTATGGAGAGAAACCAATGGACAGCACTGAGTTACTACAAGAAGTGAGACTAAATCTATAAGCCTAGGCTCCTCGGACAGCAATAGCTTCAATCTCAACACGGGCACCCTGTAAGGAAGATGTCAAATAACATGATTAGAAAATCAGTGCAGGACAGTCTTCTATGTTTACTTCATTTTTTACTAGAACCCAAGGATCTACCATCTGGAGCCCTGGTGCAAAATAATTAAAGAACTCTGAGCCCAGGAATTTGTTGAGCACCAGAAATGAGCAGAGCTGATAGTCTTTCCACACACAAAAAACTCCTGATTACCCCAAGTTTTCTTAATTTCAGCAGTGTAATTTAGGAGGGGCGTGCGTTTTTTTCTTGTTGCTATTTTAAATAATTGAGAGTCAGAAACCCTTGGTCAGCCTTCACCAATCTCGGAAGGTCTAGAAACTGCAGCTAGTGCAGAATCCAGCATCCAGGCACTACATGATGTGAACATATAAACCTTGCTGTCAATTTGTTTCCAGGCCAAATTCAAAGTGCTGGTTTTAACCTATAAAAACCTAACCTGGGTTAATTTAGTTCCATAGCACAGACTTGCTGCTCTTCCAACACTAGTCATGAACCCAGGGAAGTGGATGCAGTTGTGTACATATAATATAGAACTTTATGTTTGAAAAGCAACTATTAAAAGCCCTAGTACTGTAAGGAGGCAACTTTATAAAACAAGGAGTCTGGTAGCACCTTAAAGGCTAACAGTTCTGTTGTGGCATATATTTTGGGAACTACAGCTCACCTCTTCAGGGGCACAAAGTGTTATCCACAACAGATTTTGTGTATTTACACATAGAGAAATTGTAAACTGCAGCCAAATGACCACGAAATAGAAGAGGTAAGGTCTGTGACAATTCTATGTAGATCTTCAAAGTATACAAGCAGTGACTACTTACAATAACAATCACATATTATTACTACTGTGCTAATCTTGCATACATATAAGGTTTGTGTAGAAATTTGTCATGCACTTCACCCCTTATATTTCATGACCATTTGTCTCCATGATTTACATTTCCCCCCTCTCTGCATATATAAAAGAACAATCTGCTAAAGATAAAACTTCATGCACCTGATGATGTACTCTAGTTCATAAAACCTAATGCCACAATAAGGGAGCAATCCTATGTCCCCTAGACAGCATGTGAAGGGACATCGGATTTTTCAGTTTTCTGGCTCCAAGCTCAGAGCCAGGAAACCGTGCTCCCCGCTCCCTCCCAGCCAGTGCAGAGCACAGAGGGCAAAAGGGGGCATTTCCAGGAGTGCGGAGGGGAAGAGACTACGGAAGCTGGTTTAGACAGTTTCTTATGCAGCCTCCCCTCTCCAACTCTGATTCTCAAAATTGAGAGTCTAGCAACAACTGCGGAGCGGACAGAGCATGGAGGAGAGGCTGCCCTCTGTCCTCCATTGGATATTCTTAAGCCCCTGAGTTCAGGGGCTTACAAGTACCCAGGGTGCAACCCATAGGATTGCACCCTAAGTCTGTTAAAGTTAAGGTGGCACAAAACTCTTACGGTGCAATCCCCATTGAACTGAACAGGAACTACTGAACATCCTATACATACAATGTATAGGATTCCAATGGAAGTCTGTTGCATTAAAAACAACAGAGCTGTTTTGGAAGTTCAACAGGCAGTGCAATCCTATACTCACCTAGGAATAAGTCCCATTGAGCCCAATGTACTTTACTTCAGAGTAGACAGACAGGATTGCATGGTGAGTAAATGTTGCAAATTCTTTAAAGCCCTTATATTTAATTAAATTTAAAAGCAAGATCTAAGTTTAGATCTATAAGACATCAGACAGAATTGTAAAAATATAATTGACACTTACTTTTGGAAGAGCAGCAACCTGATAAGCTGCTCTGGCTGGAAAGTTGCACTTGAAAACTAGATATTGAAGGTAGATATTTGCATGAATATATTGACTAAGCAGAATAAAGATATTTGCAGAATCTACACAGGTTTCATAATTCAGCTGTTGGTGACACAGAATCTCAAGGCAGGCTCTAGTTCTGCTCTGTGCCTTTGGATGAAGTAATCTACATACCTTTAAAGCACAACAGCTAGCTGGAGGATGTATTTTTGTAGCTAAAGATATTTGATTAAGAACTGTGAACATTGTAACTTTTTGAACCAATGGCCCTGTTTGAATAAGTTTCGAGCCCTCATCATTAGATGGGGCGGTGGGGGGGGGGGGTGGAGTCTTCAAAGCATAGAAACCAAGGAAGAACTAAAAGCAAGTAATAGCCATACAATTTTGACTTTCAGATGTTTCATTATTGGTCAATTTGAACAGAAGCATATTTTCAAGTCACATTGGGCAGGCATGTCTACACCAGCCCTATATCCCAGGGTAGTCCTTAGATCATCCCCGTGCATCCAAATTACGCACAGGGGATCCTGGGACTTCCCCTGGGATATAGGGAACAGCAGAAAACCTGATTTTTCTGCAGTCCTGGGACAATCTTGTGGTGCACAGGCTGTGAGGCCGCTGCTCACAGGTCCTTCCATCATCCCTGCATGTAGCGGAGACCATAAAGTGGGCATGGAGCTGCATGGAGGCAGTGGGGAACAGTTTCGGGTTGTTGTTTTTACCTTTTTTGAGGAGGAGCGCAACTGCGCTCCTTCTCCCTCTTCAGGAAAAAAAATGGCAGCCGTGATACCCTTCCGGGATGTTGTGCGGCCATCAAGATGCTGGGGGAGGATTGCGGAAGATGGTAAGTCCACAATCCTCCCCACTCCCTCCCTCTACACCCTACGGTGTAGACATGCCCCATCAATTAACTAAAAGTTTTCTGTTTTATATTGCTGCAAAATCTTACATGAACACAGGCATAACAATCTTTGAAATAGAAGTTAAACATTCTGCAACACTTATGTTTCTGATTGTTGGACTTTGGAACAACCAGAGAATATAGTTGGATTTAATTTCACTTTTCTCTGCAATACTCTAGAATGACATGTAAAACAGCCTTATGTGAATGGAAGACACTTTCCATATGTGGAAAAGCACCTTCAGATTCAACCCAACTTATTATTAAAGATCCTCACAACAACCCTGTGAGGTTGCCTAGGCTGGGGGGGGGGGGGGGAGACTGGCCCAAGGTCACCCAATGAGCTTCATGGCTGAGTAGGGGTTTGAACCTGGGTCTCTTCCATCCTAGTCCAAAAAACAAATGCAGAGTATGAGCTCTAGAAACAGAACAACCCATCCCAATTATTCAGTGTTAATCTTGATCTTCCCATGTCTCTCTGATCCACTGAAGCCCTTTGGATGGAGACCATCCCATATGTACCTGCCCGGACCCTAAGGTCATCCTCAGGGGTCCTTCTCCATGAGCCCCTGCCAAAGGAAGTGAGGCAGGTGGCTACCAGGAGGAGGGCCTTCTCTGCTGTGGCACCCCAGCTGTGGAATGAGCTCCCTAAGGAGGTTCGCTTGGCACCTACATTATATGCTTTTACACGCCAGGTGAAGACCTTTTTATTCTCCCAACATTTTAACAATCTATAAATACACTTTAACATGGTGTTTTAAATTTGTAATTTTGCATTGCTGCTGTTTTTATCTGGTTGAGCTTTTATATTGTATTTTATATTATGGTTTTATACTGTTGTTTTATACTATGAATGGTTTTAATTTTTGTGAACCGCCCAGAGAGCTCCAGCTATTGGGCGGTATAGAAATGTAATAAATAAATAAATAAATAAATAAAATCCCACTTCATGTTTTGCATGGGGCTTTGCTCTCAGTTAGCAGTATGCTACTGTTATACAGTGCTAGCGGTACTTACATTGCCTGTAGATGTCATTAATGTCATCAAAATCCTTCATGTCAGCCATCAGCACAGTAGTCTTTACCACTGAAAGTTAGGAAATGCTTTTATAAATTGCGTTCCCAGTGATCAAGCTGCAAAAATTTAATGATGATTTTTCAGCATGATTAAGTCTGCCTTCCCATCCACAATTGGATGTAAGACTCATTGACCTTAGTGGGACCTCTGAATAAATCTGCATAGGATTGTACTCTAAGTGTCCTGCACTCCAAGTTAAACAATGATGTATACATTTTATTTCTTGATTGTCTGAAGGCCAAACTGTGGAAGCAATATGGCGCTGGTGGGGTGAGAGGGCTGGTTATATCAGCGTCTAATTTTCCTAAGGCAGGAATAGGCAACCTGGTACCTTCTGGATGTTTTGGACTACAACTCACATTATCCCTGCCCATTGGCCATGCTGGCTGGGCCTTATGGGAGCTGTAGTCCAAAACATCTGGAGGGCATCAGATTGCTTACCCTTGTCCTAAGGTAATCTAACAATAAGGGCTTCTCCACATAGCGCTTTTATCCTGCGATCGAGATTGGTTACTCATGGACGTTTGCGTGTCCTTTACATGATGTTGTCAAGCTCTAGGGCCTCTCCTATGCTTTCCAGCATTTATCCTGGTGTTTTTTTTTAAGATTGCAGATAATGAGCTATTTAAATATCACAAGTTGATTTTTTCCAATGAAAAGAAGAAGTGGTGCTATAACATATTGCCACCTAGTGGTTGTATAATGAAACATATAGAGCTTGCAGATAAAGGAACTCCCCAGGAAAAAAAGCATGAAAAATGCGTAATAGGGGACGATCTTAATCCCACAAAGAATATGGAAGCAGAATCCCCAGTAAAGTTGCGGGATAAAAGCCTGGTGTAGAGAAGCCCTAGAAGTGAGCTGGTGCTTGGGGCATAGCTTTCTATTCTCCTGTACTGCACATGTAACCCTACTAAGCCCCTTGTGTTGCAACAAGCCTTGAGAATCACTGATTTACCAGTGCACCAACATTCCGTGAAAACCTCATGATGTCTAATATCCAAGGACAGCAGTATTCTGGAACTGAGTTCACAATCTCAAACCTGCCCCAAATATCTATCTCAATGAAGCAGGCTCCAAAATGTCCCTGGGATATACAGCTCCCTTCCCAGTCACTTAGACTTCTGGCATCCCAGCAACTCATGTCTCAAGCATCCAAGTGCTCCATTTTTATAACTCTACTGTTTTCCTTATTCTCAAATCCAGTGTCCGAACCTTGACCATCACCTACATTCGATGCTAAGCTGCAATAGCCATGCAAAGTATGAAATTTGAGCAAGGACCAAAAATGAATCCAAAAGGAATAGAAATCTCTAAGGTTTTGCTCGTTTTTAGTAAAACATCTGTTTTGATTGCCACTTCCCAGGTGCAAGAATCACATTTACTCTTGTGAAGCTCATAAAATTTAGCATTAAACAGTAGCATCCGAGTTAGCTCACTGGCATGAGAGATGGAAGTTAATTCAGGACATCATAAGAATGGAGGTAACACTTTAAGAAGAAGGTGAAATATTGGGAAACTTCAAAATCCTAAAACCCACAGAACAGATGTTTGTATCAAACAAAAAAGTTACAAATGTAACTTGTAACAAAAAGGGATGGGACCTGAAAGTCTTGGGAACTTTTGTAAAGATAAAAATTGGGAATGGTCTTGGTTCTAATATGGCAGATATTTGCAGCATCACCACCTCAGCTGTTCTTTCTCCCATGACAGAAAGTATGCTTTCTTTTCATCTTCAAATGTAAGAGAAGTCATTTGCTTTAGCATACATTTACTCACCATTGTCATAGGTACAGTCAGCAGCTTTCAGAATTTCCCCGATATTCTGAAGGGCCTAATGGGAAAAGCACAATTGAGTTTAAGTTATTTATTTGGGTTTGGCCATCTAATCCCTTTGACTCACAGCAGGGAAAACATATGCAACCATATACAACAGTATAATAAAATATCATGAAACATAAGATATGCAAAAGACAGCCATTTTTAAAAATTAAACGAAATTTAAGAAAATATTAAAGCACCAAGTCCCCAGCCCCCTCCCCCTCCAAAAAGCTTAAGTACCATTAATTTCAATGAAAGTGCAACTAACTGTCTCTGATTGATACTAAGTCCACAACAGCCTAGGAAATTGTGCAGCCACTGTTTCTGCTGCATCTTCTCCTGAGAACTCATCTACATGGCAGTTTGCTTAGCAATGTAGCACACAATTGGGAGTGCAGAAATTGTTCTGAAAAGGGTGCACATCCTGTCACCTAAGACCTACCTGTGCAGGAGACCCAGGTCTGCAACAGTCCCTGGTAGCTATGTGGTTAACTGGGTATCTAGTTTTATGCAGATGGATCCAATCTATGCATCCAGTGTTGCATCATTTCAAGCCTTGTGGGCATGTCCTTAACATAGGTGTACAACTCCAGGCCTAGAGGCCAGATCTGGGCCTCCTGGGGTCCCTGTTTGGCCATATGGGAACCCCAGAGGGCCCCCTTTCTCCCAACCACTGATTGTTTGAGGATTCCCAGATTTTGTGTTGTTTTTCTCCTCATTCTAAAAGGTTGAAATGCCTCTCCTAAGGCTTAGAATCCAGCAGTTAGAGCTTTAAGCTAAAATACGCTGGTATTTTGGGTACTTTGGGTTCTGAGCCTTTTACCTTCAGCCCCTGCCCACCACTGGAATATGACACCTGAAATCTTCTCTGAAACGGAATTCAGCCCTGAAAGAGTTTCTATATCCCACTTTAACACATTATTATTATTATTATTATTATTATTTATTGCATTTGTATACTGCCCCATAGCCAAAGCTCTCTCGGTGGTTCACATAAGATAAAAACACTTAAAAAATATACAAAGATTAAAAACCACAAAAACAAGCAAAATACACATACATTTAAAACCACTACAACTATTAATGGATGGCCACATGGAATATGTCATCAGACACACTATTAGAATAAGTGAGATCATGTTTTACCTGATCAGCTTGTTCCTTTGCTCCTCCACCGACAAGCTGGCCATTTGAGGGATCCATTCCTAGCTGCCCTGCGATATACAAGGTCCGATCTACCAACACTGCTTGACTATAGATGAAGACAATGAAGAAAAAAAGAGAGAGACTTAACATCTAGCAATTTTAAAACATTTAACATTTTTGGGGGGAAATAGTTTGATTTCCCCTCCAGTGAGCTGAGCAAATTGTCCAGCTGCTAAGAATTCCAGTTATGTGGACTCTGAAATTCTTTGATGGAAGAACAGCCATGGATAGTGAAGTTGGTTTTGCAGGAAAATCCGAATTGGAAAATTTCCTGGCCGGGTGGGGTGGGGATCCTCTGCAAATCATCCTAATTTACATGCGATAGTTTGAAAATTCTCTGATGTTCTATGCAGATCTAAACCATGGTTATGTAGCCACCATGGTTCAGAATGGTTCATGCAACACACTAAGTCATGGTACACACGACACACTAAGCCATACTATTTAGCTCAAAATGCTTAACAACTGCAGCTTAGCATGTCATCTGAACAGGTTCAGTGGTAGAGTGTCGGATTGAGACTCAGGATATGTATTACCTATAAAATGGCAGATCTTAGCAACACATAACATAATTTATTAACGTGACTCAACTAGGTCACTTCCTTGTAATTTGCTAGAGGATGCAGGGTGACAAAACTTTATGGCGGCCTTGGAATTTACTGCACATTTGTTCACTTGGGGCAAGCATCCGAGTGGGCAAATGCTGTTGACTGTACATGTGGCTTGAGTTCTCTCTCCTTCTTCAAGGCAAGCATCTACAGCTGCCAAGAACCTGATCTTCTGTCCTGCTGGCAATTCTAATCCCTATAACCTTTTGCAATCAGACTGGCAGAAATCCATGGACAGAAACAAGGGTGCCCATGAGTTCTACTGTATGATGGATCCTGTGTCTCCCACACATAAGATGTCCAAAAATCCAGTTAGCTGAGGCTGCGGGGGTAATGGAGTTAGAGACTGTTGGGAGGAGGTGTGCTGAAACTTTGCTTTGACCTCTGCTTCAAGCATGCATGGTGCAGTGGTTAGAGTATCGGACTGGGACTCGGGAGATCCTAGTCCCCATGCGGCTGTGAAGCTCATTGGGTGACTTTGAGCAGTCACTTACTCTAAGCCTAACATACCTCACAGGGTTGTTGTGAAGATAAAATGGAGAGGAGGAGGACTATGTAAAGCCACCTTGGGTTCTGTCATGTCTAGCCTTGCTCCCCCTGGTTTGGAAGAAGGTGTTTCAGGTAATAAATCAGAATCAGACTCTGAAGTAGAGGGGTCGGTGCCAGACACAGGCCAGCCTGTACCAGTGGGGAAGAAAGCTCTCACAAGCTCTTCACCAGCTGGTGGGTGAACTCTCTCCAGGGCTTATCTGGTCAAGAGAAAATAATATACAGTCAGTGGGAAGCCAACATTCTTCCGAAGGAGAGAGCACCAACAGGTTAGCCGATCCTAGAGTGCAGACTAAAACGGGCAGAAAGGACGGCAAGAGAAAATCGGCCCGGCTCGCATCGTGTCAGAAGCCGCCTCAGAACTAGCCTCTCTGAAGTTAACACGTCTTGGGAAAAGGCCTTCCATTCTTCTTGAAAGGACAACTGTCTTGCTTAGTTTGCATAGTTTTGCCTAGAGGAAAGTTCCAAGAGATTAGACTCTCTTCAGGTGAGAAGAAATGTTTATTGCTTAAATAAAGCTTTGTAGATTACTTTGCAGGCCTCATTATTGTCTCCCAAGAAGGCAGGAGGTTTTTTGAGAAACACAACAGCTTCCTTTCAAGAGGGATGTTAATGTAAAATAAATAAGACAAATAAAAATAAATGCATCGCAACAGCTCTTACATTGTCACATCAAAGCAAATATTGACTTAGTAAAATCTACTTCTAGGCACCAAAATACCAATTAAAATGGGCACTTTATAAATGTAAGCTGTATGGAAGTGTTCTCTTGTAGCTGTTCTTTTGCTCTTTGCTTAATTGACTATTCAAGTACACCACCCTCCGCCTTCCTTTATGTACAAGCGCAGCAAATTTCATTCGCTTCTAAATACTTGGTGCACCAGCCAACTAATTTGGAAGAACAGATTGCAACACTCCATTATTAATGGGAATGCCTTGAAATTAACTTAAATAAAAATAATTAACTTAAGTATGAATAGCCTGAGACCAAATTTTCTGCCATCCATGGCAAAATACTGAATGTGAGAATATTTAATTAGATTACAAACTGGTAAATTTATTTTTTATTCATTTACAATATTTATATTGTACAAGATAAAATAAAATCAGAATAAAACACTTTAAAATAGATTTTAAAAGAGCAAAATGTACAATGAACTGTGGCTGGTCATTAAGGAAAGGCTTCCTGGAATAATGATGTTTTCAGGAGGTGCCGAAAGTCCTACAAAGTTGGTGCCTGCCTGACCTCCAGAGTCAGGGAATTCCATAGGATGGGGGGCACTGCACTGAAGGCTTTTCCCCTGGTGGACTCCAATAAACAAAGCCAACTATGTAGAACAAAAGAATAAAAATCTCTTCACCTGAGGATTACATGGAATTTAATTCCTCTCTTTTTGAGATGATTTTTCTTACATCTGAAATATTCACTATTATCCCATTTTTACCCACTATTACTGTATGCTTCGTTGTTCGACACATATAAATGGGACTTGCAATAAAATGCTGCAATGTGCGGCGTTCCTGTTAAGCCAGCCGTGTCGTTTTTCAGGATATTCCATTCCATTCCCTCCACCACCACTTTTCTGCCCCCCGTGCAGCTGTCAGCCAGCATTCCATGCCCCCTGAGCATATTCAGTCCTTATTGAGTAGTTTTGGGTTCCTCCCAGAAGATGTCCTAAAGGCACAATTCTATGCATGTTTAGCTAGAAAAAAGTCCTACAATTCCCAGCATTCCTCAGTCAGACCTTTTTCTGTCTAAACACACATCGGATTGTACCCTAAACATTTTTTTTGGTACTTCTGCAAATTTTGGGGTTCCCCCAAGGCTTCTAAAACTCCCTCTTGAAGGTGGATGGTACCGTTTGGTCTATGTAGAGATCTACAGTTGGAGAATGAGCTCAGGATCAGTATAAGATTGCTGGCAGTCAGCTCACAAGTTATATATTATTCCAAATGATTGCTTTTCTTGAGCTTTCTTGGATTAGTGTGACACATGATTCCCCAGCGCATGCTGGAGAGAGCCATGGTTAGGGGTTTCTGTCTGTATAATGCGTGTGTAGTTTGTGTTGTAGGATCTGGACCTTTGCCCTAAAGAAGTGGAAACCAGATTACCTCTTCCTGTAAATTCACTCAGCATCCAGGCCCATGAGAAAGACACACATTCACAAGGTATCTAAAACAGGTTAACAACATACTTTACAGTTTTATACTTTCAAGTAGCAGCATGTTATTGGCTGCGTTTGGACGTCAGGCTCAACTATTCTTTAGTGCAACCTTCCTCAAACCTGGTGCCCTCCAGATGTGTTGGACTACAACTTCCAGTATTCCCCTAGCAACCCCCAGTATTTCCCCAACATCTAGAAAGCACTAGGTTGGGGAAGAAGGCTGGTTTAGTGAGATGTAAATGAGTTTACTCTTCAGAGGCTCACTCACCTCCCATCCCCATGTGACTATCAGGAGAAGTTCAGAAGCTTTTGCTTAACTCTGGTCTGTCACATCATCCAGATGGAAGGACTATGGCCATTTCTACACCTGCATTTTCCCCCCAGGATCGTCCCAGGATCATCCCTGTGCATCCAAATGACACACAGGGGATCCCGGGAGCAGGCAGGGACGATCCCTTCATTTTCCTGGGATAATCCTTAGGTGTAGAAAGGGCCTATGATTACTTTCAAACAGCCAACTCCAAAACATGGTTCATTTGGCTGGCTTGTTAAGATTAACAACAATTTTGGGTTCAGACAGCATGGCAAGCCATGGTTCATCAAAAGTGGGAGTAAAATTTTCTAAACTCCTCCTCCTGGGCATGAGTGGGGAAGAGAGGGGAGCAGGGAGAGCATGAACCCAGGGAGAGACTAGGCTTGTTCAAGTTTTGCTGAAGTTTGGCAGCTAATCCATAATTTAGCATGTTTCAAATGCAGTGTTATTCTAACAATCACAGGCCTTTCCATGGGGTTGCTATGTTGTGGTTATGTTCCTGCCATCAGAAGTGATTATCAACCTTCTAGCTACATCTTAAACCACTCTTTTGCAAAAGCAGTACAAAAATAATAATTCCTTGTTGTATTAAATGTTGGAATTTTGTTCGATTCAAGATAACACCTTTACTTGCAGAAACTTATGTATGTGGAAAACAAAATCTACAACATAACAAAGCCACAGCTCATATATTTGGGGAGGGAAAATATTTTTGCAACATCATTCTTTCACTGAAGATGATTAACATGTCTCTACAATCCATTTTAATCTTTTTATTTACAAGTAGCTGTACCCTGCCACGCGTTGCTGTGGCTCAGTCTGGTTAAATTGAAAAGAAAGAAAAGACAAAGCAGATGTTTCTAATATGTTTAATTTCACAATGCTTGTGGATATACAATACTTTTAGTTGTTCCATTGTGTAGATATAGAGATTGTCTGGTTTGCCGACTCTAGAACACGCAACATATAATTGTCCATGTGAGAAGCAATCTGTGTCTAGATCTAAACCGCACAATTCTAAAGATTGGCCCTGAGCTTTGTTGATGGTGATTGCAAACGCCAATCAAATGGGGAATTGCAATCTCTTAAATTGAAATGGCATATCTGTTGGAATCATAGGAATGCGAGGAATGAGGACATCTTCACCTTTGAAAGGTCCTGTCAAGATTGATCTCCGACTATAACAATTGCCACTTCGTCTATAGTTGGAGCATTGAATCTTCGCACATGTTCTCCAGCAGGCATTTTGTCAGCATGAATAACAATCTTGTGTGTATCAGATGGCATCATGTCAATTGCTGTTTTGAACAAATGTACTAAATTGGTTTTTTCGTGAAGTAGCTGTTGCAGTTTTGAAACAATGGACCTTTTTATGCCGGTATAAATTCCGCAGCGTGCATTCAATTCATCATTGCCATCACCAATGAAATACATTTGTAGGAATTCATGTTGACTATCTTGAAACGGAAGGAAGGAGCCGGCTTTATGATAAATTTGTCATTTGACTTTGAAAGTTGGCATAAATGGAGCTGTGATGATTTCTGCACCGAACAACGTCATTTGGAAGCATGAGTTGTATTTCCTGATGTTAGATAGGAAATGCTTTGATTCTGCGGTATATCCGGCAAGCAAAGTTTGTAATGGCTCTGGTGGTTCTCCAAGTTGAGGCAGTTTAATTTTTCCAGCAGCACAACACATTCCTTTTGTTTCTCCATTAAATTTAAGA
This sequence comes from Elgaria multicarinata webbii, assembly GCF_023053635.1. Lineage (NCBI taxonomy): Eukaryota > Metazoa > Chordata > Lepidosauria > Squamata > Anguidae > Elgaria > Elgaria multicarinata. Next base: position 86,553,646 of record NC_086177.1, read on the forward strand.
GCCTTGCATCTTCCTCAGTCTGATTTGCAATTTCTCGTCGCAGTGCTTCCGCTCCGCGAGTACGACGACCTAAGTGTGATCTTCTGCAAGGCATTATTTGGATGAAGTAAAGCAGATTGTTTGGTTTTTAAAAAAGGATGTTTTTACGGTGAGAGGGTTAGCGGAAACTCCTGGCAGTTACCTTTCTTCAGAACGTGTAACTGTCACAGGTGTGACATCTATATTCACTCAGCCAATTGTGAGAAAACATGCAAATAGGAGAGGAGTCAGAGGCAGCGGATCGGCCTACTGGTTGGCGATGTCACAATGATCAGCAGGACTGGTTTTGAGGAGGCCTATTTCTTCGATTTTAAGACAAACCTTTGACCCCATATAGAACATAGTTACATAACAACGCTCGCATATTCGAATGCAACGTTGTGTCAAAATTTCAAAGCAATCGGTGAAGAACTTTCAGAGATATAACGTCTGTTTCGAACGGACATTTAATTTTTTTTTTATATAGATAGATAGATGTTATTATTTAATTAGAATTTACAAAGAAACACTTCAAATTTAAATCTATTTTTTGGCAGAGGGTAGTACATTTAATGTTTCCCCCCCTTTACTTTTCAGATGAAAATATAGGTGGAATCTATTGGCTGCTTGGAGGTTTTCATTATGGTTCTTCATAATAATCAATTATATTTAGACTTTTTTCCATAATCTGAGGAAAGGCTTTGACAAATATTGTTGTGTATATCCCTGATTTCTATGTACAATATAATATGCCATATTTGATATAAAAACAACAACAACCAGGTATTTTGGCTTTACCTTTAGCTAATTTCAATTGGTAAGTCAATTTTTCTATGATGGCTATTTGCTATAGTTCTATGCATACCAAGATACCGATGGAATCTGTGGATTTCTGAATGTTCTTGGGGATGTTCCAGTGGAGAGAGCCATTGATCCGGGGAGGCCCTAGCCTCACTGTGGAACAGTGGGCTATCAACTTGATTGCACCTGAGTGCCCAATATGGTACTGTGGAGCCCACTCTGCTCCCTGGTATACTGGACAGCTGTGGTCAATGAAACAGGTTGGTCATCGGCTAGAACACTAATGGTACAAGTCTTGAAGCGAAGATGACTGGGCACATTGTACAGTACATAGTTGTGCCTATTGTGCAGCAGTGCAGGCAGCAAAGAAGACTTACTTTGCTGCCTCCATCGTGTCCTCAAATAGCCATCCAATGGAGCTCTGTCAAGTGGTTTTTACTGCTTTCATTCTTATGTTCACCGCTCCGGAATCTGTTCCAGATATGGAGTGGCATACACATTTTGTAAATAAATAAATAAGAGTTCAATGACAAAAGTTCTCAAGCTTCCCCAGCTTTTAGCTATTAGCCTGAGAGCAGCCATCAAAATGAATTAATTCCTCATATGTCATTTTTGCATTTTGTTCTTCCCATATTATTAATAGAGCCAGTGCTGATGTTCCAAGAAGCATTTTCTTCCAAAGTAATTGTATTACTTACACATCTTGGGACCACAATACCTGATGGAACGCCTCTCCCGACATGAACCTACCCATACACAACACTCAACATCTAAGGTCCTCCTCCGAGTGCCTACTCAGAGGGAAGCTCGGAGGATGACAACAAGGGAGAGGGCCTTTTCAGTGGTGGCCCCCCCAATTTTGGAATGATCTCCCCAATGAGGCTTGCCTGGTGACAACATTGTTATCCTTTCGGTGCCAGGTTAAGACTTTTTTCTTCTCCCAGGCTGTTAACAATATATGCTGAGTTTTTTTAAAAAAACTGACCTCAGAAGAGTTGTTTTAAATGATATTGCTGTTTTTATGCTTTTAAATTTTTGCATATTTGATTTAATGCTTTTGTAAACCGCCCAGAGAGCTTCGGCTATGGGGCAGTATATAAATGTAATAAATAAATAAAATATTAACTTACAAAGTATTCAAGACTTTGTCTTGAAGAGAAACTGCCTGGCTTTTCACTTTATTTTCTATAATGATTAATCTTTTAGTCTAGCTAATGACTCCATTCATGATTGAGAAATGCAATAATAAACCACCTCTCTTACTCAAGAGAGTAATACAACCTTCTCTTATGACAGCATTTTCCATTCAAATATCTCAATAAGTTTTGTATATATTAAGATCTTCAACATCCTTATTTAAAATCCTTACAATTTAAGGTATGAGGAAATAATAACATAAGTTTCCTTATCCTTGAATATGGAGAAAGAATTGGGAATGAATGCCAGACAGGGGTGTCACCCCATCTAAAATGTTGCAGAAGGTGCAAAGAGCTATTATCATGCATGTTTTATTGGCTGCTTAAAGAAAGGGGTATTTAAAAAGACTGAGCTCAGCCAAAAATCACAACAGAAGCCTTGAAATTAATGAAGATGCCATGTTGGGTACATGCATGCACGTGATCACTTACAAATCATTGTTTTTTCATGGAAGCAGCACTGCACTGGTTTTTACCTAAGCTCAGTTTTTCAAATGTTACTCCTTTAGACAGCTAGTCGTCCAATCTGTACATCTGTAGACGTGGTGCATACAGAGTGAAATAAACTTTCGAAATCACGTGTTTCCCAAGGTAAGCACAATAAAATTAGAATACAGGAAACCTTATTATACGAAGTCAGATTATGGTTGGGTTCACATGTAATGCTATGCCCATGATGGTTTGTTTTCTGGAGGAACCCATGATGGATTCATGTGTCATCTATGGAATGTTTCCACCACTCACAATGGGTTAATCTGCCCAAACAACCCACTCTGAGAACCCACGCTCTGCAGAATGGGCATAGTGGGATGTCTGCGTAATTTAAGATGCATTTTAGTTAGCAACCAATCATGGCTTAGCATTACATATGAACCCAGCCTATTTGCCCATCTAGCCCAGTATCATTACTCAAACTGGCAGTGGATTTCCAGGCTATAAGCTTTACCCATCATCTGCTCCTGGATTCTTTTAACTTGAGTGGCCTGTTCAGACAACACATTAACCCACCATGGATTGCTCAAACACCTACCTAGGCCTGCTAACCATATTTTTCAAGAAAGTTAGAGGGCATCCACGATGATTCCCGTGTCGCCTGGCAAGAACCCCGTGGGTATTTCGGCCCTTTTCTGTGACAACCCCCACAAATGGCAGTGACCATAGAATCCACAGGCAAGAGGGACCATTATTATTATTATTATTATTATTTATTTATTTATTTATTTATATAGCACCATCAATGTACATGGTGCTGTACAGAGTAAAACAGTAAATAGCAAGACCCTGCCGCATAGGCTTACAATCTAATAAAATCATAGTAAAACAATAAGGAGGGGAAGAGAATGCAAACAGGTACAGGGTAGGGTAAGCAGGCACAGGATAGGGAGAAACTAACAGTAGAAGTCTGCACAACATCAAGTTACAACATCAAGTTACCACCTCCTGCGACGCTTTTACCACAATGGACATTTTCTATGACCATGCTGCCCTTTCACCAGCTGGGGACACTGCTGTGGCTTGAATTGCGCCACAGCACCCATTGGGATATGCATGCTTGTGGCAGGAGGCTGTGAATTATGGAGCGGCAAGGGGTAAATAAACCGGCGCTGCGCGGGGTAATGTTTATTTGGCAGGCGTACATATCATGGTTTTCCTACCACCCCCCTCTCACGCTCCATCGATAATTTACCCTCCATTCCCCCCCACCCCATGATTGTGTGAATGGGGCCATGGTGTCAGGGATTGAACCTGGCAATATCTGTGTGCAAAGCAGGTGCCTCACCATTGAGCTATGGCCCACTTGGGATCTCCCAAATTCATGGTAGCCCTTTCTAGAATGGGTGAATTATGATTTGAACCTCATACATGTTGACCAAGTTATTAGAAACTCTCTCAGCCCAGAAGCAACCAACTTTGGCTGCAGTCCTATACACACTCCCCTTGATAAATCCCATTGAACTCAATGGGCTTAGTTCAAAGTAGACATGTCTGGAATTGTACTGTTCAACTTTAACATCTAGTCCAACAAGTTCAAAAGATTACACAGGAGTAAAAACCATTCAGTCATTACCCTCAAGCGTTTACCCTACAAGTAAACTTTAATCCTAATCCTTTCTACTACTACCATCAGCAAAACAAAATATTACTATAATTAATATATATATATATATTTAAAATGATAAAAAGAAGGCCCAATAATTGTTCTTCCTTGGTTTCAGGACCTTAACATACTTTTATTTTGAAATCAAAGTTGATGTCCTTGCATTCTCCTAGAAAGGCATGTTATATTTTATAGGTCTTCACTTGCACAAGAACACCCTCCCCCCCTCAGCAGTCTCAAAGCAAACCAACTGGTCTAATAACTGCTAAAAATTACTCATTAACTATGGATTTGAGGTTGTTGAGCAACTCAAGGATAACTCTGTCAAAAATGGAAAGCAAAAGATAATGAACAAAAAGGTAAAGGTTCAATTCAGTCAGTAGATCTTTTTCTCTCTTCCAATATTGTGTGACCCACATCAGCAGTAGTTTAAAAATAGTGCACACCCAAATAGGAATCTCTAAATATATAATTCTGATTCCTACAACTGGTCGGAAGAGAAAACCCAAGAAAACACAACTATGATACAGTGGGAGCACTGGTGCAATATATTGATTTTAATTCCGAGAGGTAGCTGTCTGCAACCCTATCCACCACAACAGCCCAATCTTATACTCAGAAGTATATCCCACGTACTAGATGCCTATGGGAAGCCCACAAGTAGGGCCTGAGCACAATAGCACCCTCCCACTCATGTTCCCCAGCATACTGCCTCCGATACTGGATGTATTACACAGCCGTTCTGACTAGTAGCCACTGATAGCCTTATCCTCCATGACCCTGTCAAATCTCCTTTTAGCTGTGGCCGTCACCACATCCTGTGGCAGCGAGTTCCGCAGGTTCACTGTCTGCGCGCTGAAGTCCGTTCTGACGTTACTCATACCTGTAAGGGCCCATGGCAGCAGGAGCCTTAGCGGTGGAGATTATTTTCTTTAAAAACGTGGCCATAACAGCGGCGGCGGCAGTTCCTCTTGACTATTACCGTAGTTGAAGAACCAACAATAATGAAGTCTACGCCTTCTGGCTCTTCAACTTTACCCGCCGCGTCAGCTTCTGCTTTTCCCTTTCCCTCCACAAGTAACGTATCGCCCCGCCCCCTCAGTGATTAGAGCCAAATACGGCGCGAGGCTTTTTTAAGGCCCTTTCCGCCCACCGTACACTCTCCTGCTGCGAAGGATTATGGAGGATGTAGTCTTGCGGGTAGGAAGAGGGGCGGAAGCTGTTGAGAAGGCATCGGTAGCTGGTCTTTTTCTGTTGGAGGAAGTGGGCGCAACGTGGTTAGCCGGGAGAGGCGCCGAGGATCCGGCAGGGGACGAAGCGGACGGACGGACGAACGAACGAACCGGCTGTCTCGTTGAGGCCTGGTTGTAAGCCTCACGCACCGTGAACGTGGCCTCAGGTAGTGGGGAATGGCGAAGGCGAGTGGGACGGGAAAAGAGCCTGGCTTTGGCCCGTTAAATGGTGCAGTGGAGTTAGAGGACTAATTGGGGCGATGCGTCCTCTTATAGGAAGCGCCAGCCTCGCCCTCATATGGGTGTGTGCTTGGTAACGTTGGGCCCCGGACTTGCCCTGGTAAGAAGCCTGTATCTAACAGGCCGCTCAGAAGTGTACGTCCCACGCTGAAGTATTATTCCCTGGGTGCCCCTGGGGGTGGGCAGCCTCCTTATTAAGAGGGCATGGTGGTGGGGGGGGGTTAGTGGCGGGTGAAAAATCAGTGACTATTTTCCAAGATGTGTGTATAAATGCACACACACGTGTGTATGCATGAACTGCATGCTTTTCAATTGGATTTTTGGGGTTAGTATTTCTCCTGGTACTGTGTTTACGCCAGAGTATTCTAGCTTGCATAGTAGACGGTGTCTTTGCCTGTTTCAGAGTTGCTCAAACGTAGCTCTGTCTCTGCAGTGATACTGTGCAAATTAAGACGATAGTGGAAAGGATGCTTAACTTTCACAGCCTCTTTTTCCCTGGTTGATAGTGTCTCGCCAGAACCCTTCTAACCACCCCCAACTGCTGCTTTTTTCTCAGGGTCTACTCCTGCAGCTAAGAGCCAGCAGCAGCTCTGTACAGTGCAGAGTATTTGTTGCATCCTGCTGATAAGGGAATGAAGTGCAGCTGTGGTAAGAGGCAGGTGCTGATTCAGCATCCAGTGCTGCAGTGTGAGAGTCATGGGGTGACTCCACAAAAATTCAGGAGAGTGGAAGAGAATTGTCAGGATTACATTAATCAAATATTGCCATAGTCCCCAACTTTACTGATATAACTGTAGTTCATGTCATAATAATTTTTTGTTTTATTGTTCTCTGTGCGTTGGGGAGGAGTGTATAAATGTATTAACTGCTTCAAGAGTTTTGAGAAGGAAGCAATCTGTACATTTAAGGGTTCAAAGTTCATCTAGTCAGATGACATGCTAAGCCACAGTGGTTAAGCAGCTTGAGCTAAATTTCATGGCTTAACATGTTATGTGAACCATGACTTAGCGTGTCGTGTGTACCATTCCTAATCATGGTGGCTACGTAACTACGGTTTAAACATGCCCACTAACCATTTGCTGCAAAAGGGTTAGTGGCCTAACCATGGCTTAACGGGTTGTCTGAACAGGCCCTGTGTGTGTGTATATGTGTCTCTGATGCCTGTTGTGCTTATCACCCCACTGGATCTCAAGGCTTTTGATATGCAGTAGGGGTGGGATTGCATGTTGAATAACTTTTTTCTTATACTGCAGGAATGTCAAATGCAAAAGAGAAGAAAAGAGCCAAGAAAATGAAAAATCAGCCTACTAGTGTGACCTTTCCCTTTGATGGTGGGCCTAGTCAGAGTGAAACACACATTCGGAATGGAGGTGACAGAACTCCTCAACGCAAGAAACAAGGTGACTATTATGGTTTACTGAGCATAATGTCTGAATAGGTTCTTCATTGGTAAAGTGATCTGGGAGAAGAACAGAGCCTATAATATGGGCGGCAGTAGCTGGCAAGCCCAGGGCCAAATGTGCCCTCTTCATCTCCTCCGGCAGGTGCTGCCTGACACACCTGAAGTGAAAGGGACAGTTTGGTGGTAGTGTGGAGTGATAGGTATGGTCACTGAAGTTTGGGAAAGAGGCCTCTGCAGGGAAGGGTACCTGCTGGCTGACTTAGAAGTAGCTCCCTCATGTACTGCTTTTGGGTCAGCAAGGCCACTTTCCAAACCCATGAAGGGAGAGCTGTCCAGCCCAAGAGCTCCACACAAAGTGCAGCTTCTCAGTTGGCCAGCAGATGCCCATCCAGATAGGACAGGAGAGGCTGCCTTCTCATTCCTCACTTGGAGAAGCATCTCTTTGAATGTCCTACACCGAACACAGGGTGTTGCCTTACGCAAGGTCAGACTATTTGTCCATTTCGCCCACTATTCTTGACTCTGACTGGCAGTGGCTCTCCTTGGTCTTGGGCAGAGAGGTGTTTTCCATTGTCTTCTACCAGATCCTTATTTAACTGGAAAGGTCTGGGGCCTTCTGCATGCAAAGCATGTACTTTGTCACTGAGCTATGGTGCTTGCTCAAACCAGGCACAGGGGAGGAAGTTATTCATCCCTATTCCAGGGAATCCCTATATCCATAGGATCTGCTTTCATAAAATTCTTTTTGGTCTGACAGATTAAACAGTTGCCAGGGGTAACATTGTGTCATGAATAAATTATTATTATTATTATTATTATTATTATTATTATTATTATTTATATAGCGCCATCAATGTACATGTAAATGCTTACTGGATACTAGCTTGGGTACTTACATTGCAATGAATTAATTACAAAGTAATATTCTAGCGGGTCTGGAGTGTCAAGAGAAGTATTTGGTATGAATACCACTTTTTATGGTAGTTATATAAGGCTGGGGTAGTCAACCTGATGCCCTTTAGATTTTTTCAATTACAACTTGTTAAGTATATGAAAAGAAATACTTGCTTAGTCATTAAAATTGTGTGTGTATGGCTATCTCAGGGTTAAACAGAGAAAGACTATCTGTGGGTAATTACCTTGAGATAGAGGCTGTTCTGGGAACCTTGCCAAGATTCTAAGTTAGCCTCATCACAGCTGTATGTAATGTAGATAAGAATTGTGTAAGATGTGTATATAGTTTCTCACTTGTGTAAAATGGAACTGATCACTGCTTACTGATCACTGCTCTATAATCACTGCTCTCTGTGTATGCCTCAGTGTGCTGATCTGAACTGATCTGAATTGAACTGCACAGAAGCCTGAAGGAAATAAACCAGCTCTGCTGTGTAAGACCTGCGTGATGTGTGTTTGTTTCTGAGCACAAACAGAGTTCCAGAAGGAGAAAAGTTCTGGCAATAACCTAACACAACTCCCATAAACCCTAGCAAACGTGGCCCATGATCTGATTATGGGAGCTGTAGTCCAAAACACCCAGAGGGCAGAGTGGTGTCTATCCCTGAGCTAAGATATGTAAGAGCTAACTGTAGCTTAACTCCCAGTTAATTCACTGCTGCAAAAAACAACTGTATTAAATACCTTTACGTATACTTCCATGTCAATGTCTTCTGTAACATGTTTGCATACTGTAGTGTAAATCTCTTGTTCAAACTGCTATTTAGATAAAGGAGGGATTTAACTTGTTATTTACCTAATTAATAAACAGGAGAGTGGCTATTAAATTTTTAAAAATCCTTTTTTTGTCAAGGTCAATGATTTAGATTTTTGTATGCCCTTAGTCTGTAGTTTCATTTATCTTGCCTCATAATATAAAACTCTTCTTTGTCTTATCAACAGAATTGCGTTTTGAAACCTCACAACAGGGCTTCTCAAATCAAAAAGCTTCCCAAGCAATGCCTAAATATGTAACAGGTAAGCATCCATGAAGCATCAGGTGAGGCTGTGCAGGTCCTGGACCAGTGCCTAGACTCAGTAATGGGCTGGATGAGGGCCAATAAACTGAGACTGAATCCTGGCAAGACGGAAGCCCTGTGGGTGAGTGGTTCCCGAGTCCAGGAGACAGGCTCATTGCCTGTTCTGAATGGGGTTGCACTGCCTCTGAAAGAACAGATTCGTAGTTTGGGGGTACTCTTAGACCCATTTCTGTTGTTGGAGGCTCAAGTAGCTGCCACGGCTCAGAGTTCATTTTACCATCTTTGGTTGGTTCGCCAACTACGGCCTCTCCTGGACAGGGATAGCTTGGCCACAGTGGTACAGGCATTGGTAACCTCAAGATTGGATTACTGCAACGCGCTCTATGTGGGGCTGCCCTTGAAGCTGCTCCGGAAGCTGGAGCTAGTGCAGAATGCTGCAGCTCAGCTGCTGTCTGGAGCTGCCCCTTTCCAGCATGTAACTCCTCTGCTGAGGGAACTGCACTGGCTGCCTGTTCGCTACCGGGCCAGGTTTAAGGTTCTTGTACTTGTGTACAAAGCCCTAAACAACTTGGGACCAGGATACCTGAGAGAGCGCCTTCTCCCTTACCAACCTGCCCGGTCACTGAGGTCATCCGAGGGCCTGCTCCTGGTGGTTCCACCTAGATCCATCCTCCGATTGGAATCCACCAGGGGAAGAGCCTTCAGCGTGGTGGCGCCCCTCCTGTGGAATTCCCTGCCTCTGGAGGTCAGGCAGGCGCCAACCTTGTACTCCTTTCGGCGCCTCCTGAAAACATCTTTATTCCAAGAAGCCGTTCTTTAACATGCAGCCTTGGATTACTGTTTTTGCTTCTTTTAAATTTTGTTTTAACTGTTTTATTCTGTTTTTATTTTCATTTTACCTTGTACACCGCTCCAAATTATTTCAATGGGGAGCGGTATATAAATATTCTAAATAAATAAATAAATAAATAAATGGAGAACTGTTGATCTTGCGCTGGGCCTGTGCATTTAAATGTATATTATAAGCTAGGCCACAACAGCCACTCATAATGTGGCCTGAACTGATTTTGGGGTGTGGCATCGCCCATTGTTGAATCTAGTTTCCAATTGACTTTTCCTATGGCTCAATAATCCTTCATAGAAAAACGATCCTAACCCTGCACTAGGCTATAGATTTACTGTGTAGAGAATGAGCTGCAGCAAGCATTGAGCTTGTATACTACCAGGTTGCCATTTTTGGTCTTAACGGTTTAAAAAAAAAATCAAGCTAGAGCTTAAACAGACATCACAGGTAATTGTAAATATGAATCTTTGGTGTAAACGTTGAGGTGCATTTTAAATCAAATTTGTGAAGCTTCCTTTTAATTGTCCCATTGTTTTATTTCTTCCATACAATTTGTGACTTGTGCTGGTTTTATGTATTGGCCTTTTGCTCATAAATAAATCACATAGGAATTATCTGTCTACAAGCCTGGGCAACTGTGTCTTATTAATATTTAAAAGGAGAAAATTAAAATAAGCCTGAATTATTATTTCATATTTTTTACATCCATATCTCACCCTTGTCCAAATGTGGGCAGACTTTTAAGTTGGAGATGAACATTTTAGAATAATATTGTAATATGTCTGCCAACTGTATTTCAGCATTTTTCATCTTCATGCAAATAGCCTACATGTAGCTTTAGGAGATTTTAGGTTGGATGGGACTCCATAGAATGCTACAACACATTAGCATTTTCTTCAAACCTCGTTGCTGCAAAATTGAGAGCCTCCACATTTAGTGTTTTCATCTCTGTCAAATTGCATTTTCTGAATAAGTTTTCTTTTATTTCAGTGTCTCCTTTTGTCCAAGCTCGTGCTGCTGAAATAAAGGCTATGTTGAAGGCTGTTACACAGAAGTCTTCAAATACTTTAGTGTTTCAGTCTCTTCCTAGACACATGAGGAGACGAGCTATGAGCCATAATATCAAACGCTTACCAAGAAGACTCCGTGAACTTGCAAGAATAGAGGTGATGCTCCATTTTGTTTTTGCACTTTACCTGCTGTAATAGTTGGTAATTCTATTTTCCCTTTCCCACTTTTAAGAAAAACGTGTTTGAACATAATAGCTGTTGATCACAAGATGATAGCACAATTGGGCAGCAAGCTTCCTTTCAAAGATTTTTCTTATACTTTCCTGGGAGATTCTGGAGGCTGGTGATTGTCATCCCCAAGGTAATACCTTTGGGTCCCTGTGTGCCCCCGACCCAAGTATCCCATACTACTTGCTATTGGAATCACATTGGCTCAGTTCAGGCAACACGTTTCTCAATGGTGGTTTTAGAACTCCACAGTGGAGTTTTTACACCAGCATTGAGAAATGTGTTGTCTGGCAAGAAAACTCCACACAGTGGTGGGATTTTTTTTTTTTTTTTTTGGAAAACTCTCCACGCTGTGCAGAGGAGAGTTCCTGCAAGATGGGGGACACTTGGCTCAGCAATACTACAAACGAGAAAGATCTTGGAATTGTTGTAGATCACAAGCTGAATATGAGCCAACAGTGCGATATGGCTGCAAGAAAGGCAAATGCTATTTTGGGCTGCATTAATAGAAGTATAGCTTCCAAATCACATGAGGAACTGGTTCCTCTCTATTCGGCCCTGGTTAGGCCTCATCTAGAGTATTGTGTCCAGTTCTGGGCTCCACAATTCAAGAAGGATGCAGACAAGCTGGAGCGTGTTCAGAGGAGGGCAACAAGGATGATCAGGGGTCTGGAAACAAAGCCCTATGAAGAGAGACTGAAAGAACTGGGTATGTTTAGCCTGGAGAAGAGAAGATTGAGGGGAGACATGATAGCACTCTTCAAATACTTAAAAGGTTGTCACACAGAGGAGGGCCAGGATCTCTTCTCGATCCTCCCAGAGTGCAGGACACGGAATAACAGGCTCAAGTTAAAGGAAGCCAGATTCCGGGTGGACATCAGGAAAAACTTCCTAACTGTTAGAGCAGTGCGACGGTGGAATCAGTTACCTAGGGAGGTTGTGGGCGCTCCCACACTAGAGGCCTTCAAGAGGCAGCTGGACAACCATCTGTCAGGGATGCTTTAGGGTGGATTCCTGCATTGAGCAGGGGGTTGGACTCGATGGCCTTGTAGGCCCCTTCCAGCTCTGCTATTCTATGATTCTATGATTTTATGCACAGCCGTCGTGTTGTGTGTTATGTGTAGGGCTTCGTGGAGTTTTCCATTGCGTTGACTTTTCCCTGGCTACAGAGTTCCTTGGCGAGAGCAGCAAAAAGAGTGTGTGCCACTCTAGGAGAGCAACTAAGATTGGTTTTTTTTCATCAATGGCTGATGGGATAGCTGCGGGAGGATCTGGGGAGGAGAGAGGGCAGAGGAACTGTCAATCAAATGTCATGACGGATTTTACTCAACTCCATGGTAGCCCACACTCATGCAACAGTGGAGTTAGAAAATGTTGTGTGGAGAGTACCCCCTAGGAACTCAACCGTTGAGTGGAGTTTTCACACTGCATTGACTAACATGTTGCCTGAACTGAGCCATTGGCTTCTACTGCAAAATATTGTCCCTTCTTCTGACTACATAGGCAGAGAAACCTGAACATCAGAAAAAGGAACTCCCAAAGAGCAAGTGCCGTAAAGCCAGGCGGCGTCATACAGATTTGGTGGCAGTGTTCAATCGCAGGCAAAAGAAGAATATCTGGTTGGAAACGCACATCTGGCATGCAAAACGCTTTCACATGGTGAAGAAGTGGGGATACTGCTTAGGAGACAAGCCCACAACAAAGAGCTATAGGGCTTGCTACCGAGCCATGACAAACCACTGCCTCCTTCAGGTAATGTGTTCATTTATGTGTCCATTCTTGGCAAAATTAAAAGCTTAGTCTTTAAAACCAAGGATGCAAAATGCCTTTTCAGGAGATCATATGTTTATAGCATTTCTTATAGCGTGTTTGGTAGAGAAAAGATGGAGCTGACTTATCCATATCTGAGCATTTTTGTGTACCGCTTTGTTCCTATGGCTCCAGCTGTAGAGTTCTTGTTAACAGTTAATAACTGACTGTTTTGCTCTTATTACATCCCGTGATAACCCAGCTTTAATCTTGGTCTTGGTGCAACTTGTAAGATAGTATGAAAGAACTGCTTGTCAAGAGATGAGAGAAACTTGTATTTGTGCTTCCGTCTAGATCAGGGATGAGCAACTTGTGGCCCTCCAGATGTTTTGGCCTTCAATTCTCATGTTCCCTCACCACTGACTATGCTGGCAAGAGCTAATGGGAGTGGTAGGTCACATACATTTGGCGTGCCATGAGTTGCCCACCCCGATCTACATTTTTGAAATACGCAGAACACTTCTTCAAGTGCAGCTGTCTGATTTTCATCTTGGAGGCCTAGCTTCATTTCTGGTTGAGGACATAACTAGGGCATGCATTCTTTATTTTGATAAAGGCAGTAAATTGGCTGGCCTCTTCCTAAACTGTAGGAGACAAAATCGCTGCAAGAAGAAAGCTTTATGCATAACCTGAATGGAAACTAAAGGTTCCTGCTTGAACCATTATCTAGTGCAGCTTTCCCAACCTGGTTCCCTTCAGATGTTTTGGAGTCCAACCCCCATTAGCCCCAGCCAGCATGGCCAATATCAAGAATTCTGGGAGTTGTAGTCCATAACAGTAGGAGGACACCAGGTTGGGGAAGGCTCCTCTGAAAGCTTCAACTAGTGGCTCCAGTTGAAGACAATTTTTACTTGTACCTGTCAGCTACTTTAGATTATTCAATTGACACATGGTTCTCCTCTCTGCTATTTATTTATTTTCATTGCATTTTTTCTTCTTTGTTCATTGCTTTGAGCATCCCAACAAAATAAATGTTCTGGCTTCCCCTTTCTGTCTCTAGCATGCCAGGTTTCTCTCTTTGCAGCTTGACATTCAATAGCTTTTCTTTGGTATCAGGATTTATCATATTACTGCTGCCTGGAGTTGACTGGAAAAGAGGAGGAACTTCTAACAGCACTTGCCCGAATGTGTAATGTAGATGCAGGTAACATTTCCTCAAACTACCACAAATATCCTGTGCTTTTGATCCTGGCTGTGGAGTCTGGCATGAGAGGCTGCTGTCTGTAGCTGGGCAGTGCTAAGTCTGGCCACATTTGGGGAGCGAAGTATTGTCCAACTGTAAGGGCATAATGGAAGGTTAGGCATGTCTTTGCACTCCGCTATTGATCCCCATTCTCCCACCCACCCCGATCAGATATTTACTCCTGCTGTGGAGCGCAGAATTCGCCATTCTGCTATTGACTGCGTCTTTGGAGAAATAACAGCCAGTGATTAGTATGGTGTGTTACCCATTTGTAAAATAAAATATGCATGACATTTGCTGCAGCAGTCACTAATGACAGCTGGAGGTGGTGCTAGGCAGAGGGTGGGTGGGTGGGCGGGCTGGTGGGCTGCCTCTTCCATGGAAAGAAGAGCTTAAAATCACTCGCTGGAGGGCAGCGCATCCCTTCCCATTCCCGTAGTTGCTTCCTGCCAGCTCTTTGCTGATAACAACTGTGGGCGCCCCAGCTTCATTACGTGTATTGTGCATGTGAGCATATAGCACGCCTGTCTGGAGCTAACTTTTCCCCATGTAAAGATGTCGGGGAAGCGTTTGCAAGGGCAGCCAGTCTAATGATCCGTCAAAAGAGCAGGAAGTATTGCACCCCCCCTCCTCCAGAGAAGAAGCGCCCCATTAACAGCAGCACCCAGGGGAGTCAAACTTGAGATGGCGGAGGCGCATGGGTGGCGATGAGAGCCGCACTAGCAAATCGTTTTCCAGTTGGCAGCCTGCTTGAGCCAATAGAAATGGATGTGGGTGTGGTAGAGCAATCCCAGTGTGGTGCTAGTTGAGCCTTCTCTCTTAGTTTATTAATTTGAGTGAGTGAGAGTGTGTCGGTCCAATCCTAGGTAGTCTGTGTCAGCTTCTAGTTCCTTCCCCCAACAACTCTCTCTAGTTCCCCTTCTTCTGCTGCCTATTTGCTGCCCTTTCTTGCAGCTCCTCATATAACTCCATCCATTTCCGAAGGGGGAGCGTGGTGGTGCGTGGTTTGCTTTGCCTGACTTTATTGACTGGTTCTCTTCCTCACCCCAATTTATTTCCTGTTCTAAAAATTCTAGCTTTTGCAAGAAACGGAACAGTTATGCATTTTTAAAAGATATTGGTGAGAGGAAATAAATTACGAGTTGTGGATTGAGAGGAGCCTGGAAAGAAGAGTTGCATTTTTTTCCTTTTAAATGCTTGGTGGTGAAAGCTGGCAAATACTTTAAAAGCTTGGTGGTGAGAGAGAGAGAGAGAGTTGCAAATACTTTAAAAAAAAGGCTTGGTGGTAATAGTTGCCAACATACTTTAATAAGGCTTGGAAGTGAGAGAAGATTGCAAACTTCTTTAAAAAAATGTTTGATGGTGAGTGAATGAGTTGCAGATACTTTTTTAAAATGGCTTGGTGGTGAGAGACAATTGCAAATATGTTAGTGTTTGTGTGTTTTTTTTAAAAAAAGGCTTGCTGGTGAAAGTGATTTACAAACACTTTTTAAAAAAGATTTGCTCGAGAGAGAGTTGCAAAAAAATTTTTTTTTAACAAAAGGCTTTCTGATGAGAGAGAGAGAGACAGAGAGAGTGGGGAGAAAAATGCCCTTTCCAACGTTCATGCCTTTCCAAGCTGCTCTGCACCATGTTCTGTGCTGCACCACCGTGTAATGTCTTGAGAGACTGCTGTGCCACATGGCTTGGCTCCACCTCTGCCGGCCACCAGTCAGATTGGCCATGACTTGCCACTGGTGTGTTTAAGGCCGCCTTCCATAGAAGTCACTAGCCCACATTTTGATAGTCCTCCAAACCACAATTCTGATCCTGGTTTGGAAGGAATGATCAAGCACAGTTTTCTGGTTCGTGTGTCATGGCAATAAGAAATTAAGCCCTGTGTGTAGGAGGAGGAGGTGCAGGGTCCGAGCTTGTATATACGTAGCTGATTCTCAGTCCTCTGAACTGTGGTTTGGAGAAACGTCTGAGTCTTATGGTACATTGGTTTTGAGGGGGAAATGAAGCAAGCCTTCTAATTTATAAACACTTCTACACTTGATTACTTGGGGGAAAGTTTTATATGCCATGGGTGACTAGGAAAATGAGTAGTTATAAGACTAGTTTAGGGAAACTGAGAAAAATACGCACTAAGCAGCCATTTCCTTTCCAACCCTCCTCCCCTCACCCTGAGAAGACGATTTGAGCAGAGTAAAAGCATCTCAAGAAGGTTTGTGGCGGTCAGGCAGAACGCTCAGCTCTGAAATTTTAAATGGGAAGTAGTGGATGAGGTACCTTGTCCCCACCCCACCCTCCAATTGCCCATTTGCACTCCGTCAGTTTTGGATTTGGAGGAATAGTTCTGGATGGTTCCAGTCCATGGCTACTGCAGTGATTTGGGGGTCTCGATGGGCACTGTCTTGAGCGTTTGTAGGATAATCTTAAAGTGTGTTTGTTGTGTGCCTGTGACTTTGCTCAGGGCCGACATTTGCGGCTGTTCCGTGCCTATCTGGGAAACGTCAGGGTGCTCTTACACTGTACCGAGCAGATCGATATCCCGAAGATGCCCTGGCCCCTGTTACTTTCATCTGGAAACCTAGAAACAGGTCTGATAGCACCTCTGAAAGCAGGCAGCTGTGGATATGGACACACCCAGCTTTTAAGCAGGTATGAGCCTTGGCGTGTTCTTCATGCATGAATCGTTAACATAGTACATGAATTGTGGTAGAAAGACTAATCTTCGGGCCAGCAGCCATCTTTCTGTCATGGGGAAGCAAGCCTGATGTGGGCACTCCATGTTGAAGCCTAATTCAAATGTTTTCTTCCCTCAAGGCAAAGGTGAGAAAAATCACGTTAGCAGCCCTGGGCATGGAATAGGTGTGGCGGAGGGAGCGTCTGCACCGTCTCCTCCGCCCCCGGAAGCTGCGTTTTATCGCAAGTCAGTGGATAAGAACAAAGTTAAGGACAATGAAATGTGCAAAACGTAATACAAAACAGATACATTAAAAATAACAGTATTTTTTACGTAGGAGCACTCGTAGTTCCGAATTTTACATCTAATGAATTACTAAAAAAAAGTGCTCTCTTTCAAGTGGTGCTGATGAATCTAGACCTTATCAAAGTTCATTGTAAAAGGGGTTTTATGTAACGTTTTCCACTGTCAAGTAGTACTTGAGGGATTGGGTCCAGGATCTGCATTCCCTGGATGGAAGGGCTCCACTTGCAGAAGGTGCCTTACCCACCGCCCCCTGCATCGCAGCTCATCCTGGTCAACTGGTCTGACTCTATAGCATTTTCCGGGGGAGCAGCTGCCCTGAGGAAGAAAGGTGGGTGGGAAAGTCGGCTTCTGCCAGCCCCGTTGCATGCACCTGCGTCTGGATCCAACCCAGTATCTTTTTGGAAACATGGCTTCTTTTGGCAGCAGGATCAGCTACTGAGTAGACATGCATTCTGTCTGCAAGCCAGCCTTCCCTAACCTGATGCCTCCAGATTTTTTGGACTTCAGTTCCCATCAGTTCCAGCCAGTATGGCCCATGATCAAGGATTCTGGGAGTTGTAGTCCAAAACACTGGGAGGGCACCAGATTGGAAAAAAAGCTGCTATTAAATAACTGAGAATATGGAGCTATAAGTCAATTTACTGGCCTTCACTTTCAGCTGCTTATTTCAGAGGGCACTGTTAATACCTTGGCTGAAATCTGTAAAACAGTGGTTCTCAACCTTCCTAATGCCGCGACCCTTTAATACAGTTCCTCATGTTGTGGTGACCCCTGACTATAAAATTATTTTCGTTGCTGCTTCATAACTGTAATTTTGCAATTCTGTTTTTAGACTGTTGGTTGTCTTATTATGCTTTTCATGGTTTTAATTTTTCATGGTTTTAATTTTTGTGAAATTTGGCTATTGGGCAGTATAAAAATGAAATAAATATATTTTTTTAAATCGTGGGTGCTCGAGCCTGGCACCTTCAGATGAGAGCTTTGCAAAATCCTGGGTGCTCAAGGTTGGTTCTTTAATTGCACTCTGTACATGGCCAGAGGCACTCCATTATCCAAGGAGACGTCTCCTCCTCGCCAAAATAAAAGGAAAATCCGGGGCCAGACTAAAAAACAACATTAATAACGCAATCTTATAAAGGTTTAGACGGGGGGGGGGAAGTCCTACAGCCCCATCCAGCTGCTTCAGATGCTAAATGCCGCCTTCACCATCCCTGCTCTAAACTAAACTCCCTCAGCTTTTCCTGCGCTTTTCCTCAGACTAGGAAGTGAGCGTTGACTGGCAGCCTAATCAGCGCCCAGGGGAAAACCAGTAGGATCCACTCCTGCGTGAAAGGGGTGGGTAGGTGAAGTAAGACGGGATGGCCCGCCGTTTTTGGGGTTCGTCCAATCAGAACGGGGCAGCCAATCAGAGCTTGGCGGGTGCAATTGGAGAGGGGGGGGAGGCGAAGGCAATCGCTGAAACACCACGGGCGCGAGAAGGACGAGGTCAGGAAGGGAGGGGCGCTGGTGGTGGGAGTCGCCCGTCTGCTCGTTCTTTCCCGGAGAGACTCGTCAGCGCAGCACCTTCTGAAGCAAGGGAGTGGTGCACGCGCACTGCCCACCGCCTACTTTTTTCCTTCTTTTTTTTGTACGCTGACGCTGCTCTCTCCCCCCCCCCCCCGATTTGGGCACGTGAGAGCAGATGCTGAGTGGGGGGGAGAGAGGAGTGGGACAAAGCGGCTGGTCTCCTTTCTCCCCCTCCATCTATTTGGGGGTGAGGGGATAGGGTGAAATTGGGACCTCTTTCTTGTCTCGCTTCCTAAGACCATCGGAAATATGTGTTTTCCGATGGTCATAGGCGACCCCTGTGAAAGGGTCGTTCGACCCCCAGGTTGAGAACCGCTGCTGTAAAAGAAGTTCATCAGATATGCATGTCATTTCTTCCCACTTCTCTATAGGACATACTAGCTGAATTAAAAGCAGTTTTCCAGTGTTCTGAGCCCATAGAGTTCTATAATCCTGAACCGGTTATAACGTTACCTGAAGAAGAAAGCAAAATGGATGAAGTTGAAAATGTTGGCCAGAAAAGGAAGAGGAAAGACAAAGGAGGAGAAAGGGTTGTCCCAGTGAAAAAAATTCTTGGTGATGGAACCAGAGATCCCCACAAGCCTTACTTCTGGACATCACAAACAACTGGGGTTGTCATAAGGTAACTAGGTTCTCTTTAACACAGGGGTGGGCAACTTTGGGAGATCGGGGGGCTATTTTGCTGCCGCCCCCCGGCCACCCCATTATGATCTGTACCTCTCCCCCCCTTTCTAGATAGCTCCGAAAAACATTAAAATAAAAAATAAAAATGGCGTTTGGAGTGGATACTGAGTGCCAAAGGGGTCAAAAATAGATTGTTTTCCAAAGCCAAAAAACTTCAAAGTGGCTGCAACCAAACACTCTTGTTTTTTACAATTTTGGTGGGTTGCAGGGGACAGCAGGGGCCACACTTTGCCCACCCCTGTCTTAATGCTTTGTTCAATTAGTTTATGTAGCTGCCTCAATCGCAAGTTCAATCGCAGCTTTTAAAGCTCAGCTAAAAACTTTTCTTTTTCCTAAAGCTTTTAAAACTTGAATTGTTCTGACTTTTATACTGCCTGTTTGGTGCATTCTCTTACCCTCCTTATTGCTTTATTATGATTTTATTAGAATGTAAGCCTATGCGGCAGGGTCTTGCTATTTATTGTTTTACTCTGTACAGCAACCATGTACATTAATGGTGCTATATAAATAAATAATAATAAATAAATAATAATAATTCCAGTGTTTTAACACAATACTTCAATGTTTTAACAGTTTCCCAAACATGCTGCCCTCCATATGTATTGTGGATGATGGGAATTGTAGCCCCAAACATCTGGCAGGCGCCAGGTTGGGTGAAGCTAACGTGTGACTTTGTCTCTTCCAGTGACTTGACAATGGAGATCCTCAGATATCGGTTGATTGGTCCCCTCTCTCACTGCGTCCTTACAGAGGCACTGAAGGTTGCATCTGTCCATACTGTAAGTAGATCAGCAATCTTCGTGTTGGTTTCTGTCCAAGATAGCATCACTATTCTAACATTATAATCAAATGCTAGAATCCGGTATTGCAGTAGAACTAGTACAAACTTTATTTGTACTATAAATAGCACTTGCATACACACAAAATTGTCAAAGAAGATTTTATATTGGACCCATTCAACACTTAAACACTGCTGGTTAAGGCTTTTGGGTTTAGGGTGTCTTGTGCACTGCGTTTTGCTAAACCCTGCTCACTCACTAACCACAGTCAGACCGTCTGCAGCTGGGTTTGCGTCTCTAACCATGGCTTAAAGTGTTGTGTGTGACAGCACAGCTTGTGGTTAGTGCTAACGCCAGAGAACCACAGTTTTGCTCACCGCAGAGCCTGAAGTGTCGTCCGAACAGGCTCATTGTCAGTTATAGCATTGGCTTAGTCTTCTGGATCTCCATACTCTGAAGGACTGCTGGACAATGGAGTGTTGAACCATACAGTAAAACCTCACTGTGAAAAGAGAGGGTGTGCACAGGCTTTGTCTACAAAAGGCCCCAGGTTCAATCCCTGGCCTCTCCAGCTAGGGCTGGGAAAGACCTCCTGCCTGAAACCCTGGAGAGCTGCTGACAGTGGAGACAGTGCTAAGCCAGATGGACCAATAGTCAGACTCCGTATAAGGCAGCTTCCTATTTTCCAGGTTCAAAGGAAATGTGGCAGAATTGTACATCCTTTAATGTAAAGGAGTCATAAGCTAGTAGCTTTCTTCAATATGAGCAGGAAGGCCCGTGGCTTTGGTAATTCCAGATAACTAGGCCAATACTCCTTGCCTGTATGTCGTATGCTGCACTGGCACCAGCTTCCTCACTCAATATACTGGAGACGGAGCCATGCCAAAGCACTGTGCTGCACATGTATTTTGAGTGTATTCCCAGACTTTGGACTCCTTGCCACACGCTTCCCCAAATCTCCAGCCAGTTTTTGGGAGGTTGGAGTCTAGTTCAGTGCCGTTGTACCACAGTCAGCTTTTATGCTGATGCTGGTTCTCTGGGGACACATTTATCGCTAGGGGAGGAGTAGACCTTTGCAGCAGACCGTTTGCGCCCCATCCTGACATGTTGTCATCAACCTTTTAGGAACTGGATTCTACAGAGTCTGAAATTAACAGTTGGTGGATAGAAAACTGCAGAAATCCTGATCAGGTATCCCTTCATCGCCATCAAGAAACCATCTTTGAACTGCTGCAAGGTAAGTGCTAGTAGTGTTCCTAGCCTTCTTTTCTATAGAGAATGCCATTAATGCTTTCTTAACTCTTCATGGAACCATATCATTATCGCTCTACTTAAATTGCTTGGGATACGACTGCTAAAGAAGGCAGACGGCTCCATGTGCTGTTATTAAGGTGTCATTCGAGTAGCAGCTGACCCTTTATGTACTTGAGGGATAGAACTACCTGTGGAGAGAATTGAATTACTGGCTAGGATTACCAACTCCTTTAGACCTCTGCAGTTTCTTTGGCAGCGGACAGTTATTCTTTTCATTCTTTTCCGAAAGCAGTATTGAAGAAAAGGAAATGTGGTCTAAAGTCAGATTCACCTTGTCCAAGCTACACAGTATCATATACTAATAGCAAGTTCATTCTCCGAGTGCTGATGCTTAAGAAACCAAAATGGCACCACCCTCTTGTCCATGGATGGTATCAGCAGGCTTGGGGGACTCTAAAGTCTGCAAGAGTACAACAAATCTTTATTCAGGGGGCGGAGGGGGGACTCGAGGAAGGAAAAGTCATCCTAAACAGCCCAGTGAGAACTAAGCATGCTCATAAGAACATAAGAGCCCTGCTGGATCAGACCAAGGCTCCATCTAGTCCAGCACTCTGTCCACACAGTGGCTGACCAGCTATCAGCCAGGGAACAACAAAGCAGGACACGGTGCAACAGCATCATCCCACCCATGTTCCCCAGCAACTGGTGCACACAAGCTTACTGCCTTGAATACTGGAGATAGCACACAATTTGGAGTAGGAATGGAAGAAAGTAGGTAGATGGGGATTGGATTGGAGTATCCTGAAATAAAGCATGACTGATGAGACCCTGACCGGGAACACTCCACCCTAAAACATTCTGTTGCAGCCTCCCACCCCCATCCCGGTATACTTCTACAGATGCTCATGTTGACTTGAAAGATCAGGAAGGAGCTGAGATGGTAAAAACTGAAGAGAACTTAATGCCAGGAACTTCACTTAGAGTGTTTAAATATCTCTTGAAACAATTAAATCCCAGACAATTGCCACCTGTATTGGTCTGGGTTTAATGGTGCCAAAGATCTTTCATGTTTTCAGTCCAGAGGCTTCTAATAAAGCCTAACCTTCCTCAATATAAATGTATTCACAGAAGGCAGACACCACAGCAATGGATTTTAATACTGTTGTTTTTATGCTTTTTATGTTTTTAAACTTTATATATTTGTTTTTAATGTTTACTGTTTTTAACTTTTGTAAACCGCCCAGAGAGTTTCACCTATGGGGCGGTATATAAATGCAATAAATAAGTAAATAAGGACTAGACATTCTTGTATAGCATTTTCCCAAACTGGTGGTATTGTTTGCGTTTCGAAAATCGATGGAAAAGGTAAGGATGCAGTGGGCAGTATCTCTGTATACCAGCAATGCTTGTTGGCAAAACTTTATTTTGAAGTGTGTGTCCATTTTGTGTGTTTAAGGGTTAAGTTCATCAGATATTCCATCAGGTACTGTACTAGGTTTGACTGTTGGGGATCCTCGAGTGAATTTGCCAAAAAAGAGATCAAAAGCCATGCCAAACCCAGAAAAATACCAAGGTAAAGTATCTCATCCATAATGTAACCATACAACAGTAAAGTAGCCTGTTTCATACCAGGTTACGTTCATGTGTTTCTTAACGTGCCATGGGTGCTTGCTTGGTATCCTCTTGTGGCTTAGAGTTCCACAGTCGATCTACTGAGTAGGTGCACACATACTAAATTAGGGTTATGTAGAGAATACTAGTTGTGAGGAAGGGACAGCACCAAACTGGTCTTGTGCTCAATGGAAGCCTCTGTTAAATGGTACAGATGATCCAGGTTCGAATCCTGGCGAGGCCAACAGGTGCTATATAACCCAAGATACAACATTTCATTCCCACCTGCTTCAGTTGCTCTATAAACATATGCTTTAGGAGAAGTACTAAGAGTCCCCTGTGTCGTGTTTCACCTGTACTGTTTGTTTGGCTGTGGAAACCTCTTCCTGTAGTTGGAGCAAGAACCAGAGGTACTGTACTATCATTGAATTCATTTACAAGTTACTAACATGGAATTGGATTCATAACTTGATGATTTCACTTTTTAACCATTTATCTGCACGCAAGAGCTTGTCTTTCGGTAAGAGTGCAGGTTGGGGGGCAAACTTAACACACATTTCTTTCACGCTTCTACATTTTGGCATCTGCCTCTGTTAAGGTATCTGTATCTTTGCCTTCGATGGATTTTGCTGATTCAGACCACTGGCCCATCAAACCCAACAATAGGCTTTTGACCGGCAGCACCTCTCCATCTTCTTGGGCATTGGTCTCTCCTTGCCCTGTGATCTGAGATCCTTTAACTGGAGAAGCCAAGGATTGATACTTGGATGTTGTATGTGCAAAGCATCTATTTTGTTGCTTAGTTGTGCAGCATTGCTACAAGAGCACTCTTAAAGCTTCACTATTAAAGCACTGCGAAGTGATTCTATTTCCCGAGGCCTAATACAACCTTTTTGGGTGTTGCACGATAAAGTGCTTTTCCTCCAAGTATCTGTTCCCAAATAGGTTTGATGTTTACTGGCAATAACAAATGACAACGTTCTAGATTCACCTATGCATCAAGATCTATTGCATCTTTTATGGTCTTCTAAGAGTGGCCGTATTCTAATTTTGGATGTATGAGGCAGAGAGAAGCATCAGGTCTTGCAAGTCTGTGTGGATTCGGGTGACTTTAACCTTTCGCTGTCTGCTTTTGAATGTAATGAGCCTTTTTGTTTTGAGAGATTCTGCAGGCAGTACATGTTTACAGCCAGTGCATGCAAACTAAATGGCCCAAGAACAAAGGGTAGAAAGAGAAGATCCTAAATGGATGCATATGTGGGGACACAGCAGTGGGCCTGAATGGCTGAAGATCCTTGTTTGCAAACAGCCAGAGGGAAGATAAAAAGCAGTCATAAGAAAACTGATGCTTGCTTGAATTGGGCCCCACAGCTTTTTTCTATAGTAGTATATAGTTTTGCGGAGGAAAAAATGAAGTATTTATTTACTGTCTATAGTAACAAATTGCAAATTCACTATAATCCTGTATTTCATTCTCTTGGTAAGAACACTTTTTACATTCTTAGCAGGGCATTCTATTCCTAAAGGTTCTTGGATCCCTCCAAGATACGTGGGGAAGTAGCATTTCTTTGTCTGTAGTCATCTGTAGATGCATTGTGATGTGTGTTGAAGTAGGTACAGTGTTCTGAATAGCATACATGAAGTGTGTATCCTTTAGGCTGAGTACCCATATCTGCTAAATTCACAGATAACATCCCCATTTTTCTCCATTCTCTTTCTGGTGGAATAGCCTACGTACAAAAAGACAGTAGGCTTGTTGATTTGAATTGTCAGCAGAACCATTTTCCTAAACTTACACAACTTTTGGCACCCCAACTCCCTTACCCTACTTTAGAGATTTAGTACCACATTAAAGATAAATGTACACACACACACAGTTCATGAGAATCTGAACTGTGGATCAGAGTGAAGGAGTGTTCAAGGACTGTCTTAACAAATGTGTGTTCACTTAGCTGCTTCATTATTCAATCAGAAAACAGCGCATCAACCTGAGGTCTTGCATGCCAAGAGGCAGGGAGAAGGCTGCAACTCCGCAGTTCAAAGTGGCAATGGAAGTTAGAAGTTGGTATTTTCATGACTGCCTTGTAAAATGAGACTGTTTGTGTACAATGTCTTCTGATTTCAGAACACTGTAAAATTAGGACTTTTGCCTTCAGTTCTATAAACTATTGGAAAGAATATTATGGCTCTTGTTAGATTTCAGAAATCATTGGGGAATCATTTTTTCCCCAGCTGTTAATGTGCTGCTTTTTTTTTAACTGCTCAGTGCAAAATTTCAATTCTCTTAAACAAAGGTTGCTATGCTCAAGATAGATATACAAAAGGCTTCTCTTAAGCTATGCCCTGGAAGTTGTCATGGTGAAAAGCTTTAATAATCTTTCCACAATTTGCTGTAGTGCTTTCCTCTTAGCTTTCGGTTTGTACAATGTTAGCCTTTCAGTGATGACAAGGCCCTCCTCTCTTTTAGATGATAAGAATGTTAAAGAGCTCCTCCTGGCAGGTGTGCCCGTGGAATGTGCACAGAGCTTTCTTTGGAACCACCATATCTGCAAGAGTGTCACAGACAATAAAATGCCGGAACAGGTAACTTACTAACTTTAACATAATAAACTGTGAAGAACTTGGGTATGTTTAGTCTGTCTCTCCGTGTGTGTGTGTTTTAAATCAAGTACTTTGAAATTTAAAGCCAGTCATAAATGTAATTCTTGTTTCCAGACTCTGCCCATTTGTCTATAGTTGGAATAGAGAAGCAGCTTGACTGTTGGACTGGGCAGAACCATATTCGAATCCCTGCTCAGTCTCAAAGCTTTATTTGCAAACTGCCTCCTTGGCTACTGCAGCAAACTTGCCCAGCACTGCAAAGCCACCAACCTAAGCCTTGCTGTATTCTCAGCTTTCCTTTACACCAGGCTTCCCCAACCTAGTATTGTCCAGATGTTTGGGACCAACTCCTACCAGCTCCAGCCACCATAGCCAGTATTGAGGAATCCTGGGAGTTGTTGCCCCAAACATCTGGAGAGCACCACATTTAGGGAAAATGACGTTATAGTTCAAGAGCCCATGTCAAAATATGTCATAAGATAGAAAAGGATCGACTCTTTGGATAGCTTTAAAAAGTTGTGGCATCTCCAAAATGCTGGGACTAAATGGGAATGCACAAGCCGCTTGCTCTTCCTTAGGCTTTGGGGCTGGACTTCGAGGGGCAGGGAGAGAAGGAATTTATGTCGGGATTTTCTGGGGGTGTATGTTAATTTTTTCAGTGTTTCAAAACTGAAATTAGTACAAAAGTAATCTTGTAGCAAAAGTAATACTTTACTTTGACTTTATTGCCCAAATAGTTCATAATTTCAGAATGGTTGTACATAGTTCCAATTAAGTATATTGGACATTGTTTTGACTTTGATCATATTAAATCGTCTGATTGGGATTGGCCCCACACAAAGCTATCAGATTAGATATTTTAAGATACAGGAAGGTTCTCTACCAGATAGTAGCAGCTTCAGCCATGTACCTTATGATGTAATTAACCACCCCCTTTTTGGAGGCCTCAGAAAGGGGGTACCCACTAATAAAGTCAGTTAGATTGGACAGTCTAGAATTATATATGCCATTTCCCAACTGATGTTGCTTGTTTCATCCATGTACCTTATAATATAATGTTTGGCTCCGAAAAGGGCTTGGGTGGGGACTGCCAACCCCTTAAATGCCCTGGGAGTTGCACATAAAACTGGCAGTTCCCTAGATGCCACAACTTTTGTAAGATGTCCAGATAGTCAAACCTGTTGTACCTTATGATGTTAGTGTTTTGATACAGGCTCTTACACTCTGATTTTCCTGAGGGAAAGAACAGATTTTACAGGCTGCTGCCAATTATTAACATGCACAGTCCCTGCTCTGCCTATCTGAAAATGGATGGAAGCCTGGGGTACCTGGTCAGACAGAAGAAGGCAGAGCAATTGAGGACGCCCATTTGGAAATTGGCTACTTTTCACCCCTTTGAGTGAGAATCTTCTGCATCTTAATAACTGAAGCAGAGTACTTGCTTACAAGTGATTGTCAATGCAAATAATTTCGCTTTAGTTCGAGAAGAGGTGAGGAGGAGTAATTAGGGACAGGAGTTTGCATGTGCGCATAGGCTACTTTCCCCGCTCCCTCTAGGGCCATGCTGTGCTTGCAAATCTGAGGTTTTGCTCTGTTCCATTGCTAGGGTGTGTCTCCTTTTCAAGTATCTCTTCCTAAAGCAAATTTTGTCTCTCTCATCTCAGGCCTTGAATTGTCTGAGAAGTCAACTCTTGGTACCTGGATCACGTCTTGATTTGGGCCCTCAAGAATCCAAGGTTCCTGTACTCCTGGTCCAGCATCCTGGAAAAACAGCTGGAGTCGATCGGCCAGGATGGGGAAGTGGCTGGGACATCTATTTGCCCAAAGGCTGGGGCATGGCTTTCTGGCTTCCTTTTGTAAGTGATGTTTCAGGGAGAAATGTAACATTCTAGGATATATCGACTTTCAGGATGCTTAAACCTTGGTCCCCATAGCTGCATTTCTACTTTTTTTATTGATTTATTAGCAGTATTTATATACTGCTTCCCATTTGAAATAACCCCAAAGCAGCTTACAAAAAAGTAAAAACAAACTAAACAAACAAAAAAGACCACATGTGTACACAATAGTATCAGGAGATTGTTTCAAAGATAGCTCATGGCTGGGGGAAAGCCAAAGCCAAACAGATTTGTTTTCAAGAAACACCTAAAATATACGGGTGTTGAGGCCTGAGATACCTCAAAGGGGAGATCATTCTAAAGGGGCGCCACACTGCAGAGAAGGTCCATCTCTGTGTCTCTGCCAAAGAGAAATCCATATGCTGCAGCATGGACAACAGGGCCTCTATCCAAGATCATAGTGGCCTGGGGGGGGGGGGGTTGGTATAAAGGGTGACATTCTGTGGGGTAACCTGGTCCTGAGTTGTATAGGGCTTTGTACACTAATACTGACACCTTCAACCTAGCTCAGTGCGTAATTTGTGCATAATTTCCACCCTATCTGTGCATAACTTGTAGCAAATCTGACTTTCATATTAAAGGTTTTGTACCAGGCTTGTCAGATTTCATTTAAGAATTTTTAAAGTGTTGGGATTTCACAGTTCTCTTTCAATCCATCCCCATCCTTCGATTCGCTTCCACCAGGGGAAGAGCCTTCAGCGTGGTGGCTCCCCTCCTATAGAATTCCCTTCCTCTGGAGGTCAGGCAGGCGCCAACTTTGTATTCCTTTTGGCACCTCCTGAAAATGTCATTATTCCAGGAAGCCTTTCCTTAATGACCACCTGCGGTTCACTGTACATTTTGCTTCTTTTAAAACCTATTTTAAAGTGTTTTATTCTGTTTTTATTTTATTTTATCTTGTACACCGCTCCGAAATTTTCAGTGGGGAGCGGTATATAAATATTATAAATAAATAAATCCATTTTATTTTTTAAACTCTGCATTATGAAAATAGGAGATCATTTGAACTGAAGTGAGCCGTTCCTAATCACCTTGTCAGTACTGACTTTCTGCAACTGGACACTCCTTTCTAGGTCTATCGAGGTGCACGAGTAGGTGGTTTGCAAGAAGCTCTGAAGCATTCCCTGTACAAGCGTACGCCTCATGTCCCCCATGATTATCCAGACTGTCCCGCTGGCCTCCAGTCTGCCAAAGAACTAGAGAGAAATCTTCTTGAAAAGTTTAAGAGGTAAATGCCTAAAATGAACTGTTGTGATTTAAAAATCTGATCTGTAACATGTACTTCATCTTACTGATGGCATGTTCAGTAGATCGCACATTTTGCTTTTTTTAAAATTTCTACTTGCAGAAGGGATTTTTTTTAAAAAAATACTTATAATTAAGTGCATACTCCGCTTTCCCCCTCCAAATGGAGATACCGAACAATAACATAAGACAAAATGGTAAGTCTATTTTGAAAAGCAGTGATCTGATTTGGATGTGACTCCCTTTGCATATAGAATTGCATACAAAAACACATACATTAGGAGAACTATGCATGCATGAAAAGCTATATAAATGTTCATGCACCCTTTTTAAAAAGAATTTGCAAACTGATGCAGAAATGGGATAGAATGAACTGAGGACTGGAAAAATGAGAAATAGAAAAATGAGAAACTGAAATTGGCAGATTCATCCATCCATACTCAAGACAAAGTGGCTCGTTCACACAACACTTTTCTCTACTCAGTGGGAAAACTCCACTCAATGGTGGAGTTTGTAGGGGGTACTCACCACACACCATGTTCCAACTCCACCATTGTGTGGATGTGACCTCCTGTGGAGCAGAGTAAAAGTAAAAGCAGCATTTGATTGACAGTTCCTCTGCCCTCTCTCCTCCCCCAGTCCTCCCAATAGTATCCCATCAGCCAGTGCTGCAAAAAAAAAAAAAAAAAAAAAACCAGTCCCAGCGGCTCTCCTAGAGTGTCACTCCCTATTTTTTACCACTCATGCCAGCAAACTCTATGGCAACTGGGAAACTCAGCAGGAAACTCTCCAGAGCTCTTCAGACAACATGGAATACAATGGTTGTGCAGGAACCCTCCTCTGCACAATGTGGAGATTCAGGGTGGAGTTGTTACACCACCATTGAGAAAAGTGTTGTGTGAACTGAGCCAGTCACTTGCTCAGCTGTTCATTAGAAAATGTTTTTTTTCTAACCTTGGGGCAATTATTTGTAATTGTGGATAACTTTGCATTGCACTCAATGTTTTGCTGTTTCTAAATAGGAAATATACCTTTGTCATAGGCGTCCTCCTGCAAAAAGAGCTAATTATGTTAAACATGGGACCTTGACACCATTCCTCTGTCCTTGGGATAAGCTTACCCAGGACTGGGAAGCTCACGGAAACGAAGCTCAAGGAAAACACATCCCCCCAACAGCCCTAGACAGTGAAGCTTATGCAAGTGATGCACAGGTTTCTTGTGGCCCCAGCCCTGAAGCAGAGGTGGTGACATCTTCTATAACCAGCGAATCAGATCAGCTAACGGAGACGTGCTCCCAAAACGTGCAGATGGAAGAAGAGGAAAAAGTGGCTGCATCTCTCTTGGGTAGCAAAGTCACATCAAGTTGGGCTTTCTGTGTTCTCAGGTAAGCAGAACAAATTCACTGTTGTCCAAAGAGGGGAATTGACTTATGACTTGCATGAATCTATACGTAGAGATTTGAGTGTACGAGATCTTGTGTTGGAACAACAGCAACAGCGTGGAGTACTTCACTGTCTTTGGCTTCTGAGCTTCTCACACCCAGCCAGGGTAAACCATTCTGCTTGTCCACAATTCCTATTAAAATAAGAACATAAGAAGAACCCTGCTGGATCAGACCGAGGGTCCATCTAGTCCAGCACTCTGTTCACACAGTGGCCAACCAGCTGTCTGCCAGGGAACAACAAAGCAGGACACGGTGCAAGAGCACCCTCCCACCCATGTTCCACAGCAACTGCCTCGAATACTGGAAGTAGCACGTAGTCATAGACTGCAAGCACTTTTGGAGCACACTGATTATCTAGACCCATTCCAGTCTGGGTTCCGATCTGGTTACGGGACTGAATCAGCCTTGGTTGCCCTGATGGATGACCTTTATCGAGAGAGGGACAAGGGGAATGCAACCCTGTTAATCCTGCTCGATCTCTCATCGGCTTTTGATACCATCGACCATGGTATCCTCCTGGATCGACTCCGTGGGATGGGCATCAGAGGCACTGTGATACAGTGGTTCCGGTCCTACCTACAGGGTCATTTTCAGAGAGTAGCATTGGGTGACCAGTCCTCGGCCTCTTGGCAATTGAGCTGTGGAGTGCCGCAGGGCACCATCTTGTCCCCAATGTTATTTAGCATCTATATGAAGCCGTTGGGAGCGGTCATTAGGGGATTTGGAGCTAAATGCCATCAATATGCTGATGACGCACACTCTATCTCCCTGTGACAACTGAATCAGGTGAGGCTGTGCAGGTCCTGGACCAGTGCCTAGACTCAGTAATGGGCTGGATGGGGGCCAATAAACTGAGACTGAATCCTGGCAAGACGGAAGCCCTGTGGGTGAGTGGTTCCCGAGTCCGGGAGACAGGCTCATTGCCTGTTCTGGGTGGGGTTGCACTGCCTCTGAAAGAACAGGTTCGTAGTTTGGGGGTACTCTTAGACCCATTTCTGTTGTTGGAGGCTCAAGTAGCTGCCACGGCTCGGAGTGCCTTTTACCATCTTCGGTTGGTTTGCCAACTACGACCTTTCCTGGACAGGGATAGCTTGACCACGGTGGTACAGGCATTGGTAACCTCAAGATTGGATTACTGCAACGTGCTCTGTGGGGCTGCCCTTGAAGCTGCTCCAGAAGCTGGAGCTAGTGCAGAATGCTGCAGCTCGGCTGTTGTCTGGAGCTGCCCCTTTCCAGCATGTAACTCCTCTGCTGAGGGAACTGCACTGGCTGCCTATTCGCTACCTGGCCAGGTTTAAGGTTCTTGTTCTTGTGTACAAAGCCCTAAACAACTTGGGACCAGGATACCTGAGAGAGCGCCTTCTCCCTTACCAACCTGCCTGGTCACTGAGGTCATCCGAGGGCCTTCTCCTGGTGGTTCCACCTAGATCTATCCTCCGATTGGAATCCACCAGGGGAAGAGCCTTCAGCGTGGTGGCGCCCCTCCTGTGGAATTCCCTGCCTCTGGAGGTCAGGCAGGCGCCAGCTTTGTACTCCTTTCGGCCCCTCCTGAAAACATCTTTATTCCAAGAAGCCTTTCTTTAACATGCAGCCTTGAATCTGTTTTTGCTTCTTTTAAATTTTGTTTTAACTGTTTTATTCTGTTTTCATTTTCATTTTATCTTGTACACCGCTCCAAAAGTTTTCCATGGGGAGTGGTATATAAATATTTTAAATAAATAATAATAAATAAATAATAATAATAATAATTTATCCATCCCCCTTTTAAAGCCATCCAAATTGGTGGCCATCACCACATCTTGTGCTGTGTGAAGAAGTACTTCCTTTTAATTGTCCTGAATCTCCCACCAATCAGCTACATGGGATGACCCTGGGTTCTAGTATTATGGGAGAAGGAGAAAACTGCCTCGCTATTTTTTTTCTCTAGTCGCAGGACTGGTAATGTAAGCTTTTCTTCATGACAAGTGCTTGTTACTATGTGTCCCTGCCACCTGTCAGTGGAAGGCTTTTTTGAAGTTGAGCAGTAGTTGACATTGTTTACTGCTAGTGTTCTGTGTGTGTGTGTACACACACATATAAAATATAAACACACAACATGGACATTTTTAGGTTTCTTTCAAGTGGGAATGCTAAAGTTGCACCTGTTCTTCATTTTGATAAACTCAGACCAGATCTGTGGCTATTAGCTTTTAAAGGAGGGGCATCTTTCCCTTGCAAGTCTGTAAGAGCCCATCTTTAGATTTTCCTTATACAGGCAGAGTCTGCTGTGAGGTGTAGCGATTAGAGTAGCCTTCCCAAGCATAGTACTCTCCGGAGCTTTTGGACTGCAGTTCCCACCATTGTTGACCATTGACCATGCTGGCTGGGGCTGATGGAAGTTGGAAGTTTAAAACATCTAGGAGGCACTTCAGGAAGTCTGGATTAGACTGTTACCTTAAACTGGAAAGGCTCATGTCCAGATTCCTGCTCAGCCACAAAGCTTATTGGGTAACCTTGGGGCCACTATCTCTCAGCCTAACCTTTTTTCGCAGGGTTAATGTTAGGCTAAAAGGTGGGGTGGGGGAGCACAATGTATGCTGACCTGTGGTCCTTGGAGGAAGGGCAGGGTAAAAACGTAATATAGCATTTAAATTCTGATCAAAGCCTGTGCAATCTCAATAGATGTGTTAATATCTGGCCTCCGACTATGAAGTATCAGTGAGAAGGGGCGTGGAGATAAATGGAAAATTGGGTAGTGAAATGGAGTTTTCTGAAAAAGGGTTTGGCTCGCTGGCTGGCTGGCTGGAACCCAGAACCAGGAGTACTGAAGGCTACAATGTCCTGTCCCCTCCAGATCCCACTTGTTTTGTACTAAACTGGAAGAAAACATAATAACATGCTATGTCCTCTCAACAGGAGCAGAAAATTATTAAGGCAGGTTTCAGTCTGGTGTCAGCCTACATCCGCCAGAAACCGGAAGATCCAGCGCCTTGCTTCCAAACCAGATCAGAAGAAGCTGGCTGGGGATGCCCTCTTGCCTATCTGTCTCCGCTATCCCAGGGCACTAGTGTGGGTCAGCTTGTCCTTCCTCAAAAAAGGTAGCCCCGAATTACACAGTATGATTTGCGTTCCAGCGAAAGAAGACTTGTTAGAGCTCTGCAAAGACCAGCACTTCTGTGGACCTCAGGAACCCAAACACAGGGATCGATTTAAGAGCAAAGTGTCGAAACAAAAGGGAAGGAAAAAGAGAGAGAACGTTGGCAAGGCCACAGAAAGTAGTGCTTCCAATGCCATGAGTGTAATGCCAGCTGAACACGAAGATCTCATTCTGGGCCTGTGGCCTGACTCTCTGCCAGAAGTTGCATCGCATTGTTCCAGAGTCCTCTTGGGTTTTGTTACTCAAGGGGACTTCTCCTTAGCCTCTGGCTGTGGTGAAGCTCTGGGGTTTGTTAGTCTGACAGGATTGCTGCAAATGTTGATTGGGCAACCAGCAGACAAGAAAGGGCTCGTGGTGTTAAGAAATCCAGCATCCCTACAGTACAGATTTGCTCGGCTTACTGTTGAAGTCTAACCTGAGTTGAAATGCAGTGGCATGTAAGAGGATCAAAGACACTCTTCTCTGAAAGTGTGCACACTTCTTAATTGAGATTCAGAGCTTCCAAAAATGTTCACCGACTTTGTTCATATGTAACATGAAATAGACTTAAACTGCTATGTACATTCAGGTATCAAGTAACCCCTTCCCTTATTCAGAAGCACATATATTGTAAACTGCCCAGAGAGCTTCTGCTATTGGGCGGTATAAAAATGTAATAAATAAATAAATAATCTGAATTGGTAATTTTTTTCAAGCACGTGGTATTCCTTGTACATTTAAACAAACCCCTCTTTATATTATAGAGGAATTTGGCTGAACTACAGATCTCTGCCCCCTCCCATCTTGTGCAACTGCAACCATGCATGTTTCAAATAATTATTTTCCCATTTTCCTGAAAGTGGCTTATTGAGCCCATAGATTTTAGCAAGTAGATATATATATATTTGTTTTCTGACCCTTGGGGCCAAGTCATGTCTGCATACATTACAACAACATAGTTTCCCCTCAACATTTCTGTTCAAACAAGTGTTTTGCCTGAATCTGCCCAAACAGTTGAAATAAAATTATGTTAATAAAGCTATGACTTGTTAATTGCATGAAAGGATGACCACCCATCTTATCCTCAGCTCTTCTGAACAAATATATATGTTCTGCTCTGGAGAAGTCCTCATTATTGTTAAGAGAAGTTGGTTAGGCTTGCTCTCTTTTATGACGAGAAGGTGAAATCATGTTACTATGTTTTAAATACAAACTGTATTGCTTTAAATGGGAAGTAACTTCCTTCAATAAGTGTATTGGAACACTTAAAGGGCAATAAACATGCTTACAATGTAAGTTTAATATCTTGTGTGGTCTGTTGTGAACTTGCATATGAAGATGGGTTGGAGGGAGCTCTGGTTGTTTTTTTAAATTGTAACTTAATGGAGTGTCTCCTGTTTTATATAGAATTTTATTGATTCATGCATGAAGGAAATGAATTGGTGAATTCAGATCTGAAATGGTGCTTTTGTCCTTGCTTAAGATGCAGCACTTGTCTATACACATGTAAATATAGTCTGTTGTTGTGTCTGCATGTTGGAAGACTTGGAGACTAGAATTAACTCACAGTGGCAAACATACGGCTGAGGTATCTGGTTTGAACTGATGGGAAAAGATAGATAAAACGTTTAACAATGCCTGAGAATAGATGAGAGTCTTTAGTATTTGAATGGGAAAGTGACAGACCTTGATCAAATGTTGGCTCATACTCATATTTATTTTGATGAATTGAACTTTTATGGTGTTCATATTTTATCAATTAACTATCTTTCCATATATTTCAATTAAGTAAATTCTTAATTGAAATTAACATCTATTTTTGTGCTACTAAGATTAAGACAGTTATATAACAGTATATAACAGATTAATCTGTTGTTCCCTTTTTTTAATCTTCTGGTTTGATTTTACTATACTTAAGTCTGTTGCAGGATTTGCTCATAGAAAACTGATATATTTAAATGAAACAAAGTAGTAATGCTAGTTTGCAGTTCACCAGATAAGAGCATCCAAAAAGTTGAAAAAATAGTCTTAGGCCCTGTTCAGAAGACACCTTAAACCACAGCTTTAACCATGGTGAATAAAGCAAAAAGCCTTATTCACTGTGGTTAAAGCCATGGTTTAAGGTGTCTTCTGAACATGGCCTGGCTTTCTGGCTTAACCAGCATAGTTAAAGCCATGGTTTAAGGTGTCTTCTGAATGGTCCCTTAATGTTCACTTTGTGGAATGTTAGGCTTTGACAACTTTAACATTGTGTAGGATAATTGTCTATAGTGTAGACACCATATCATATCATAGCATTCTCTTCCCCTCCTTATTGTTTTACTATGATTTTATTAGATTGTAAGCCTATGCGGCAGAGTCTTGCTATTTACTGTTTTACTCTGTACAGCACCATGTACATTGATGGTGCTATATAAATAAATAATAATAATAATAATAATAATAAATGTTTAATCGGTAATAACTAAAAGTGTCCACCAAGGACGAGATTCAACATGAACTTTAGTTCGGTGCTTTGGAAAATGCTGCTATTCTGCTTGGTTTGATTCAGAGGCCATTTGTTTCAATTCGGGTACTCAACCTGAATTGAGGTTTAGAAATCAAAGGCTTTGTGCCTCACATTGACTATCATGGAATTTTTTTTAACGTCTATAAACTTTTTTCCAGCTTGTCAGAGGTAGATGAAATTAGTAGAAGTAGTTATTATTTGTTTATTTATTTAGAATATTTATATACCGCTCCCCATTGAAAAGTTTCGGAGCGGTGTACAAGATAAAATGAAAATAAAATCAGAATAAAATAGTTAAAACAAAATTTAAAAGAAGCAAAAACAGAGATTCAAGGCTGCATATTAAGGAAAGGCTTCTTGGAATAAAGATGTTTTCAGAAGACGCCGAAAGGAGTACAAGGTTGGCGCCTGCCTGACCTCCAGAGCCAGGGAATTCCACAGGAGGGGCGCCACCACGCTGAAGGCTCTTCCCCTGGTGGATTCCAATCAGAGGATGGATCTAGGTGGAACCACCAGGAGCAGGCCCTCGGATGACCTCAGTGACCGGGCAGGTTGGTAAGGGAGAAGGCGCTCCTTAGGAGGGGATTATGCCTGCCTAATTTCGGAAACATAGTGGGTTTTGTGCTATACAACTTCATGTTTTGTTTGTTTAAGGGAGCTGCTGATAGCTTTTTTATTTCTTTTATTTTATTTCTGAGGGGATTGTGCCTACAAATCTTTCGATGAATGCCTGAAGGGATTTTTGTGCAAGAGAAAGCGTTACATTTTGATGGTATCCATAAAAGGATGCGCTTATACCCTTGCATTCCTTGTGGACCATTCTTCTGAAAATGATAGTATAGAGGTGGCCCTAAATAAGAAACCTGCAAAGTTAGGTGCAACAAATTTTGCGAAGGGGAGACTTCAAAGAGTGTGTGTGTGTGTGTGTGTGTGTGATTTGCTTCCTTTTCCCTCTCCCTGTGTGTGGGGTGGGGCCTTGGCATGAAAACAGCACACATTATACAAGTGTTTCCAGGCAAGAAACCTGCAGTTTCATTGAATAGGTGAATAAGTTAGGGAGTTGTGGTGATTGAAAACCAATTTAAGGCTATTTTCATAGTAAACCCTGGTAGTGTTGGAAGAATGGCTGTCTTGCGGTCCCATCGTTGCCCTCCCCCAAAGCACAGTGATTGGAGAGCCCCTGGTAAAAACATGATTAGGAGGTGGACCTGTCAGCCACTCAACCCTCCCTTACCCCCCATCCCCACTTTTAGAGAAAGCAAGCGAAAGATAACTGTTTTTGGAGGCACAGTGTCTGCTTTCCTGAAGCTAAATCATGAATGAAGCCTGATATAAGGTCTAGCTTCAGTTCTCATTTCAGAGGGAAGCCTGCTTTGCCTTGAGGAGTGCCAGAAATGATCCAAAGGGGTGCAATTCAGCTTGAGCTTTGACTTGGAGTGAATCTGATGCCCACCACCTACTAATAACCTCTTCCATATTTAAATATCTAAGATAATATGACTTCTTTTTTAAACAATAAAGTCATATTGATCTGAATACTATTAACCCACCTTGACACTTTTATTCATTACGTCTTTCCAAGGGTGTACATGGTCCTCCTATCTTCTCCTGAAAGCAACTTGTTGAGGCTGTGACTGGCCCAAGAAACAGCTAGCGAGCTTCATGGCTGAGTGGGGATTTGAACGCTCTTAACGGCTCTAACCATTATACACACTGGTGTAAGCCTTAAAAGTACTTGCCATTTCTTCCATAAACTGGTTTAAGACCAAAGCTTTAACTGAAGGGTTTTCTTTTTGTCAAAAGCTTAAAAGTACCTTTAAGTTCACTTGTGTGATTCAACAAGTGTCTTCTGTAGGCAGAGGTGAAATATGGACTAAAGCTATTTGTCTTGTAGTCAAATAAAATAGAAGATATTAATGCATTCTGGGAGGGATTAGCTGCTCATAGGCTTTCCCAAAGGCTGTAATCACAATGCTCTGTAGACTTAGTGCAACTAGTATGTTCTAATTAGCTTCTCTATAAAAAAAGGATTCGCTATGTTCTTCTGGGTCACTAGTTTTTCCACATAGCTCATTACAGGACATTAGTCATTCCTGGACTCTGCCTGACACAACACACCTGTTTGCTAGACAGAAAAGCCTCAGTGATATAGGTTCTAAAAACTTGCAAGTGGTTCTCATCAATGGTTTCGTGGTGGTGTCTCATTATAGCTAAGGTTTCACTTTTTCTTTTTTGGAAGCAGCCTCAACAAGTTAAATCCAGTTTCATATAATAGTTAACTCTGTTGACATTGAAACTGGCCACAAGATGTCCCCACAGGAAAAACAATGCCCTGTTTTGGGTCTAAAAGGTTTACATGCATCAATAATGCAAAAATAACTTTGTACAAATAATAAAAGCCTTAAATGGTCTGTAACTAGATAGAGCCTGTTTTCTCATGGCAACAGCGATGGCTTTCAACTAATCTTTTGAATCTCATCCTGTTCAGTGATGGCTCATTATTATATATGTTCTGGTCCCTTCCTTCCTTTTTTTAAAACTAGAAAAATATTTAGTCTTACTAATATGAGCTTTTGCTTACAGTATTAGATATGATAAGCCATTGAAAAGAGCCAGAAGTGAGGTCCATTACACCTTGCTACTTGTTATCTTAAAGCTGGATTAAATAGCTTCCTAAGACGTACTGCTTATTCCACAGCCTTCTACACTTGATCCATAAATGAGTGGAGTAAAGGAAGAAAATGGAAGGAAATTGGAGGAACTGTAGAGTGCCATTGTATTTGGCCCTTCAAAATTGGGACCATGTTTCCTTGGCTTCTGTCCATCTTTTCTCTCCATATCTAGCATTCCTTCTTTTAGATCAGACTTCAACAGCCTGATTCCCTTCCATCATACTAAGACAGCATGCTTCTCAACACTGATTTGGCAGTCTTGAAAATCTGTTTCTTCTGTGCTTTGGTTGATGGTCCAGATTCCTTGCAAGTACCCTAATATTGGTACATGGATATAAGTGCATTGTACTATGCATCAATCAAAACTGCTACGTCAGTCTAAAATCTTGCAACTGCTCTGTGCTTATCTCCTCTGTATGCGTGTTTAGGTGTCCAGTAAAATGCTATCACTTTGGTCCGAGTTAATTTTAAACAACAACCAACTATGGACTTTCAAATACAAGTGACCAAATTTTTCCACTGTATGTTGTGTGACTTTTCCTGCCATCCATTTCTATCTAGACTTGCTACACAAGCTGGCTTCCTGTAAAGTTATCATATGACAGAACACCTTGCTTAACCAGTTCATTAGGTGGCACAGAGATGGTGCAGGTCTTGGGTTCAGAATTGGATAGTTTGGTGAGGAGAAGAAATTGCATGAATTGCCACTCTGACTTTAGGGGATGACAGTTTTGTAAACGTTGCTAATATATCCCAGTTGCTTTTAGATCCATTTCTATATTTGATTCCCTTTCCTGCTCAGGTTTTCCAGCTGCTATTGAAGCTTGGGGTTGGTGCTAATTTGGTGACTCTAAGTTAGAAGTATTGATGAAATCCCTTTTTTAGTTGTTTGGCAACATGCTGTGCAAATAGCCTTAATATGAGGGAGGGCACGGTGCAGTGGATTTCAGCATGTGAAGACAAAGCTGAGAAATTGGAAGGGTGCGGGTGACCATAAACTAAGTTCACTCTTAGAACAATCAGGAGGCTGAGCGGCCCTCTCCATCTGGCTGCCAGAATACACAGAAATGCGGTGTGATTTATCTTCAGGTTAGGAAACTCTCATTTCCCATTGTTTGGAGTTGCAATTTGGCCTATATATCTTTTTAGACTGGAGGAGAAATTTAGCTCTCTCAAGGCAAACGAAATAGAGTGCATTAATCTTGGCGGCACTAATTCTCCCCTAAGTGACAGGTTCGAAATGTTTCGGTGGCTGATAGTCCTTTTAGGATGCCCAATTTGCTATAAGGCTTGGGAATCCGGGGACGGATTGCTCTGGCTGCTCAAGTGTGAAGATCATGTTAGCACAAAGTAATACTTCATGTTAGGCTTCCTCAGCTGATATGCCATCCCTCTCATGTGCCTCTTTGAAGCCAGAATGGATTAAACCTGAGTCTGAGAGTGAGCCTGTGACATCGTTACGCTCTACATCTACTGACATGCTTTGGTGGGAGCCAAATCATCTACACTAAGCAGCAGGTTCAACCAATTGCCCCTGTCAACAGTGGCAGTGTTTTGTTTTTTCTCATTCCAGTGGCTACTGGAATGGGTTTCCTTTTCTGTTGTAGCAAACATGGATGATGAGCAGGAGTATCGTCCCAGCTTAGTGCAATCCAGCATGGTCAATACATAAGATCTGAAGGAGTGAATTCTTTCTTTCCTTTTTCTCTTTACTGTGGGCCACAGCTACTGCTAAAATTTGTCACTGGGGCTGTGTGTACGACGCCGTTTTGCATCCAGATTTCCCCAAAACTTTGTGGTACTGCTGCTGTAAAGCAGCTTTAAATGGTAGGACTAAGCGCGGACTATGAGGAAAAGAACAATCACAGTGTCATAGTCAGACAATGGGAATGGGCAGCAGACCAAAAACATTTTTTTTTGTGTTTTCTAGAAATTCTGTGCAACTTTGAAAGCCTGTAGCATCTCATCTGTGCTGCTGCAGTTCGTTGAATTGATGCATTAGACATCCCAACTGCCGTTACTTTTGTTCTCCAGACTGTAATAAGTCCATGGACGCCATTACTTGGCTTGTCCAGCCTGCCCCCTGCCTTGTATTCCTGCACCTACCCTGCACTGGGACGTGCCCCTAGCTGCGCCCACTTTCCTAATCCGAGGTGAAGCCACCAGTGATAGACAAAAGAAACAACGTGGTGACATCAAGGCAATTGAAAAAGGCATGGTAAAACACCATCATGAAAAAGCATAGTTTCGGGTGGAAAAGCCCAATGTGGCTGAGAGTTGACAGCTGCACCACTGCACAGCCAAGACAGGGTAACTAGGCCATATAGACACACACACACCGGCACTAAAAGTTACCAGCCAGTACTTGAAATTCCAAAAGGATTCTTCTAATTAGCTTCAATTTCAAAGACACAAGGGCTTCATAGTGACAAACCAGGAGGCCATCTTGCCTTGGCACTCCCAAATAAGTGTCAGGAGTGAAATTCACACCATTTGGTGAACCATCTTTTCTGGCACTTCTCTTGCACACAACACTTCCAATTCTTTTTGTTTTGACTGACAAGTGCCAAAGAACTTGTCTCACTGAGTTCGAAACACTTGAAAAAGGCCCACAGCTCTTCTGGGTCAGGGCCTGTTGTTTGTATAAAAGCATAAATAAAAGTTTTTGAACAGTTAACCATTTTTTCTTCTGGGGATTTCTCATTTTTTGATCTGCCTGAGGCAATATTTATTATTATTATTATTATTATTATTATTATTATTATTAGGGGTGTGCACGGACCCCCCGCTCCGCTTCACTTGCAGATCCGCCATTTTTCGGATCGGGCCGCTCCGCCCCGCCCCCGCTCCGCCCACTTCCGCTCCGCTCCGCCCGGAGCTCCGGATCCGGATCCGGAGCTCCGTTTCCCCCCCCATAGGCTTGCATTGAAAGCTAAAAAAGTATACAACTTTTTTTCTGTTCAAGTTAGAAACCTCATGTTTGGCACCATGACACCTCATGGGGATATACACACGCACGCCAAGTTTCAAAGCAATCCCATCATCCCCTGATTTTTGGCGAATTTTTGAAAATCAGGCACCCCACACACAACATCCCTGCGAGGTGTGTTAAAAAACACGGGGAAAAGCCCGTTCAGATGAAGAAAGAGAAGTTTCCCAGAATCCCAAGTTACCTGTTTTGCCTATGCCCTCCTCCAACTTTGGGATCATCATGACCGGGAGCTGACTCTGCCCCTCAGCCCTTTGAAAAAGGTATTTTTCCCGCCGATTTTTTAAAAAATTCTAGCCCGCGACCCGTACGATGCAGAAAGTTGAGAGTGGTCTCAAAATGACCCCCATCCACGACTCTCTGTGCACAAGAATTTTCAGAATGATAACTTAACACCCCCCCCAGTTATCCCCGATTCTTTCCCTCAATGCAATCCTATGGGCGAAAAGCCGAAAACGCAGTTTGAGCCGCGCGGTTGACCCGATTTTCACAAAAATATAGCCCGCGACCCGTACGATGCAGAAAGTTGAGAGTGGTCTCAAAATGACCCCCATCCACGACTCTCTGTGCACAAGAATTTTCAGAATGATAGCTTAAACCCCCCCCCAGTTATCCCCGATTCTTTCCCTCAACGCAATCCTATGGGCGAAAAGCCGAAAACGCAGTTTGAGCCGCGCGGTTGACCCGATTTTCACAAAAATATAGCCCGCGACCCGTACGATGCAGAAAGTTGAGAGTGGTCTCAAAATGACCCCCATCCACGACTCTCTGTGCACAAGAATTTTCAGAATGATAGCTTAACCCCCCCCCCAGTTATCCCCGATTCTTTCCCTCAATGCAATCCTATGGGCGAAAAGCCGAAAACGCAGTTTGAGCCGCGCGGTTGACCCGATTTTCACAAAAATATAGCCCGCGACCCGTACGATGCAGAAAGTTGAGAGTGGTCTCAAAATGACCCCCATCCACGACTCTCTGTGCACAAGAATTTTCAGAATGATAGCTTAAACCCCCCCCAGTTATCCCCGATTCTTTCCCTCAACGCAATCCTATGGGCGAAAAGCCGAAAACGCAGTTTGAGCTGCGCGGTTGACCCGATTTTCACAAAAATATAGCCCGCGACCCGTACGATGCAGAAAGTTGAGAGTGGTCTCAAAATGACCCCCATCCACGACTCTCTGTGCACAAGAATTTTCAGAATGATAGCTTCAAAAACAACGTAGTTATGCGCGATTATTTGCCGCAATGCAATCCTATGGCGAAATGTTTTCAAGATGGCGACCGGAGCGCTCCGCCTGAACTCGGAGCTCCGAAAAATGGCCGCTTCTCTTCGCCTTGCTTCTAGGGGGTCCGCGGTCCGCTCCTACTCCGCCTCTGGGTAAGGCGGAGCAGGCCAATCCGCTACTGCTTCTACGCTCCTAATCGGAGCGGAGCACATCCCTAATTATTATTATTATTATTATTATTATTATTAATAATAATAATAATAATTTGTTGCATTTTTATACTGCCTAATAGATGAAGCTCTCTGGGCGGTTTACAAAAATTAAAACACAAAAAAACCCCATTCAAAATATAAAACAACCAGTATAAAAGCATAACATAAAATACAATATAAAAACACAACCAGGATAAAATTAAGCAGCAATGCAGAAATTAATACAGATTTAAAAT
This sequence comes from Elgaria multicarinata webbii, assembly GCF_023053635.1. Lineage (NCBI taxonomy): Eukaryota > Metazoa > Chordata > Lepidosauria > Squamata > Anguidae > Elgaria > Elgaria multicarinata. Next base: position 86,596,692 of record NC_086177.1, read on the forward strand.
ACAAATTCAAAACACCAAAGTTAAAATTAAGTTACTAGACTGTTAAAATGCTGAGAAAATAAAAAAGGTCTTTTCACAACATTCACTCTGCCAGAAGCACTATCAAATAAATTCAATGTAGTGCAATGCTACCCAAACAGCCACAATGTGTAATCTCTTCATACCTGTAATGGTTTTCCCATTGTTGACATTTTTAGATAAACTGAATGTACAAACAGGTGTTTGGAAAAACTATGCTCCTTGCTGAGTGTACAGGCTGTCACAAAACCCAAGTATGCTGCTGTGTAATGCGTGTGAAACGGCACTGTGAAAGGAAATATGTATAGTGAATTGTGAGGAAGAGAGACGAGACAAGGAGAAATCACCATACTAGTGTTCAAGTATCTGACTGCAAACTAGAGGTGGCAATCAGATGGCACACAAAAGGGTTGTGGCTCTCTGGGTGTGTTGGCCTACAACTGCCATTCTCTCTCGCTTGGCTATGCTGGAGGGCCACAAGTTGCCCAGCCCTGAAGTAGCAGGTAATGGGGGCGGGGATCTCTGCTGGAGGCTGGAGAGCTGCTACCAGTTTGAGTAGATAAAACTGGGCTAAATGGACAAATAGTCTGATATGGTATAAGGGAAAGTTCTTATATTCCTTTGATTATGTACATTTAATAAATATTCCTGATGTGAGTTGTGATCCTAAGTACCTTGATTCCTTACTTTTGTTTTTATTAGTCAATGGCTGAGACTTGAAGTGGTTATTTAAAACAAAAGACAAAAAAATAAACTGGCACTTCCTAGCTTCTTTGGGGTTACATACGGTCTGTAACAGTGACCCTAACACTAAGCCAAACCCCTTGTTCTTGGTTGTACAAGCTGTGCACAGCAGTTCACATTCAGTACAGATTGGAGAGCCAGTGTAGTGCTTAGAGTGTTGGATTAGGACTTGGGAGACCCGGGTTCTAGTACCCACTCGGTCATGAAGTCCACAGGTTGACTTTGGGGCAGTTGCTGTCAGCCTAACCTACCTCTCAGGGCTGCTATAGGGATGAAATGAGATGAGGAAGATCATGTAAGCTGCCTTGGGTTCCTTGCAAGAGGGAAACGGCATTAGTATTAGTATTATTTGTATGATTTTATCATTGTGATATAGGGCAGGATACGAATGTTTGAACAAATAAATAAATAAATAAAATTTTAATTAATAATAACTTGATTTGGACTCAACTTGACTAAGGCCTTAGCTAGACCTAAGATTTGTCCTGGGATCGTCCCTGCCTGCTCCCGGGATATCTTGTGTGTCATTTACATGAAAAGGGATGACCCTGGGACGGTCCCGGGATAAATCTTAGGTCTAGCTAAGGCCTTAGTCAGTCTATCTGATCTGGGCTAATTATTACTGTACTCAGTAGTAATGTCTTGGAGGTATGCTGTGATCGGGTACACAGACCACGTAGTAGTAAGCAAAATAAGACACCTGATCCACACCATGAGAATCCCTGGATTTAGTATTTTCAAACGCAAAGTGACATTTCCAAAGACGTGACTGACTTGCTGTGGTAATGCAGACACTTCAATGGAGGTGTTTAGTCTGTTGCCAAGATTAAAGAGTTAACAAAACTGTAACTTCTTTCTGCAAGTCATTTTGTCAGCATATTAATTGTATCCAGGCTTTCTGAATACTTTCACAGTGCAATAGCTCTTGTAAGCTAGTTGGCAAATATATCAAGGGTCTCCAAATTATATCACAAAAATGTATCAAATTAGCTAAGAACTATAACCAGATCTTTCCAAAGGAAAGCAGATGAGGAGAGCCACAAGAACTTCAAGAAGAGTACAAGGAAGGACTTAAATATACCCTGCAATCAGATTTTTAAAGTCCGACAGGAAGCATGTTGATTGTAGCTATAAGCAAGCAGCCTTCAAAACCCATGTGTCTTGTTGGCCCATCATCCAGTGGAGGGTCAACAGCTATTGTCAAATGAAAGTGGGGCCTATATTGCTGAACAGTTGTTACTAATTTGATTTGCTCATACTGGCTTTTGGACATCCGTAGGGATGAGAAAACAGGAAGTACAAGTGCTGCTGCTTCCTGTTCAGTGTGCTTCCCTGCCCACGAACTGACACTAGGTGTCCTTGGTGAAATATTCTGATGATGTGTTATGTTCTGATATAGCCTCATTGTGATTTTGCTAACGTATTTTGATTTTACTTGTTGCCTTGGGAGAATTTTTATTCTTAAAGACAGGACAGAAATAATTATAAATCACAAATTTCTCTTGTTTAAGCCTTAGCTAGGATCTCAAAAGGACAGCTGAACTTAACTGTGTTGACACCTCCCTTCCACAATTGTAATTGAAAGTGTCTTTATTACCTCAGGCAGGATTAAAAAGAAAGTTGGACCATGAAGAGCGTAGATTCATGATACATTCAAGATGTAATTCTAAGTTATAGTCTGTGTTCTACCAAATCTTATGGTTCGTATCCAGTGTTAGCCTTACTTAGTGCAAACCCATTGAAATGAATGGATTTAAGTTAGACTAAGGTTGGACATGACCCAATGCCCTCTGTTTGACAGCAATGGCACACAAGGCTTCCACTCTTCTGACAAATTCATATTGTGAAGGAGCCTCAGATGTAGGTGAGCCAGGCAGTGTGGCTGCTTGCAACAGGGTGTTTCAAAATCAGTGACCTTGTGCCTACTCTGGAAAGCATCTCTGAATTCAGTAGGGTGGCTATTTAAGCACAGATAGAAAAAGGGCCCCCCAGATTTGTATAAAATGTGCACTGGTAATTTAGATGAATACTGCACATTTCTAAACATGATAATTTAAATAGAAATACAGAACAACTCACCCTAGTGGGGAAGCCTCTGACCAGGTTGACCTGTGTGCCTGCTCTGTTTACTGTCCAGATTGTAAATGTTGGTGATCAACTTCTAAGTGCCTGTTCTCCCTTCTTAGGGTTCTTTTTAAATGTCCTCTGTAACATAGGATGTATGGCCAACTTACCAGGGAGGAGGGGGAGATGCACATGTAGTGATGCAGGCATTCTACTATTTCATCCAAATTTTAGATGGGCTTTGGAGAGCACCCTTCTTATATGATGCTGGCAGAGAGGGAGTTCCCACAGTGGTCATTCAGTTTCTGTGAAGAGCTGTAGCCCTTAAAACTGAATCACACCATCCTCAATCTGTTTTCCAGGAAAGGCAAAGTTGGCATTTCAGGAGCTGCAGCATGGACTCCTCCCACCTTGCCTCACTTTTACCTTAGTGGCGGAGCCCCAGGCCTGCCTTAGATCTTCCCATTAGGAGGTGGGAAAGGGCCATGAACCATGGGACATAGGAAGCTGCCTTATACTGAGGCCATTGGTCCTTCAAGCCCAGTATTGTTGACACTGACTGGCAGTGGCTCTCCAGGGTTTCAGGTGGGATTCTTTCCACACCCTACCTGGGAAAGCTGGGGATCAAACCTGAGACCTGCAGGCAAAGCAGGTGCTCTGTTGTTGTTGTTGTTGTTGTTGTTGTTGTTGTTGTTGTTGTTGTTGTTATCATCATCATTTATACACTGCCCCATAGCAGAAGCTCTCTGGGTGGTTTACACTGAGCTATGGCCCCTACCCAAATCTCTATGGAGATTTGGGGAATCAAGCCCTTAGTGTGGTCCAGCAGGGCTTTTGTCTCTGTCTCGCTCTCTGTCTGTCTCTGTTGCACTCGCACACATGCACATACATGTGCAAAGAAAGAAAGAAAGACAAAACACCTGGCCCCGGGATGGAGCAGTGATAAAATGGCCTGGAACTGGAAATAGATTTGCATGCTAATAAATGTGGGAGCGGAAGTAAGGCAACAGGCAGATAGGTACCCAGCTGTGGTCTCCCTGAATTTGGATGGAGCCTTGTCCATACAGCAATAGAGTAAGTATCAGAAAAACCTTTGTTGGGATGGCTCTGAAACATGCTGGCATTTCAGACTCTCTAGCGTAGCCTCTCCGAACCCGGTGCACTCCAGATGTTTTGAACTTCAACTCCCATCAGCCACAGCCAGTTTGACTGATGGTCAGACATGCTTGGAGTCCAAAACATCTGGAGGGATCCAGGTTGGGGAAGGCTCCGCTAGTGGTTACCTGCCAAAAAGCATCTTTACCAGATGATCCAGTAAGATAATGTCTGCTTGACAACCTTATTTTGTCTTAGAGTTGGTGTGGGTGACTGGTAAACATCTAGAAGTCCATTACTCCCATCAGCCCCAGCCAGCATAACCAATGGTGAGGGATGATGGGAGTTCTAGGCCAAAACATCTGGAGGGCCTGTCTTAGGGGCTTGCAAGTTGTTAGCTAGCAGGATACACAGTAGAAGCAAAACATTGGTTAAGTTAGTGAAATGAATGAGCATAACCATGCTTTTCTTCTTTTGAAGCAGCTGTGTAGTGAAATCCAAAGCAGAAAGAAAGGAAGCCATACATTCCTTTGGGGAAACTGAGATTGCCAAGATATAGACCCCTTTTATTGAGAAGTCGCTAATGTTAAATTGGAAGAAACCCATAGCTGATGGATGTCTATATGCAGGCTGTTTCATCTTGGCATCCATTAGGCTTATCCACATGCCGAGAAAGCTGTGGCTTCACGATGCAGATGGCTTGTCTGTGTCTGCTTGGGAATATGCAAATTACTAATTCATCGCTGCATACGGCTTTAAAAACATGTAGATTTTAAATTCCCAAGGGCCAAGAATGGCTTATTTTAAAGAAAGAAAGAAAGAAAAAGATACATTTGATATAAGCCCTCTATTAGGAAAACAGCTGTGTTTTTTTATTTATTTAGAAGGGGAATTTTAATTGTGTGCCATATTTCATCTTGTAAAAATATCTCCATTTGGTTCTCTTTTTATTAACAGAATGCATCATTTCTGCCTGTGGCTACATTGTTGGAATAATATTGTAGATGGAGCAAACAGACAAACACATCACATCAGAGCCACTTTTATTACTCAATGAAGCCAGGGAAAAGCCACGCTGTAGCCTCTATCATAAATTTTAAAGCAAAAGCATTAAAATACTTGCCTGTCCCAGTTGTGCCTTTGGAGAAGAGCATTTTTAGCATATGTAGATCGGTTTTGGAAATGAGGCAATGAAATGTAGCTAAGGTTTTTTGGGGGGTTGGTTTAATAACCGGTGAAGGTTATACGTAATCTACCAGCTGTATCTGTTCTCTAATTCTAAAGATGGTGGAGAGTCTAGTTTGTGTTGAGGGACTCTTCATCTTGGATTCTTCCTATTGCATAGGAGGAATATAATCTCAAAAGAGTTCAAAATTATGATTTTTGAAGATAACAAGCAAATTCTTTACTGCCTTTGTATAAACTGAACGTTGCCAATGAATGTTGCCAATGAAGGTGCAGAATTAGGGTGATAAAGAGCCAGGAGCATTGCAAAGCATTGCAAAAGATTTGGGGTCCAGGCCCATAGGACACAAATTTCATTTATATTTATATATGCAAATTTAGACAGAAGAACTAGGATTGATTTATATCTTGGTGAAGGCAAATCCAGTCTATTAATTTCCAATCTAAGTTACACCAAATAAAATAAATGCTTAATTTGCACCCACCAAGTAAACTAAATCAGTAGTTCCTCTTCAATGACAATTAACTAGCAATGGCTCTGAACAAGTGGGAAAATGCAAACAACAACAACCAACTTTTGATTTGTCAAAACTGAGTGTTTCTTGCCATGCTTAAAGGCAATTGAGTGTTTCTCGCCAAGCTTAAAAAAGTAACTAGCTCACAGAGATATAAAATCTGTTTTCTCATTTTCAACAGCTGGGATTGTAAGCAGTTACCTAAAGACATGGGACTCATGATAAAATATTTGGCAACTGCATACATGATCCCATAATGATAGTCTACTGTTGCTCAACTTAGCAATGTTGTTAAAGGTTAAATGCAGTTTGTGCATACATAACAGTATTGTAACATTTAGTTTCGGGTAAATTATTTTTAACTTGGTGTAATTGGTATCTTTGCCCATATTACAAGGCCAGGCAACTTGGGGCCCTCCATATGTGATGGGCTACAACTCCCACAAGCCTTAGCCAGCATAGCCAATGGTGAGGGATAATCAGAACTGTAGTCCAAAACATCTGGAAGATCACAAGTTGCCCATCTCTGCAGAAGACTCTAATAAGGTGAGAAGTTGGTAATCTGGCTTGCCCTCTGCCTAGTTCACACTGTGTATATATACATCAGACCTAGTATTTCCCTAGTCTTCTGTTGGCCAAACCTAACGATGCAGGGTCATAATATGGTTTCTGCCTATTTTCTTCTAAAAGGTGTATGGTACATTTAAAGCTCAGTGTGATGGAAAGAGGATGCAGAACACTTCTCTGGACATACTTCCTCTTCTTCCTCCTCCCCACCAGCACCACAGTCCAGTTCTCTGTCTCTGATGTAGAAGATACCCAGAAACCTCTGCTATGCATTGGAGGCATACATGCAGTGAAATTCCTTAGCATAAGAGACGATGTGGCCGAAAATCTGCTAGATCCCTGGAATAGCCCGGGGTTTACCATGACCAGTTATCCTTGTTGCTGAAGCCTTGATGGGTAGATATATTGCAGAAGTCCATAGAAGTCCCTGATAGCTCTGTAAGTCAGACAATTGGGGAATGACCGGAGGCTATTTTCATCCCCAGACTTGTGCCCCCCCCCCCCCGCTGCAACTGACACAATTTTTTAATAATTGATTTTTAAAAAAGGTGGCCATGGAAGTATGGAATAATAAAAGAGCCTGATTTAGCACGGAAACAAGCTGATTTTTCTGCTCTCTAGCTGCTATGGATGCCGTTTTTTCCCCACACTCAAAATTTCCTTTCTGCTCAATTTTTGGGGATCCCTCCACAGCTCACACCATTCAGCGGTGTCTCCTAACTCTCTGTGTAGCATTTTCAGGGGGCGGCTGGAGGGGCTGCCATAAGAAGTAGGGAGATTGAGAAATCCATTTCCACTAGTGCAGCTGATCCAGTGTAAATCTAGAACCCATCCATGTTTTTTCAAGTAATTTAAAGGGTCCTCAATGTTTGTTTTGATATAAATCCAACGCAAGCGGTGTTTCCCATTTGATTTCAGATACTGGACATTAACAAAGATTTGACACATACAGCAGAAGCTCAACTTTTTTCACGGTACTGCTCAGAAATGGTCATTTTCAGATCTCTCATCATGAGGAGGGGCTACTGTTAAAAGAAACATTTTGCAATCTCAGAATGTCGGCAAAACCCCACCTTGAAGTACCTTAAAAGATCTGGCTTGAAACTGACTTCTGACACATTCTTACTGATTAAACTTATGTTTCCAAAAATATAGTATTTAAGTATAAGTAAATTTTTGGCTCAGACCAGAAACGAAATACAGGGTAGATCCACATAGCAGCCTATTTAACGGCTTTACATCACAAAGACTGGTATGTTCCCTCTCCACCATCACCACAGCCACCCTGCTCTTATTTACTATGTACTATGTTAGTTTCTGGAATAACAACTTAGTGGGGGAACAGTGAATTCCATCCCCACTTGGGAACTGAGAGAGCTTAATAAATGGGAAATGTAGAATCTGTTTGCTTTTGGCATTGTGTAAACCCTGTTTTTTGTTAAAAGGGGCAAAAGCTAGGCTAAAGACTGCTGAGCTCTGCAGAGAGCAGAATAAATGGCACACCAGCAAACAGAGTAGGAATGGATGCCAAAGTTGTCACTCCCCATCAGTGGTTTGGATGGATTTCCTCCTCAGAGAAATGTTTAGAGCGCTTGGGGCTAAATTGTGCATAGGCAAACAGGTGGTTTGCTTTACCAAAGGGCATGTGTAATGCTTAAGTGAACGAGAGCCAAGTTCCAGCAGATGTGCTATAGCTCACTCTGTTTGGTGGAAGGATATTTTTCATGTTATGTGTGGAAAAGAGCAGTAACCCTGGTTCACTGGAAGAGGTCTTGGTCACAAAACAGCCATTAGCAAATGAGTCATCCCAATCACAGAGAAAACCACTGTGGGCTTCTCCTGGAACACATGCTAAGCTAGACACAGCAGAGGAAAGATCTACTGGGAATTGAGTCAAAGTAAGCATTGTAATGGCAGTATTACCAATCTTCCAATTCAAATGAATCGCAGTGTGACCCTGAACATATTACATTAAAAGTCTTGTTGGTTTCCCTAAGCTTCCATGTGTGCTTAGAAATGTGGATTTAAGGCCCTAATCTGGCTATCTGTGCTTGTAGTTCTATCGAACAACCAGCACCTTCAGTTATTATTATTATTATTATTATTTATTTATTTATATAGCACCATCAGTGTACATGGTGCTGTACAGAGTAAAACAGTAAATAGCAAGACCCTGCCGCATAGGCTTACAATCTAATAAAATCATAGTAAAACAATAAGGAGGGGAAGAGAATGCAAACAGGTACAGGGTAGGGTAAGCAGGCACAGGGTAGGGAAAAACTAACAGTAGAAAGTAACAGTAGAAGTCTGCACAACATCAAGTTTTAAAAGCTTTAGGAAAAAGAAAAGTTTTTAGTTGAGCTTTAAAAGCTGCGGTTGAACTTGTAGTTCTCAAATGTTCTGGAAGAGCGTTCCAGGCGTAAGGGGCAGCAAAAGAGAATGGACGAAGCCGAGCAAGGGAAGTAGAGGCCCTTGGGCAGGCGAGAAACATGGCATCAGAGGAGCGAAGAGCACGAGCGGGGCAATAGTGTGAGATGAGAGAGGAGAGATAGGAAGGAGCTATTCAATCAATTGCTGTTTCTTTGTGCAACCAAGTTCATCCTCCAGCTCTTATTCTCAAACAGTTGCTTGTTTGTTTCTGATTTTCTGCTGAGTTCGGACAATACAATAGTCAACAGTGGGGTAATAATCAACTTGACAGTTGTTTATCTAGGGGGCACTCCCCACATACTACTTGAGAATAATCGACCATGGTGTGGATTAGGATCAGCATTGAGTTGACTATTAGTCCACGCTGAGTTGACTCATTCACCCCTGCCCTCTCTCCCCTTCAGTCCTCCCGTCATTATATCCCATCAGCCATTACTGCCCAAAAATCTATCCTGCCAGCTGGACTAGAGAGGCAGCCACCGCTTTGATTGCTCTTGCCTTTCAACTCTCTGGCTGATAAAATAACCAACAGTGCCCAAGGAAAAAACCAACGGTGCCCTCCACACAATATGATAACTAACGGTGGTTCAAATAGCCAACTCTGCACAGCATTGGTTATTTCAGCCAAATAACTGATGTTGGTTAAAAAACTACTGCCACACAACATGATAACCCATGGTGGGTTAAATAACCAATCACCGACTATTTAAGCCACTTATTAACCCAGTCAATGTGAATGTAGTCATAGCAGCTGGATCAGCTGCAGGAGCTATTTGTTCAGAACCCTTTCTAAGTGATATTCCTCATCCAGATAGGGATCTGCATGTAGAAACCTCCTTCCATACACGTGCTTCCTACGTGGAGTAGAGATTAAAAGAAATGTCTGCAAAGAAGGTTCCTGGACTCCTGTTATATGCTTTACGCAAACAGCAAGTGTGTCTCTAATGTAGGATGCCTCTAACATAGGATGGCATTCTTATGTGCTGGGAACAATGCCACCAACATGTTGTTCTGATGCACAACTCTTTTCCAATACGTGGAACTTCTTCCAGGATGCTATTTAAGCCCCCAGGAATCCATGTTCAGACAGTACCTATATGCAGACAGTTCGAGGCCTGCCTGGGCCGCCGGTGAAATACCACTACTCTTGTCGTTTTTTCACTTACCCGGTGAGGCGGGGGAAAATTAATATGTGTAAGTATGTATGTGTGTGTGTGTGTGTGTGTGTGTGTGTGTATGTATGTATGTATGTATATATATATATATATATATATATATATATATATATATATATTTCAGTGGGTGGCAGCATACACACAAGTTTCCTGCATGTTTTGTTAGTTGAACTGCAGTATAATCCAGGCGTCCAGAAATATATTTCTTTATTTATTTCAATAGCCGATGCACAACTTCAAATCTTACTGTGGGAGAGACAGTGTTGTACTGAGGGATGGCTTCGAGTCTCTCCTGCAGATTCAATAGGTGGCTTGTAAGGGTTCCTGTGTCCAAGTTTCCGGTCCCCTATTTATACGAAGATTCAGTGGATTATTAACCTAAATAATCCTGTAATCTAAAACAGTTTACATCAATAAAAGGCACGATGTACATACTATGCACTCAATAAAACGATGTCCACACACAATGATTTGAACTACAAACATATCAAATTTAAGAATGTAAATGTTCATCATTAAAATTAATAAATGTATGTTTGCTTTTAGCTATATCTGGACAAGCACAATGCCTGGCTAGAGGAGAGGGCTTTTTAGGCTGCTGTAAACGGCAACAGGATCCGGGAGCAGATGTTGGCAGAGCAAAGAGCTTTTTAAAAAATATTTTTGCCATTCTGCATCCCCCTCCTTAGTGGCAGCCAAGAAAAAAAGGTGAGAGGAAGGGCAAATGCACCAGCTATGCTAATTTGTGCATGGCTTTGCCAATTTTTCTGCAAGCCACTGCTCTTGTTCCTTTTAACAGCAGCTTGATCTGTCCCCATTAGCAGTTGATAATATTTATCTCCATGCCATGAAAAGCTTCACCTACTTATTTCTGTAGCTGAAGCTACTGTTAAAGGCATAGTAGTAGTCCAAGACATCCCACATCCCACTGCCCCTGTTGTTTGACTAGGCTACACTATTTGGAGCAATACTATTTGGAGCTGCGTTAGCAAAGCAGGATTGGATGCAAGCTTCAGGCATCATACTACTAAAGAGAGTATTTGATTCCTACAGGTAGAGCCATAATCACAGGGTATTCTTAATGGGTAGGAACAAACATCATTTGAACATGAAAACATACAGTACAGATGCTAAAAGGTGCAGATTGTTTTCAGCTGGGGAAGCCACTGAGAAAACGACAGTTGGACTGTCCCTGGATTTTACAATTTTAATACTCTGTGGCCTGGTTCGCATGATCACTGCAGCACCACCATGGCTAATAAGCCTAGTTGGGCACCAGGTTGTTGATCCAAGGTCCTGTGCGCTGCAGTTTCTTGTTGTTCTTAACTGCCTTGCATGCGCCAGTTGTGTGCCGGCAGTTTTGCCTGATCACCCTCACTGGGCACGGTTTCTGATGTCGCCCGAATTTTGCAAAGGTAGCTTGTTGGGGTGGTTATCAAACCACCACACAATCCTACAACAGGCCGTGGGTTCTGGGTTAACCACCCCAAAAAGCCACCTTCACTAAGTTTGAACAACATGAAAAGCTGCACCCATGGAGGGTAATCATACAAATCAACTGGCACATGCAAATTGGCTTGCTAACCACCCTGTGATTGTGCCAACCAGACCTCTGTGAAGTGGCACATAGCTTTTGCTTCAGTGGTAAGCCAAAGCTTAGATTCTACTAAGGGCTCCATCACACCTATTCTTTGCCCTTGGTTTGCCTCCACAATTTCCACCTCCATTTCATTAGCACGTCAAGCTTCACGTGTGCTTGTGGTATCACCACTGTACCAGTGAAATCTTCTTTCACTTCTTTGCTCTCCCAATCCACCCTGCCCCTTCTCCTTCCCCCTCTAGTTCATTGGTTCTTGTCGTTGATGGACATCCCCCCCTCTGGCTTCGTTGTCTAGCATTTTACCAATTTAACATTTGATCAGCTGGGTGCCATTTCTGCAGGCAATGAGTGTGGTTGGAGCAGCAAAAGTCCATTCAATGAAGCCAGCATAAGCCCATTCGTTCGTCTTGGCATGCTGGAGAACCGCTCTGCCCTCTTTTTCGCCATCAAGACCTCCCTTCAAAGCACCCCCCACCCAACAAAAGAGGTAGCGTGAGGACGACCATACACGGGAGCGGAAGGGCACATTAATCCTGCATGGAGGAAATCAACTGAACTTTCCCCACTCTAGGAAAACACAGACAGTGAAGGGGAAGAGGCAGGGTCACTGCAGGACAGGCACAACGTCATGTGAGTAACACACTGCAAAACGGCAAACCAGGCATGACGAGAGTGCGATAAAATGCTGGTGTGATGGAGCCCTAAGTTCCATTAGGAAAAAGCTGGATGTTTTGGTTCACTTCCAACATCTGCATATTCACTTGGCAATCTTGCAGCAGTTACAGAGTCTCATTCTTAGAACATCTGTGGCCCCCGATAAATGTGGTAGTGGTTGTTGCTACAGAATGCGTCCACCCAAGGTATCAGTATGGCTACTGGTACTTACTCTTTTGATAACAGTCAGCCGTAAGGCACATGACTGGAACAAAAAACTTGGCACTAGGAACAGTGCATTTCTTTGACTGGCAAAGCATGTCCAGAAATATGCTTAAACTCAGTCTCTCTAATATAGCAAGCTAAAGGAGAACGTGGATGAAAAACACATATGCTATATGAAGTCTGCGGGCAGGCAGTAAATGCACCACAAACGTTCTGAATGTTAGTTAGCATCTGAAGCACAGATGAGCTGTATTCTGTGGGAAAATTACATTAAACAACTTAAACAGAATTGACAGGCTTCCGCCCCATCAACTTCCCTATATAGCAGCCCTTTAAGGCCTCTTGTAGGCAAAGTCATGGAAAACATTCAATGCCAGTTATGTAGTTTATGGTGAATGTCCCCAACCAGCACCTGGCAGCACTTCACGTCTGGTGTGCACACATTGTCATGCGCCATCAAACAGATAATTAGTGTCATCGGCTCTGATAATTCATTGGTGTGTGTGTGTCAGAGAGAGAGAGAGAGAGAGAGAGAGAGAGAGAGAGAGAGAGAATGAACATGAGAACAGAAGAGTCATACTGACCAAAGGCCTATCTAGTCCAGCATTCTTTTCCCACAATGGCCTACCAAATGCCTATAGTAAGCCCACAAGCAGGATATGAGCGCAATACCATCCTTCTGCTCATGCTCCCTAGCAATTGAGAGGCATACCGCCTATGATACTGGAGGTAATATATAGCCATCATAATTATTAACCATTATAGCTTTCTCTTCCGTGTGTGTGTGTGTTTGAGAGAGAGTGTCCAGCTGCCCTGTTTTCTCTCTCCATGATCAATGGTGAATCCTTATGTGCATCTGTCCATGACAGAGGAAACATTTCCAGCCCTACAACTCCCAGCATGTCCCAGCCAGCCATGTCACCCTGTGCTATTTACAACATACTGGCTGAAGCAGGCTGAGAGCTGAAGAACGTTTTTTTCTGACTAAACATGCATAAGAGTGTGGCCTTCTTTGCTCTCCAGGCATGGCGAATGAAAAGAAAACAGCCACTAGGGGCATTCTGCAAATGTTTATAGCAGTCCTCAAGTTTCTGCTTGTGTAAGAGGTTTCACAAACTCTGGCCCAAGCAGAACAATTTGGGGTTTAATTTCACTTTTCTCACATCATCTGTGAGGTATAAAGCACTGCTTGCGTGATGTGAATACAGGAAAGGGAGGGGTAATTGTTCCAGATTAATTAAAGTGGAGTTGGATCCAGACTTAGTCATGCTTAGAGTAAAACCACTGAAATCAAGTGAGACTTAATTTAGTTATGACTAACTTGTCCCACCAATTTCAACAGGTCCACAGTAACCACGACTAAGCCTGGATCCAACCTGCAGAATCCAAGGCTATGTCCTTGCAGATGTGGGATGAATCACAATTGTGATTTGCCCTCCTCACATTATTCCATTGAAATGGAAATCAATGAGACCGTTGCAGAAGGCGAGCAGCAGCACGTGAGCCAAGCGCATGTTTATCTCGGCACATGAACCACTTGGCCGCGGAAAAGTACGGGATTACAAAAAGGACCCTTGCGAAAGGAAAACACCCAGGTCCATTTAATGACTGCTCGCTTTTTTCAGGCACAATAGCTGGCTTCAGTTGCAATGCATTTGTGATAGTCAGGGGATCCTCAAAGAGGATTAAATAACCGTAAGAGCTGTCAGGATAAAATAACTTGACACATAATGAACATGTGTGATAAAAGGGTGGTGTTGAATACAAAGCCAATAAATAGAAGGTTTTTCTTGTTAACTGGAATTTAAGATGCTCTTTTCTCTAGCCGTGAGTCTTCACAGAGTCACCTTCATTGCGTAAAGAGCCGTAGGATAAGCTGTTTGAATCTGGCTGTATTTTGCTCCTCATCTTCTTCCCTGTGGGGTTAAAATAACAATTTTAAAAAAATGCTTGGAGCAACGCTGATAAATCAAATCTAACAAGTTTAATTATTTTCCTCTTAAAAGGTTTCTCACCACAGGCTTCACTTTGTTTTGCTATGATAGACTGTGGCAACGGGATGGAAATAATTCAATTTTTTCTTTTTTAAAAATCAACTGGAAATAGGAAAAGAAATTAAGCAAAAAGCAATGTTTATTAAAAATGATTGGAAGAGGTATCTGATGTGGTTTTCCTCCTAAGCCATTCCACTAACGGATGTTTTTCAGCTGTGTGAATCAGGATGACAGGCAAAATATTTCCAGGATCAGACTTACCAGGAATGTGTCCATAGTCAATATAAAAACTTGTCAAATGTTCCTTGCCTCCGTTCTGGGTGATTATAAACACCCCAATGAATGAAAGAAAACACCTGCAAGAAATGTTCTCAAAGTCATGAATTCATGCAACACCATAATTTGCATAAGAAACAGACTTTTCAAGCACAGAGAATGCACAGAGGGAACACAGTATTTGGGGTTCTTTTCCAACATTACGTTAATACAGCTTTCCGCTTAGCTGGTGCCCTCCATACGTGTTAGACTGCAACTCCCAGCATCCCCCAGCCAGCATACCATGCAGCTGGAGGGAAGCAGCTTGGGAAAGGTAGTCTTAATGACATGGAAGCCAGCTTGCTTCAGAAAGGTCTGGAGGTCTAGGACAGATGGGAGGAGGCTATAATATAGCTCCTCCCACACAGTCTAAATCAGTGTAATGAGGAGTCACGCACACACATTGACTCTATCCAGACAACACACTAAACCATGGTGATTAAGCATTCTGAGCTAAACATTATGGCTTAGTGTATCATGTGAACCATTCCTAACTATGGTGGCTACATAACCATGGTTGAAACACGCTCACTACTTGCTGCAAAACAGTCAGCAGCCCAACCGTGGCTTAGCATGTTGTCTGAACAAGCCCAATGTTAACCATATCATACTCTCTAACACACACACCCATCCCCCCCCCACTCAGTAGCTTTCTAAAAACAGTAGCTAAGGGGGGACAGGCTACCCTAGAATTCTAGCACCGGTCTAGATCTTAAACAGGGGCACACCTGTAGCAGCTGCCACACTGATAACATTAGAAGAGGCCCTTAGCAATCTTTAAACTCAACTCAAAATCTCGTTAGGCTGCACTTTTATGGAGAAATGTCAGCAGGTATACTGATTCAGCTGCTAACAGGTGTTTTGATCATTTAACTTCTGGATGACCCTGGATAACTTGAGTATGGTGGTTGGGGTTAGAAGCACCGCCTTTCTTTGGGCATCATTGTCTGTCCCAAAAGTGGCTGCTTCGATTTTGCTTTAAGCCTATCTTTAGGGTCATGTTGCAATGCTACTGGTTATAGTTCCATTTCCATTCATCAAATGGGATCCACAGAGACAGAGACAGAGCTTCTGGGCATAATCTGAAGGTTTGATTACCCCACTTCCACAATTGCCCCTTTGCTGCACCCCCTCCAGAGGTGTCAAAGTCAAACCCAGATAGCCTCAGTGTAACCACAGACTGCGTTGGGCACGTTCACAGTGCTCTTTGGATCCTTGCCTTTCTTAATCTAACAAAGAGTCTCACTGCAACTTAAAGACTGCAGATTTATTTTGGTGAAAGTTTTCGTGGGGATGTACAGATTTTCTAAAATCCGTCCTATGTGTTTTGTAGATTGTCAGGTGTCTTTCCACTATTGACAGAATCAGATTTCCCCCCCCCCCCAATTTTCTGTATTTGTGCAAATTCTCAACTCCCCCACCAAAATGTGCATTTTCATGTTTTATCCTACAGGAGAAATGTGCATCTTCAGCTGGTGTTTTTTAATTTATTTGAAGTACTTTTCTACATCTAAATTTATGTAAAATTTCCTAACGTAAAAAAGAAAAAAAGTCTGCAAATCTGTGGACTCTGTGCTACTGGGGAAAAGCCGGTCTGCTGGTCAGATTCCTAGATATCCGAATTCTTTTCATTCTGTTGTGGGGTTCTCTGACATCTCTAACTCTGGTCCATTTCATTTGAGGCATGAAATGTTATAATGATGTTTGCTTAATGCCTTAGCATACTCTTCCGCAACCGGATGCCCTCCACCAGATGTGTAGGTCTGCAACTCCCATTCCTGCTGTCTGTGCTGTCTAGGAATGATGGGAGTTGTAGTCCAACACATCTGGAGGCGACCAGGTTGGCGAAGGCTGCCTTAGCACAAAGACCCTATGCAGCAGGGTCTTGCTATTTACTGTTTTACTCTGTACAGCACCATGTACATTGATGGTGCTATATAAATAAATAAATAAATAAATAAATAAATAAATAAATAAATAATAATAATAATGAGTAGCATCTTTCAAAGAATGTACTTACCCAAACAGAAACATGAAACCACTCAGGAAACCTGCACCTTGGAATTCCTGGTAAAACAGGGCCCCTGGATTGAGAGAAAAAACCAGCACATCTTGAATGGAGATAGAATAGACAGGAAACAAACTTATTCCATTCTTAGCCAACTAAAGAAAATACCAAATATGCTCTTAATCATATAGAACGAGGTAGGCTTGGATCTTCTGTGCAGCAGAGGCCCTTCCCTACATGCACAGAGGGGCCTTTTCCCAGCCGCTGTCTCCTGTTGCCACATCAAATGCTGCTCACGACGGCTCTCTAATCTCCAGAATGGTTTTGCATGGGGTAGGAGGTCCTGTAACGGGAGCATGCAGCCTGAAAACCTCCAGTGAACGTACAGAACACTACGTCTGGCCTTCTGAACCTTGGTCGTGCTTGAGGTTCATCATCATCATCATCATGAATTAGACAATAATAATAATAGGTCAAATTACATATGTTAAATGTATAGCATGTGGCTGATCTATTTCTGTTTGACTCACAAGTGTGCAGGACCCCGATCCAGATAAGGACCACTGTGCACATGTACAGGAGGTTCAAACTCACCCCCCTCCCACCACCACTTCCTTCCCCCCCCCCAAGCCTCTTCTCCACGTGTGTAAGGGCTCTTATGTGGAGGCTCCAATGGAGATGTTCTCCCCTCCCTTTGAGTCCCCCTACGGTGGACGAATCTTGGAAAATCAGTATTGCATTTAAAATACATGTTGATGATGATTTTATTTGAGCACTATAATCTGTTCCAGTTACTTATGCTTATTTACAAAAAAGAAACTCCATAATGGTTTCATCCTCTACTGCAGGGGTGGGGGAATCTGTGGCCTCCCCAGATGTTGCTGGACCTCAACTCTCAACCCTGACCACTGGGGCTGATGGATGTTGGAGTCTAACAACTTCTAGAGGCCATCTCTGCTCTAGTGTATGATGATGCCTTATTCTTTGTCGGACTATTGGTGCATTTAGCCCAGTAGTCAGGGCCGGCCCTACTATTAGGCAGTGTGAGGGAGTTGCTTCAGGCAGTAGATGCTGGGTAGTGTGGAGGGGGCAGCAGTGCCACCCTCCGGGCTGTTCCCTTCTGTGGGAGGACAGCGTTGTGTGTTCCAGGCATCCTACCCTGCACACCCCTAAGCTACCCTGATGCCCTCAGCTGAGATGGAGGATATGGTCTAGTCATCAGTGTTGAAGTGAAATTCAACTGCCAGTCCAGTTGGCCTCAATAGGTGCAATGGACAGAGTGGGTGGGGGTGCCATCTTGTCCTTCACCTCAGGCAGCAAAATGCCTTGGTTTGGCCCTGCCAGTAGTGTGTAGTTTGACTGGCAGCAGTTCTTGTTCCAGCCATGCTGTCTGAGATCCCTTCGAAGGCACACAATAGTGGAGACCGAACGTGGGGCCTCCTTCATACAGAGCAGAATGCGCTTTCCCCATGGAGCAAGAACCTAGGCAGAAGGTGGAGGTGTTCAATATGCCAATGCAGTAGAGTGCCTGTCAATCTCAGCCCCATTGATTAAACGGGCATTGATCTTGACTTGCAATTAAAATTTTAGTTGCCTGTCTCGCCAATTAAACTGACATGAGCCCAAAGCATTAATTGCCACACCAAATGTCACGCTGATTTGTTACACAATCTTCAAAATACTGAGTGCTAAACTTCAGGTGACCGGTCCAGTGTAAACTTAATGACGAAGTACCTGGGCCAGAAGAACAACTGCAGATACACTAAGAGAACATTTACCTATTTCTACTGCTTATGGCTTGATTGGCCATTTTGCTAAGTGCCCAATTACTGCATGTAGCTGGCAAGCATGTATGCCAGCGGACTGGGAACCCTTCCTAATGTTAATTGATTTACATAGGAGCACTTTGCATGCCCAATAATTAATAGTAATGACAACTGTTTCAGATTAAGAAACCTGGCATTTATGGGTGAATCGTAAGTTCCTTTGCCGTAGTTTTTAATAGGCCTTTATTCAGGTCAAATTCAGTATGAGTAAGGATATTTAGGAGTTGGCCTAGAAGCACACAGAATCAAACTCTCCATTTGGTTACATCATTACAGCTGTTTTGGGGTCAATCTTTCCTCTGGATCATACAGCACAGGCCTATTTTAACCCAGCTGCTGAACCAATCCATATTTTCAAGCTTTGGTGAGCTCCGAATAAATAGTTGACATAAACTAATGGAATTTCTGTATGCAGATCTCCTGAAAACCAATGACAGAGCAGGCCCCTGTGTGTGCTAAAGGGGTCATAAAAGTTATAGTAACAATAACTCTTTGGCTCGCTGCAAATGCAGCCTATTGGTCCCGTTTCGCTCGCTTGTTCTTGCCACAGCATACAGTTCGAGGGAATTGGAATCTCCTTTCAATCCTATCCAGTTCAAAAGTTCTCACCCAGGATAAAATGTTAATAGCTTAAAATGGCTTTGGATTCATTCTAATTCCTTTGCTTGAGCTGAGCACGTAGAGCCTGCCGAAACAGAATACACACTCTGACTGCTGCAGAGCACAGCTGGTAGTTATCTTAAGGGCTCAGTTCAGTGCTGAAATGACTTTAGCAGGTAAGAGGGTGAGAATCCAGCATGCACATGGGGAAAAGATTCATTGTATGTCACTGCAGGTACCTGCAATAAAGTAGTAAAACAGGAGCAATGGGGAATGTCAACCCTGAGAAAAACGACATCTTGATGACATTAAGGTTTTGTCCCCTCTGAATTGATGATCGTATTCGAAATACATCTCTGGGCATTGAGCATGCTCCAGCTACACTTAAGCGCTTTGAATTCCCACTGATTTCAATGGGACAATTAGAAATCAGAGCCCTCTGTCCATCCTATGCCCTGCAGGCAGGAGCCAGGCAGGGTGGGAAGAGGACAGAGGCCATTTTGCCTCCCGTTCCTCTTTAGGGAAATTGTCTAGCTGACCTATCTTGCCTAGCTGACCTACCTTGTTGTGGGCAGGGACTGTGAGTTAGAGGCTGTAGGACCCTGAGGATCCTGGCCTCTCCTCTCTTCTCCCCACCCCCATCTTAGCCCCCATTTGTTCTCTCCGTGGTCTTCCAGGATCACCAGGGTTCTCTCCACAGTGGCTACGAGTGTGAGGGGAGAAGGGAAACAACCTGATAGATTCCCCCCCTCCTGAGGTCTATGGAGTGTCTACGGCCTTGGGAGGAGCAATCCAACATATCTCATGGTTCCTGTGATACTATGTTAATTCTCTACCAGTGCAATGAAAGGACTTAAAAAGTGTGGAACGCTGGCTGCATCATGTCCGCACTAGGAAAATGCTCACCAGTCTGGCAGGCAGTAAAAAGTGGTCCCATCTATTTCGGGGACCCCTTGGAGAGGGCAGCCATGGGTCTCTGTGCACTCTGCACATAGGGGTGCCACCCTAGTGGCCTCTGTTGAGGGCAGGCCACTCCAGAGCCAGGAACCGGGGTGGGGGTGGAGAGTGATTTCGCCCCTAATGCAACTGGACTGGAATCTATTCACTTGGGGACCTAAATGTGCCCCCTTCCTTTCGTATTTCCTCCACCCCAGTTTCTTGTGAAACAGGAAGTTTTTCCCTCCTCTCCCTGGTTT
This sequence comes from Elgaria multicarinata webbii, assembly GCF_023053635.1. Lineage (NCBI taxonomy): Eukaryota > Metazoa > Chordata > Lepidosauria > Squamata > Anguidae > Elgaria > Elgaria multicarinata. Next base: position 86,616,903 of record NC_086177.1, read on the forward strand.
ATATTATTATTATTATTATTATTATTATTATTATTATTATTATTATTATTGCCTCATCAAAAGGTAATGGGAGAAACTGAGAACCAAGCCTGCTCCTGCTGGCAAAGCCCTGGTCACATCCTATTGCATGGACAAGCATGCAAAACAGCCTTCCCTGAGGCCTGGGGATAATGGGAGGTGTTGTCCAAGCCAACTGGAGGACGCTAGGTTGCGGAAAGCTAAGTCTGACACAGAGAGGGAACTCAGGAATCATCTTTTATAGAGAGAGGGAAGGCTATATTAAAAAAAACGTAAGAGCAAAAAGCCGTGCTGCTTGCTCTCCTAATTAAAATTTGGGGTGGGAGGGGAGAAACAGTTTTGACACACTAACCTGAGAAAATCGCACTAATGGTGAAGAACACATAGTTCATTGGGATGACTTCTGCAGCGCTATAGAGGTTCATTGCTTTGTTCAAGAACCTGTGAGAAGAAAGTCAGGTCAGTAAGAATTTACAGCTTATGACAATTGCGTTGTTGTTATTTTGGCAATTTGTCACTTTAACTCTTCAAAAAGACATCCTGGGCTGTCTATAGCCAGATATTAAAATAGGAAAGAAAATTGGTGACCTTAAGCTAGTGAACATCTCTTGGCCTAATCTACCCCATAGGGTTATTGGGAGGATAAAATGGGAGTGGGAGAACCATGTGTGCCCCCCAGATGTAATGGACTGCTACTCCCATAATTCCCAACCGGACTTTGGCCATGCAGGCAGGGAATCATGGGAGTTGCGGTCCAGCAACATCATCTGGAGGCCACACAACAATATTTGGAGGGCCACACATCCCCCATCATTTCCTTAGGGGATCATCAGACAAGAGTTTTATTACACGCTCCCAACTGGCCATTCATGGTTCTTCGTGGGACATTTTGATGCAGCAATCCTGTCTCCCGCTCCATTTGCCAATTTTCCTATTTTAAAAAAAGCTTCAGAAAACCCGATTTTTAAAAAATAAGTCGGAATTTGTCAGGATTTCCTGCCATGTGCAGGACAGTTCCCCTGTGAAGGATGCTGTTCCCATTGTTCTGTAGGGGCCACATGGTCTCTGCACACTGTAATTTGAGCTCGTCCCCAATGCGGAAGTGAAGCCGGGAGCAGAGCAATAGCATTAGACAGTAAAGAAATGCGATTTCCCCCCATCTGAAGGAGCTTTTAGAGGGAAGGCAGGGATTTAACCATAATAAATAAATGCTGTTTGGAAAAACACACGATAGAAGTCTCTTTTGGGTGCACAGAACTAGTTTACAAGATGCTTTGGATCCTGGCAGTTATGTCTCCAATCAGAACATTACTTCGAAATGTAATCAATAATTACTCAGTACAGAATAATGCAAGCGGACATACGGGCGAGCAAAAGCGCTCAATCATATCCACTGACCCTTCCATTCATTTAACCTTCCACTTAGGAAATCACCCGGATTCTTCAGTCATGGCCAATTTTGGCACCTTGTTGAAGAACTAGTTTAAACCTAGACCCTAAGGAAGTTTTTGGTTCACAATTTCAGCTGTGCCACAAACTCACTATTCTCTTAGCCTCACAGAGCAATCTGGGGATAATGGAGATAAGGCCTGAGAAACAGGAGAACCCCTGGCAATAGGGAACATAGGAAGCTGTCTTATAGTCAGACCATGGTCCATCTAGCCCAGTACTCTTGACACTGACTGGCAGCAGCGGCTCCCCAGACTTCCAGGCAGGGGATTTTCCAGCCTACCCTGGAGATGTTGGGGATTGGACCTGGGACCTTCTGCATGCAAAGCACTAAGCTATGGCCCCTTATGTGAGGCAGATAAAAAGAGAGTTTCAACTGTTTGGCAGTATAGCAATGTAATAAATAAATAAAAATGGATCTTCCTATGTTCCCATGATAATGAGTCTGTTCTAACTTATAGGGTTGTTGCAAGTTTTGAGGCCAATGTAGATAAAGCACCTTGAACATTAGAGCTCCATACTGTATTTTTTTAACTTTTTAATGTGAATGTGACCATTGGTTTCCAAACCTGATCAGACTTGGGTGCATCTTATGAGACAATGACAACTACTTTCTGATCACCGGGCTTCCATCCATTTCAGTTCCACAGATGGATAAAAAGAGCCTTTAAAAGAGGGGTGGGTAACCCGTGGCTCTCCAGGTGTTTTTGCCTACAACTCCCATCAACCCAAGGGATGATGGAGTTGTAGACCAAAATATCTAGTGAGCCACAAGTTGCCCACCCCTGTTTTTTTAAAAAAATAATAATAATGGTGGAGAGCCACATCTTGAGAAACTTCGATCAGGACATAAATATTGAATCCTTCAGCTGCAATCCTATGTTCTTTTACTAGGCTATAGGTTCCACTGAACTCAATGGGACTTCTGAGCAGACATTCACTGGGCTGCGCTGTTAATCTCCTATAGAAAATGGTCTGCACCCTTTAAATAGAGCGATACTCCAAATGGTCTATTGATACAATGTTAGAAGTCCAGCTTTTAATCTGTTTTAGACATTAGGAGTGACTCTGTGGTTATTTTAGCAACTGCTGAGCAGTCTCCATGGAGCTTTAAAAATAAAAATCCTGCAAATTCATGGGATAGTCAGGATTTCAAAGTCACTGCAAACACCTCATTACTTTGGGCCATTTGTTCCAATATTGGTCTGAAGAAATCCAAGACAAATGAATGAAGACGCTGCAGGGGGGCGGGGAAGGGGGAGACTTTTCAAATGAGCCTGGTTCAAGTTAAGTTTGATTGGAAGTCGTTCTTTGAGAACTGGGGCAATGAAGTGGCTAAGGGAGCATGTTTAGACAGAAAAAAGTCCTACAACTCCCAGCATGCCCCAGCCAGCCATGCTGTTGATAGACCTATTCTCTATGACCGTCTAATTACCTTTTCCAGCTGTTTAAGATAGCAATAATCTCTATCGCCACAGTCAATGGAAGCGAGCTATGAGCTGTGTGAAGAAGTATTTCCTTTGGTCTGTCCTGAAGGTCTTGCCAACCAGTTTCATCAGATGACCCAAAGTTCTTGGATTATTAAGGGAGAAAAACATCTCTCTGTCCACATTTTCCATGCCATGCATAAGTTTAGAAACGTCAGTCATGCCTCCACTTTTGCTGTCTTTTCAAAAGCTCCAGGCATGCCTCTCTTTGTAAGGAAGTATTCATCTGCAGCATATATAGTTCCCCCCACTTCCAAATGTAACCCTCCCAATAACCCTGTGAGGTTATTCAGGCTGAGAGAGGCGCCACAGCTCAGTGGTAGAGCATATATATATATATGTGGCAAGCAGGAAGATCCAGGTTCAATTCTTGGCAACACCAGTTAAAAGAATCAGGTAGCGCTGCAGGTGATGGAGAGGACTGCAGCCCAAGACCCTGGTGAAAGGTGCTGCCAGTTGAGAGTAGACAACACTGCGCTTGATGGACAAAAGGTCTGACCTGTTATAAGCCAGTCCAATATAATTAGACAGTGGCTGGCCTGAGTATGGCCAATTTGGATGGTTTAAAAAGGAGGCTGGATAAATTCCTGGAGGAGAAGGCTATCAATGGCTACTAGTCCTGATGGTTATGTGCTACTTCCAGCATCAGAGGCAGTAAGTCTATATACTCCAGTTGCTGGGGAACATGGGTGGGAGGGTGCTGTGGCACCCATGTCCTGCTTGTGGGTTCCTGGTTGACAATTGCTTGGCTACTGTGTGAACAGAGTGCTGGACTAGATAGACCTTTGGTCTAATCCAGCATGGCTCTTTTTATGTTCTTATGAATTAATTCTGTGAGTTTCAAGGCTGAGTAGGGATTCGAACCTGGCTCTCCTCAAAACACACTAAGCACTACACCAGGTGTAGGCAAACTGGTGCCCTCCAGATGTTTCGGACCACAAGTCCCATAATCCCTGCTTATTAGCCATGCTGGCTGGGAATGATGGGAGGTGCAGCCCAACACATCTGAATTGCACCAGGTTGTAGAAGGTTGCACTACGCTATGCTAGTTCTTCTCTGATCGTTTGTGTCATCAAGTGATGCTCACACCGCTTCCTCCGCCCCAGCCTGGCCTGCAATTGGTGTGAGTGGAGAAACTCACGGCATAATGATGTCACAGCACATTGCAAGTTTGACTAGATGGTAACAGGGGACTGGGGGAGAAGTGTTAGCAGCAGCAGCACTAGGAAACTCTGGCATGGCTCTAATATACTCATCCCATCTGGGGCTTTATGTCCTGCTTTTGGGCTTCCCAAAGGAGGCATCTTTTAAAACTGAATTTCACCATCAGTAGTCCGTTGTTTTGAGTCAAGAAATAAAAGAGGAGTTGAGGAGAAATACCTTGCAGCAGCTGAGTCACTACAAAGCAGACGTGGCAGAGTGTGTCAGGGAAGACGGTGAAATTAGTGATCTGGGTGTGAGTGAGTGGGGGTGAAGCTAAAAGCTATGGGGAATGTCAGCACGAGAAAACAGCAGGAAAACAGTGAGGTTCAATTGGCCCGAAGTCCATGGCAAATGTAAAAGCACAGTCAGGGAAACCAGCATGGCTAGTTAACAGCAAAATAAAGCATCAGGGTCATAAATCAAAACTAGAAGTGAACTCATAATAACGCATCTGTGCCTGAAACAATCAGCGTTGAGCTTGGCAAGAGCTTGTCAGACGCTGGCTGTATCTTTAAGCCATGACATGAAGCATTAAAAGAAGAAAAACAGAAATAATAATAATAATAGATTTATTTCTTACCCACCTCTCCATTCCGATCGAGGCGGGTAACAACAGTAAATATAAAATACATAAAACTGAATTAAAACATACTACACATTGTTAAAAATATCCCAAAAACATTTTAAAACGTCTTAAATTAGCAAATAAGACTGATAATATGGGAACAGGTTAGTACATGAAGATATATGAACTTACTTGACTTGGAATGCGCATGATAGCACCATTAGAATTAGCATGAGATAAAAAATAGGGTAGTTGAGCTGCATGTTCCCCTTCACAGAAAGCATAATCATGGCCGCCACAGCTTTTGTCGAAATGATGGTCAGAGATGCTGGGGGAAAATAAAGACAGATTCACACATGTATATTAGCTAAATATCTTATGACTCAATGTCTCCCGCATGGACGTGTGAACAGCCTAAAGTTGACTCCAATCCTATGTATTTGCCCCTAAACCCCTGGAGTTCTCATCCCTTGAATGGCCAGGCATTCCCTGTATGGTCTTGATATTTCGAGTTAGGAAAGTTTCCCCATGACTCCTTGTACTACATGACCTAGCTCACCTATTGAAGTCACGTGAATTCCTTTATTCAATCTAAACCTATCTTTTGCTAAGGGTGCAGAGAAGAAAATGAGCATCTCGCTTGTTCCTAATTCTTTGCTTGTGGTGACAATCTAACACAGCCCCCAGCATATACACACACAGGAACGTAAGAAGCTGCTTTATACAGACCCTTGGTCTATCTACCCTTGTATTGTTGACTCGGATTGGGTTCATACAATCATGACAAGAAAATAATCCATCATGGTTTCTCCGCCTGCCCACCCCCACATGTGACTGCTATTTGCATTATCCACCATGACGCTGCGTGGGTCAGTGTTTCATCCAAACCCAGTGCACAGCATGGTGGATATGGCTTCGTACCCACCCTACAACCTATGGCTTGCAGTAGGGGTTGTAGAGTAGGTAGGAAGCGACCCCGCCATGCTGCTGGCTAGGTTCGGACGACACAGCAACCCGCCCTACATCATGGGGGATTAACTTCTTTTTCCGTCATGATCGTTGGAACAAGCTCACTGACTGGCAGCAGCTCTCCAGGGTCTCAGACAGGATTTCTTTCCTAGTCCTGTCTGAGGATTCCAGGACTGAACAAGGGACTTTCTGCATGCAATGCAAGTCCTCTGCCATTGGGCTACGTCTACGTAAAAATGACACTGTTAATATATGTGCATTGGGCATGAACAGGGAAAAGGGATGGAGACCCTTCCAGCAATACAGCTCTATGGTTGTGTGTGTGGTTTGTGGTTGTGGTGGCCCTTTATTCACAGGGGTAATTTCAGCTGTTAGGCACAGTTCTGCAACTCTCCTGGGCAACATGAGCCCCAAGGTGAGATAATGGGAGATAAACCACCGCGCGTTCAACGCTGGCATGTGGCTTTGTGGAAGCAGAGTCAAAATGGTGTAAAATAAAATAAAAAATCCCCAATAAAACTTGCCATTTCCGTCCTTCCTGCTGACAGCTATATTGCGGGAAGGTGAAGATATTAAAGCTGACAGCATTATCAGAGACGGCGGGACCATTTCCACCCAACTTCTATATAAATTTAACGATCAGGCATAGGAAGCTCCTAAGAGCCTCTTTAAATATTAAATACAGAAATCGCTCTTCTGGTTAAACGCAGCACCAAAGAGGGATGAATTGGTTTTGCTGACTCCGATAACAGATCCCATCTAGCTAGTGCAGCAGCAGCTGAAAAATGACATCATTTGCGACAGCAGGAAGCGTAGAAATCCTACTTGGTCTCTCCCACTTCGCCTCTCCAGCCTACCATACTGTAAATTCCAGATTAGGCATGAAGCAAGGTGCTTCTTGATGAGTCAGTTTCCAGAGCTGCATTGCCCAAAGCGTTTGCAGATTTATACCCAACACTTTTCTGCTCCCATTCCAGGGAAAATAAAACCCTAGCCTATGAAACATAGGCCTTGCAGCTTATTAAGACTAGTGTGGCAGATATAAGAATGCAGCACCTCCCCACACATGCTGCACCCCAGGCAAGCTGTACATATGGGTAAAATGGATAGAGACTGTGGAAGCTCGTTCCAGAGCATCCACAGAACTGTTTCACAACAAGATGCTGCGGCTTGGACTCTTGCTGGTTGAATGGAGCCTCAACCAAACGGGTGACCTCCACCTCCCAGTACTCTAGCTTGGAATGATGGGAGGGCACCAGGTTGGAGAAGGCTGGTTTAATGTTTGCATAGACGTCATGGAGAGGTGGCGGAATACAGGCAGGTGTGTTGATCTCAGATGGCTTTCAAAGGGGATTTGATGAATTCATGGAGATATATTCATGGTGATCCTGGGGTAAGTAATGCAAGTAACTAACTTAAGTCCCTTTCATTTCAATGGGTCTACTCTGCATAGAACAAACATTGGAGACCACCTCCTGGGGGTATATTTCCATGTTCATAGACCATGTGCTACTGAACAGTAGCTGCGGAGTAGTCACAGCAGGAGACGTTCTGCTTTTGGGGCTTTATGTCCTGCTTTTGGGCTTCCCAAAGGATGCTATACTAGAGGGATGTTCACCCTGATCCAGGAGGGTTCGTCTTACATCCCATTAAAAGAAAAATGGAAAGAGGAACAACGTAATGCCTTTATGGGAGCCACTCACTGTGTTGAGATTTTTAATTGGTCCTGATAAACTCGTGTTATACTCTTCCTGTTTGGTTCATTGGAAAAGAAATTCACCCTCCCTTAGATAACTTAAGCAACGTGATCTCTGACTGCTCATCAGAAAACAGGGGGGAAATGTTAGCTCCTAAGAGCTGCCATGTTATTCAATTACCTTGCCAGGACTGGTCCAGCCCTACAGGCCCCCAATCTGCCCCAGAGCTATCATTAGTCTAGTGCAGCCCTCCCCAACCTGGTGTCTTCCAGATGTTTTGGACTACAACCCCCCAATATTCCTGACCATTGGCCAAGCTGGCTGAGACTGATGGGAGTTAAAGTCTAAAACATCTGGAGAGCACCCCACTGGGGAAGACCGGTCCTGGGCTTCTGCAGCTCACGATATCTTTGGATACCCTCATCCTGGCCCATTTGTTACCTTCAGGCCTCAGCACAAGCAGAACAACAGTAACACTATAGAGACATTACAAGACAATTATGGAAAGTATGCTGTCGAACAGCTGGGACACCTGAAAGGCAGCCTCTCGGGAGCTGCTAGGTACGTCATGTCACCATCATGTTTGCTTTAAGGAAACTGGCGTTCCTTGCAGCGAACCCCTTGTGTGAATGACAGATCTGCACTCTCAAACACTAGATGGACCCTTGGTCTGATCCAGCAGGGCACTTCTGATGTCCTTATGATGTACAAACCATCCCTGGGTAGTTTGCCAGCTTTTGTGCAGCTTTCCCCCCATCCTAAAAGGTCGTTAGGTTAAAGGTGTGTTTCTGCATGTTTAGGCAGAAAAAAGGCCTGCAACAACATGCTGGCTGGGGAATGCTGGGAATTATAGGACTCCCCCCCCCTTCTAAACATGCATAGGATTGTGTCCTTAGTGATTGGCAGTGAGAGCTTTAAGAGGCAATATGTTGATATTTTTTATTTTTGCAAAATGGGTGGAGCCCAAATAGTAACAAAAATCCAGCATAGCTTCAGGCACTTGCTGCCAGTCACTAAGCCTTCAGAGAGACATCTCAGTTTTTCAGAATCAGGGGGGGAAACTGCACAAAAGCCAGGAAGCCACCCAATGCTCTGTGCTTGGAGGAAAGGGGATGGGATGTGGCTCTCTGGGGAGGCCCAGGGGACTAGATTGGAACTCCAGGAGGGCTGGATTTGGCCCCTCAGGCTGAGGTTCCCCACCCCTGATCTATGCCTTTGTGTCCCACTCCTTGTGCACGATCTGCGTTCCATTCGTCTCAACGGCTTGCACTTAGGAGAGTTCTACGGGGTCTGTGGCATCCTTCCACACTCTTCATTCTTCTGAGCTGAAGAGCGTTTTACCGTGCAAACGATGAAATCATGTTTCAGCTTGAGTGTACCATGAAGAACACAAACAAATGAACGATACTGAATATTTCATTTGCTGTGACTCAAAGCTCCAAGGGGGTGGGGAGAAATGCATGCAAACGAAAGCGCAAAGACAAAAACCGGGTAGGTCTCATGTTGCCTGTTCAGCCACGTGGCCTGTATGCGCTTCTGCCGAGCACTTTGATAGGCCTGACCTTTTACGCTTGAGTTATTGGCTTGTTTACTTCAGTCGATGCTGGGCAAAATCTCTTCTCAGGCAACGCGGCATTTCAGAGACACCCTTTAATTCACTCCTTCTGAGATCCAGTGGTAAAGAAGCTCTTAAGGTGTCAGCCCATAAAACTCCAACCAGCAGCAAGCACATCTAGGGCCCTGGCAAATGACCACAAAACACCTGATGCTACAGCACCGTTGAAGCGAAACAGGTGTGGACCTCATTGCTCCCCTGGATGGGAGCCCCACGGAATAAATAAATATTGGTTTCAAAAGGTTGCATCTGCATGCCAGCTTCTCATGCCATGGAAAACAGTGAGATATATTCTGCCAGGAAACACAAACACAGCCCTGGGAGTAGCAATACTGAAGGACTGAGTATACATTCCCTAAATAAATAAAACCAAGCCAAAAACAAAACAGATGCCCCAAAGCTAAACCTCCACTATTCAGGAATCCACCTGAAATGTACAGGACCAAATGTGAGTGAGTTGTCCAGGGAATCTATCTGGATGTGTGCACTTACTGGAATCGCTCCAGGCACCTTTCTGTGGATACAAAGGTTTTTGTCAGAGCTGAGAGAGGGTACACCTCTACTGTGTCCCAATGGCACATGCCCAGGGAGGGGGGAAATGCTCACTGTATTTCACAGGTGAGAACAGGGCGACAATTGTTAGACAATCCAGGCAGGTGAATGAGACAGACATGAGTTCTCAGCTGATAGAATGGACTGCACCATTTTAGACTGGCGCTGGGCACTAGTATTTCTGAATGCTCCCGTCTGTGAAAAACTCCCTGCAAATAGAAACCAGCAGCCAAAGGGCTGGGAGAGAAGTTTTCCTCTTCTGTGCTAGTGTTCTATTTGCAGTGAGTTGTTTTACATGATGCAGGATTCAAAATGGTACAACAAAACAGAGTAATGCCATGTTCTTTGTGTTTCTCAGAGGTTTCGAGAGACTCTTCTTCGTCAAGGGCAATTAAAACTTACAAAGCTTCCGAACAAGACTCGGAAGCCTCTGCTTCTATCCCACAACTAGAAGGGCACAAAGACAAGGAAATACAAATTTATTGGGAATTAAACACTGCAGCTGTCTGTTTTGTTTAATTTTAAGGCTAACTTTTTGATACAGTTGGTACAGTCTGCCTGTGGCCTAAAGTGTACCTGGCCACTATGGCATCGTGCTACATGTGTATATACAAGGCCCCCATAAGTGAGCATGGCGTGGGCAACAGCATGCAGCATTGGGCAAGTGGGCAGTTTGGGGCTCCTGCCTAAAGCTTTGGGGCCAGTTGCCACAAAGATACCAGCACGCAGGAACTCAGCACAAAACACTGTAGAAGGGCCGTATTCTTACCTAGCAGCGCTACCATTGCTAACAAAACCACAATGTGCTTCACTTCCCTTCTTTTATGGAAATACAAGAGAATGCAGAATGTTATTATTTCCATGATCTGAAAAGAGAGGAAAAAAGGAGGTAAAAAGCTTCGGTTGCTAGAAGGCAGAATAAAAGCATCAGACAAAATCTTTAACAAGATGTCACATACTTATTTCCCCCTTTAAGGGATGAGTAACCTCACCGCCATTTATCAAATAATTATTCCCATAAACCTTTCCCCAAACGAAGAATGTTCACATTTTGCTGTCTAGTTTTCCTACCCTTTCAAGTGCCTATTCTGTTTTTATAGCCTTGAAAAGATTTAAAACAAAGGAGAGAGAGAGGGAGAGAGAGAGAGAGAGAGTTTTGCAGTAATAATCTGGCAAGCACGAGCATCCAAGTTTAACTCTAATAATATAGAGCCATCGCTTTACATAGCATCCTGGTTAAGAAAGGCAAATAAAGACTGCCTGTCATCATCCAACTGCAATGAAACTCCTCCAGTGTAAGTGACTTGCATCCTAATATAGAGCTCATCTTACTTATCATTTGCATTAATTACCTCCACTTATCCTTCTTTCCCCCACCCTAAACTGTAACACTTGGACTAAACCTACAGTTCTTATTTTCAAAAACACCTGCAATGCATTTGTAACTGTACACTGGTTTTCAGTCCCTGCCTAGCCAACTACCTGTCAAAAGGTTGCAAAAAAGAAAAATATATCAGCGGGGTTTAATGGTATGCTAGGAGAGGCTGCTTTGCAAGACGTTTTACAGATGGGCTTGCCTTAACACTGCATATGGCCAGGGCTTGCTGCTTCATAATCACCAGCAACACCCCTACATGCATAGCACTTCCACTTCAAAGTGGCCTCCATCTGGGCCAAAGATTGTGCTTAGTAGACACATCCAAGAGGCTGCCTTTGCGGTACTGCTGCTGGGATTTGGGGGACCCCTTAACCTAGAAGAGGTGGGGCACGTGCATGCAAGTTCATCTTGTGATGCCCCTGATCTAATATAGGAAGCTGCATTTGCCAGAGTATTTGAGGATCATTTTGGGGATGGAAAGGCAGGATATAAATGGCTTGAGGCCAGGTTATCTGAAGGATCGCCTCCTCCCATATGTACCTGCCTGGACCCTAAGATCATCTTCAGGGGTCCTTCTCCATAAGCACCTGCAAAAGCAAGTGAGGCAGGTGGCTACCAGAAGGAGGGCTTTCTCTGCTGTGGCACCCTGGCTGTGGAATGAGCTCCCTAGAGAGGTTTCCATGTCACCTACGTTACATTATTTTCGACACCAAGTGAAGACCTTTTTATTTTCCAAGTATTTTAACAGTCTACCATCTTAGTCTTTTAACTTTGCTGCTTTAAAACTGTATTTTAAATCTGTATAAATCTCTGCATTGCTGCTCGGTTTTATCCTGGTTGTGCTTTTACATTGCACTTTTATATTGTGGTTTGTTTTATACCTTGGTTTTAATTTCTATGAACCGCCCAGACAGCTTTGGCTATTGGGAGGTATAGAAACGCAATAAATAAATAAATTCTAGCATTGAACAATAGTCCTTCCTTCTTTGGCAACATGCACAGTGGAAATGGTGGCACTGCTGGGCTGCTGAACCCACTGCCAGACTGGGGCCCCAATCAAAAATGCCCAACCTCTGGAGCTGGCCCTGTGCTGTGGAATGCAGCCAACAACTATGGGCCACCAGAGATGGGCAGATCAGTTTATTAGAGGTCCAGTTTTGAGTGCATTCAGTCGTATGTCTTTTTTGTCCCATTTTCTGGATTTTTTTTAAAAAAGCATGAAAAATTTGATTTAAGTTGCACACATTTTTCACTAAAATAGTCACTTTGGATGCCTTGCCCCTTAAAACATGCATATTTATTTAAACCGAGATCTACATCAGAAAATTCAGAGACATGCATAATCCGTTAAGTGTGTATTAGGTTGGTCCACTGAAGCAAAGAAAAAAAATCATACTGTACAAAATTCTTCAGGATCCCTATCCACTTCACAGTTTATGCTTTTCATCCCATGTCAGAAAAAACAAAGTCTGTATCAACGCAACTGCAGTTATCATTCCCTCTCCCAATTTTTCATAAAGGAGCTGCTTTCTTCTTCCTGCTTTATCTTGGCTCTTTAAAAAAATCTTATTTTTGCTCATTTTAGAAACTCACAGTTACGGCAGTGATGAAATACTCACATGCACTGAATTCAACTCACAGTGATTGCAACTACATCTTAATATGAAGAAAGATGGCAAGAGCACATCATCTGTGGGATTCATTTGCATGAATTTAGTGTCACATTAATGCAAACATCCATTTGTAATATGAACAATGGATTAGCAAACAATCCAAAATTCTACCCTCTGCCCTGAGTAATTTTTCAGCTGGTTTTTACTCTTAGGTCCAAGAGGCCATAAAAACAGAAATAATTCTCGCAAACAATTCATATTTCAGGTGCAGCGGGTAGTTTCCTCCACATAAAGATAATAAATATGGGTGAGTGGGTGGGGATTTTTACTGTCATTGTTTCTCTCTCTCTCTCTCTCTCTCTCTCTCTCTCTCTCTCTCTTTCTCTTTAATAAAGACTGATCTCATGTATACCTTTAACTGTTTTGAATATGAAAGGCATCAAATCTCATTGCTATTTCTTCTTAGAATAATTTTTTTCCTGGGCTAATCATGGTCTAATAATCTATAGTCATAGGGTATGAACATTTCCCTCTGTCTCTTTCATGGTAAATAGACTGGAAACAGGCTGCAAGTGTGCAATGCCCTACATTCACTGACCCCCTCCTTTCCTGTACCAATCCTTCTTTCCCTTTTCTTGCCACGGTTGGAAAATTGCACGTTACTGGAAAGGGGCAGTGTTGCAGTTAGTTAAGTCCTGAGAATTTTGACTACCGCAAGCCTTAGGATCTCTATAGCCTACAATGTGGTTTCCTGTAACTTTTTTTCCTTTTGCTCCTCCCTTTTCTTTCCCACCCCTTCTGACCTCCACCATTACTTGTGGCACATGTGTTTGCTCTCTTGCTCCAACCGGTGTAATACAACAGAAAATGGACTGAACAAACTCTTTTGAAACTCTACGCTGTACCTGCATTGTATATGCAAGAATATTGGTGAGTAAAACTGTTTTCTTTTCTTCACTGAAAAAGGCTATGCTCTCCTTTATTGTTCTAAGATACCCTGTGTGCATGTGGGACTGCTACATGCTCGTTCTGCTTTGCCTTTTTGTTTTTCTCTGCTAATTGCCTTTCTGACAGGAGGCATCATGATTAAATAATCCCATCAAGTCACTGCTAAAAACAGTGTAATGCCGGGATGTGGAACCTCTTTCAGCCCGATGGCCGAATTCAATTTTGGAGAAGCATTCTAGTGGTGGGTGGGGCCCAAAATGCGGCAGGGCCAAATTACCAGCATATTTTAGCATAAAACTTTTTTGGCCAGTAGCTAAGCCTTAGGAATAAGAGTCTGACCTTTTGGAATAGGGGAAAAAAACATGCAAAAGCCAGGAAACCACCAAACAATTGGGTTGGGGAAAAGAAAGTGGGGCCAGGGGAAGAGGTGGGGCCATTTGGGGAATCCCAGAAGGCTGGATTAGGTAAGCAGGCAGGCCTTGATTTGGCCTGCGGACCTGAGGTTGCACTCCTTTTGTAGTACCACAAGCAGCAGCCATAGTTAACAGTGGCCAGAATTCGCTTCAACCAGCAAATCAAACTCTGGTTAAGAAAAGACCATCATCCCTTTAATTTGTATGCTGTTTTTTTCCACACAATGTGCCCAAAGTAGCTCATGGGAGAAGAACAGCAATATAAAACCAAGAATGCATATCAATACAACTACTGCAATAACATACTACCACAATAATAATGCAAAGAATTCATTTCACTAATGTTAGCATAATAAAGATTTAAATGTACTACAAAATAGACAATATCAGCCATTAAAATACAAGCGCAATTGGATATGATTTATCAGAAATGTACAAGCTAGTCAAATACACCAGACCTTTCCAAGGCATTAACAAATCCAACCAGTTCCCCCAAAAGATACGAGTGCAGGAGAGAGCTGCCAGATTTCCTGCAATCCGCAGCAGCTGATGTCTCCCAAGTCTTACTCTCTCATTCTGGGGCAGTTGCTAAAGGGCTTCTCCACATTCTGGAGTCTTCCTGGGTTTAACGATTGGCATGCCCTCTCGTTTTGCCTGTTCCTTCCCGTATGTTCCAATTCTACCGCCAGCAGATGGCACTGTTTTATAGTACGCTTTTCATTTATTACCGCATTTTCAGGGCTTTATGAAATGACAGATTTCCGCTTGGAAACAGCAGGAGAGGTATCGGAGGTTGACGACGTCATGAAATGGACCTGCAAACATCCATGAATGACCAATCATGAGCGTGCATTAAACTGCTTGTGCAGAGAAGCTCAAAGGCTCCAACAGAGAGTGGGTTGATATTTAGTCTCTGCCCCTGTAATCTGGATGTTCCTGCTCAATCTGGTTAACATTAACCATGGTTAGTATTAGTACAGATGTAACACTAAACCATGGTTAATGCAGACAAGGAAAGAGAAGGGGAAATGTGGATAGGAGAGGGAAGATCATGTGTGAATCTACAGCTCATTCTTGTCCGTTTTTAATATGATTCACAGATCGGTGGATTACGTGAGCGCTGGGTCAGATAATGGAAATGCATTGACCTGGGTTTAGCCATGTAGGCGGAGGTGGTGTAGACCACAACAACACACCCAATACTCCTCTTGGCTCTAATCTGAAGCCAGATATGATTGCTAGATTTAGAAAGATCCAACACCCATATCTTATTTGTCATATTTGTAACCCAACCTTCTTCCAAGGAAGAGGATATTAAAAGGGACAGAAGCTATATAAGGGGGTGAGAGACCATCAGAGCGGGGGGAGAGAGAAGGAAGCTGTTCCTTCCTAGGGTGCAGCAGCAATGTTGAAGAAGAACAGACGCCCACTCTAGTGAGCAAAGACTTCAACTTTTTATAGATAATATAAAATAAGTGAACTTATTTTAAGTGAAGCTGGATGCTTCTAGACGGAAGGCTCTTGCACTACCAATGAGAAGGCGTTGTGCACCTATTCCATGAAGAGAGAATAGGTGGGTTAACTACGGTAAGAGAAAAGATGGAAAAAATGATTGGAAAACACTGGAAGCTGGATCCCCTGTAAAATTCCATGAACGAGGCAGGGCGGTGGCAGGGCAAACTCCATGACGGCTTGTAACCCCAAACAGTGACTAATTGGCAAAGTGGGGGTGTGGTGGGGCTGCCCCATCAAAAAAGACATCACTATTCAGAATATTAGTTCCGGCAACTGAGCAGGTGGATTTTCCCACATCATTTTTATTATCAAAGTGCATCTCTCATTTGGCTGATGAGATAAGCTGAGCAAGGTAGCCACTTCCATGGAGACTGCTGGCATGCCCAGTTGATATATTTGTTCTACCCATTTTGTTATACCTTTTGCAATTCCTCATTATTCTGATTTCTTTTCTTGATGTGTATTTCTTAACTGATTGGGTTGTATCCAAAGTTAGTCAAGTTCCACTCATATGTCTACTCTAAGTAGACCTAACATTGGATACAACCCATAATCTAGTATTCCTTACTGAGTCCCACAAAACATTTACGTTATTTAGTTTAAAATGTAATTTAAAAATTCTAAAATAAAGGATCAATTCTTAAGTGTGTGTTTGTGTGTGTGTAGGAGAGAGGGAGAGAAAGGCCTGAATAGGGCTTCTCAGTACCATTACTGATAAAAGAACATGCCATATTTACCATTTTTGTCTATGTACCGCATGTTACTAACATGTCACTACGTGTTATAATTTGTTTGTGTAAGTATGGACAATGTAAGGGATTAATGGGAGTGAAATAGGGACTATTTGTTCTTTTAACTATGGGAAAATTCCATTAAAAATTCATTTACAATACAGAAGATGTGCAAGTTATCTCCCTATTATTTGTTCTTATGTATAAGGAAACAAGAGACATCCCCCACACCCCAGAAACTCCAGTTCCCTTCTCAGTTTCATTACTGGTCCATGTTCCAGAAAACGTCCCCCACACCCACCCTGCAAGTAAGGAGAACTGAGTACCTGAAAAAGTTGCCTCTTTGACATTTCTGCAGATAGATTGAGACAAATTTACACAGAGAAGCATGTGGTAGATTGCTTAAAACAAATTTGTTGATTTTAATCATCTGTGTTTTGTTATATATGATTACTCTGTTCCGTTATGATTTTAGGCATCTGTGCTGTATTCTGTTTATAAGAATATTCGGTTTTGTTATGGCTTATGGTCAAACGATTAAAAAAAACAAACCCAACCAAAACACATAAATAAAAGAACCAATCAGGTTTGGGCAATCCTTGGAATCCCAAAATGGGAAATTCTCAACTCATCATTCTAAATGTGCCCCACTGCCAATATGTTCAAATCAATAAAGAGCATGAAGTTAAATTCAGCACTCCCTTTTGTATTTCTCACAGAAAATTAGGTCACCAGTAAATGTTCAGAAAACATATTCAAATGTATGTTTAAGTGCTTTCCTGGACTGCAGCCTAAACACTTAGAAGGTGAGGAAATGTCCTTCCTCCCACTTACAAGCCTACGGTTTTAAGACAGTTTTAATTCATTGAGAATGAAATGTCACTGGACATCTTGGCTTGGCAAGGCAAGGCAAGGTGCTCACTTAAAATACTGAGGAAACAACGCAGAACAGGATTGGCCCCTTCCAATCATAACTTTTCCAGTCTTTTAGAGCCTTTCTACATGCGGCATTTATTGTGCGCTTGTGTTTCCTCACTCACACTACTTTGAGGGTACATTACATAACATCCTCCTCCATGGCCTCTTTAGAACTGCAACCATTCTAGCATTATTATTTTCTAACAATGGAAGTCTGGTATTTCTGTGAATGTACAAATACACCACAGAATGGTGCATTTGTACAATTCTGCTATACCACAGCACCCTCTAGTGGTTGTGTAATGGAACTTCTAGAAAGGCAGAGAAAGACACACACCCCTTCCCCAGGAAAAACACACATGTAAAGGAGCCAATCTTAATCCCACAAAAAATCCAGAAATAGAAGTGGCAGGTTAAAAGCCTCATGTAGAAAAACCTAAGAGAGCAATCCTATGGTGCCTAGGTGGCAGCTGACTGCATGGCTTGTTAAGCAACCTGAACAACCCAACAACAAACCATGGGTTCTCAGGGTGGCTTGTTTGAGAAAAATAAGTCACGTTGCTTGGTTAACAAGCCACCCTGTGGAAACTGTATTGCATTCAGACAACACGATAACCCATGGTCCAACAACAACCCACACTTAACCACTGAGTATAGGTTAGGGTGTTATGTGAACAGCCCCAGTATCTATTCCCCTGTCTTGGTATCACAAAGCAGCCACTAGGTTCAGAACTGAAGGAAATTTTAAAGGAGTTCAGAGAAAGAGGTAGTATAAATACACTGGCAAATCCTTAAATAGCAACAACATATTTTGGAATTTCTTCGAAATATTGCATTATTTTATATAAATCAAACATTGTGTTGTTTTATGGCCAAGAACTGGCTGCCATCTGGCTGCAAATACCCATAAACCCTAACCATTGGCTGAGCTGCTGTTATAACAGGTGAGGGGAAGGCTATGTCATGTAACGCAGACAAACAATGCAGTTGCTGTCTGTGTGAGAAAGGGAATGTCACATGCTACTAGAAACACTTTTAAATTGAGACGTCATGAATTGAACCCATGAATTGAACCCAGACCAACACCCATGAGTGCTGGTCTGGAGTGTTTGTACTGTGTGTTGGGTACTCGAGACAGATTAGGGATTCTGCTGGTGTACCGTCCACCCCGCTGCCCAACAGTCTCCCTGCCTGAGCTGACGGAGGTTGTCTCGGACCTGGTGTTGAGGACCCCCAGGATGGTGGTTCTCGGGGATCTCAACTTCCATGCCGAGGCTGCTGTATCCGGAGCGGCTCAGGACTTCATGGCTGCCATGACAACCATGGGGCTGTCTCAACATATCATTGGCCCAACACACGCAAAGGGACACACGCTTGATCTGGTTTTCTCGACTGGGCAGGAGGATGGTGATCTGGAAGTGGGGGAACTAACATCTACCCCATTGTCATGGTCAGATCACTTCCTACTGAGGTTTAGACTCTCAGCGGTCTTTCCCCTCTGCAAGGGTGGGCGGCCTATTAAAATGGTCCGCCCCCGGAGGCTAATGGACTCCGATGGATTCCAGAGGGCTCTGGGGGATTTTCCTGCTGATATGGCCGGTGCTCCTGTCGAAGCCCAGGTCGCTCTGTGGAATGCAGAGATGACTCGGGCGGTTGACACGATCGCGCCCAAGCGTCCTCTCCCTCTGAGCAGAGCCCGGTCAGCTCCTTGGTATACACCTGAGCTGAGGGCGATGAAGCAAGAGGGGAGACGGCTAGAACGCAGGTGGAGGAAAACTCGTGCTGGGTCTGATCGAACATGGGTTAGAGCTCACTATCGAGCCTACTCTGTGGCGGTGAGGGTGGCAAAGAGGCAGTTCTTTTCCACCAACATTGCGTCTTCTCAGTGTCGTCCGGCGGAGCTTTTCCGAGTGGTTCATGGCCTGTTACACTCTGGGCCAGGGCGTGAGATAGTTGAACCCTCGGTAGCACGCTGACAAGTTTGCAGGCACTTTGAAGATAAAGTCGCTCAGATTCATCATGAATTGGACACCACACTTAATGCAGCACCACTAGTAGAGGCGTTCAGAGTGCCATCCGGCTCACTTTTATTGGATGAGTTTCAGTTATTGAGGCCCGAGGATGTGGACAAGGTGCTTGGCCAAGTCCGGTCGACCACCTGTGTGCTTGCCCCTTGCCCCTCGTGGCTCATTACATCAAATAAGGAGGGGATCGCCGGCTGGGTCCAGGAGGTTGTAAATGCCTCCTTGAGAGAGGGAGTGGTGCCGGCCTCTTTAAAAGAGGCGGTAATTAGACCACTCCTGAAGAAGCCTAATCTGGACCCGGAGGATGTTAACAACTACAGGCCGGTGGCAAATATCCCTTTCCTGGGCAAGGTGCTTGAGCGGGTGGTTGCAGGACAACTCCAGGCACTCTTGAATGAAACGGATTATCTAGATCCATTTCAATCGGGTTTCAGGCCTGGTTTTGGAACGGAAACTGCCTTGGTTGCCCTGTGGGATGACCTCTGTCGGGAGAGAGACAGGGGGAGTGCGACCCTGTTGGTTCTCCTAGACCTCTCAGCGGCCTTCGATACCATCGACCATGGTATCCTTCTGGATAGGTTGTCTGAGCTGGGAGTCGGAGGTACTGCGTTGCAGTGGTTCCGCTCCTACTTGGATGGCCGATTCCAGAAGGTGGTGCTGGGGGATTATTGCTCTGTGCCGTGGCTCCTAAGCCATGGGGTTCCGCAGGGCTCTATCTTATCCCCTATGCTGTTTAACATATACATGAAGCCGCTGGGGGAGGTTATCCGGAGATGTGGACTGAGGTGTCATCAATATGCGGATGATATCCAGCTCTACCTTTCCTTTTCATCAAACCCAGGTGAGGCAGTGACTGTTCTGAACCAGTGCCTGGGCATGGTAATGGACTGGATGAGGGCTAACAAACTGAGACTCAATCCAGACAAGACGGAGGTACTGTTAGCGGGTGGTTCATCTGTCCGGCGAGGTGATGTTTGCCCTGTCCTGGACGGGGTTGCACTCTCTCTAAAGGATCGGGTCCGTAGTTTGGGGGTGCTCTTGGATCCAGAACTGTCACTTGAGGCACAGGTGAACTCAGTGGCAAAGAGCACCTTTTATCAGCTTAGGCTGATATACCAACTGCGCCCTTATCTAGACAGTGATAGCCTAGCTACAGTTATCCATGCTCTGATAACCTCTCGTTTGGATTACTGCAATGCGTTATACGTGGGGCTGCCTTTGAAAACGGTCTGGAAGCTTCAGCTGGTACAAAACAGGGCAGCCCGTTTACTAACAGGGACTGGCTGGCGAGATCACATTACGCCAGTCCTTTTACAACTTCATTGGCTGCCAGTCCAGGTCCGGGCCCGATTCAAAGTGCTGGTATTGACATTTAAAGCCCTAAACGGTTTGGGGCCAGGTTATTTGAAGGAACGCCTCCTCCCATATGTACCTACCCGGACCTTAAGATCATCTACAGGGGCCCTTCTCCGTGAGCCCCTGCCAAAGGAAGTGAGGCAGGTGGCTACTAGGAGGAGGGCTTTCTCCACTGTGGCACCCCGGTTGTGGAAGGAGCTCCCCAGAGAGGTCCGCCTGGCGCCTACACTGTACTCCTTTCATCGCCAGCTGAAGACCTTTTTATTCACTCAGTATTTTAACACTTAATTTTTAACTTAAATTATACAGTTTTAACTCTGTATTTTAACCTTATATCAATTTTGCTGCGTGGTTTTATCCTGGTTGTGCTTTTTATATTGTATTTTGTATTTGTGTTTTTTAACTTGTTGGTTGTTTTATGATGGTTTTAATTTTTGTGAACCGCCCAGAGAGCTTCGGCTATTGGGCGGTATAAAAATGTAATAAATAAATAAATAAATAAATAAATAAGACTTTCTGCATGCAAAACAGACTGTACACTATAGTCCCCCTCCTGATCTGGCTAAGGGTTTTTCTACATGAAGTATTTATTGTGTGCTCATCATTCCCTACTCACAGTTGGTTATGGGTTCTTTACCTATAATCATGACCCTCCAGTTTTGCTTCTGTGTCTTATCACAATTTTCAACGAGTTTTTTTAGAGCACGGAAAATGGGGCATTTCATTGTGAAAGTAAAAGCAAGCGTGATTTCCTCTTGTGTCTTTGCACTATTCTGTTATACCACAGTGCCACCTAGAGGTTATGTAAAAGAAAAGCAAGAAAGGAAATACTCCTGCAGTGCTTGGATCAATTCTCTGAGACGAAACTGAAAGTAGATATAGTGGATTAACAGCCAATTAGCAGCCTCATGTAGAAAAACTTCAAAAGAAAAAGTGAGCATGGGACTTAGGACAGGCTGGGGCTGTGTGGGCGGAAGATCAGGAGTTGTGAGGCAAGCTGATCTGAAGGAAGATGTATGGGATGGGTAACATGCTCAAAAGCAGGAGCACAAAGAGGGGGAGCAGATGGAAACCCTGGGACCAGAGCAAAGAAAAATTGTTTGCACATCCAACCATGTAGCAGTGAATGTGCATTTATTTACTAATTTACAACATTTATATGCTGGCCCTTAGCCAAAGACTCTTTGGGCAACTTTACAATGTAAAAATAAGAGAGACTAACAATACAAGCATCAGAACAAGAAAACACAATGCATCATAAAAACCTCCACAGCAGAGAATAAACAGGCAGGCTAGGTCACAATGGACACAACCCGGCCTTCTGCGCTGCCTTCCATACAGCCTGGAGAATCGGTCTTAAATTCACATTCTGCTTGTCCCAAGGAACGTGGAAGGAATGGCAGCTGAAGTGAGCAAACGGCAACATCCGTGTTCAAAAGAACAAGCTGTCCCACAGGAAACAACTCTGACTGACTGCCTCGCAATGTAAACAAAGAGCGCCTGAATGATCCTTTATAATTAGCGAACTCAGTACTCGGAGTGCTGGTCCTTCCACACCTACACAGCATTATCCACACATAACTTTAGGGGGAGAAAACCCTAAGGGAGGCCCCCAAAACAGCCAAATAAGGACAGAGGCCACAGAACGCTGAGTGACTTTTTGAGAGAAAAATGGAGAGGGAGCAGGAATGGAAGGAGGCATGGCCAGCTGGAACCCTAAACAGAAGCACAACCACACTGCAACATTTTGTTGCAGGTCCCACATGTATACTATGAATTTCAAATATTGCACTCACCAGATATATCAAGAACTGCCAGGAAACTAAATCAGTCTGTAATTTCCTTGCTGTGAGTTCCTGGGTAATGCGTGGAGCGAATGTCACCAACAAAAATGTTCCTGCAATGGTCACAGTTCCACCTTTAAAATAAAATGCATTTAGGAAAATGTGTTATTTCTACAGAATACGTAACTGGAGGTCTCCCGAGCAATGTTCTAAACAGCAGCGTAAAGATAAAATTTAGGATACCATGATTATATACAAATTAATGCAGCAAATATTACAAGCAAGGTATCCGAGTTTTGTTTTGTTAAATAGATATGATGCCGTCAAGGGTTGCATTAATGTTCTATGTGGAAGCTCTTCAAGTTTCTGATCTCATTCCAATCAAATACGCAGAGCAACCCTAAGGAAACTATCATCAAGTGGGTTTTTTTAATGCTTCATATTTGATAGAGGATTAGGATTCCAAATGGCATCTACCCAATTTATACCAGATAATAGATAGATCACCTTGGAGGCTGAGTGCATCAGACACACAGAAAAGAACAGATCGAGCCAGTGTTCTGTGAGAGCCAGTGTGGTGGTGTGGCTAGAGTGTTGGACTGGGAGTAGGAGATCTGAGTTCTGTTCCCCAGTTGGCCATGGAAGCTCACTGGGTAACTTTGGTGCAGTCACAGACTCTCAACCCAACCTATCAGAGTGCAGGACGTGGACTACTGGGCTCAAGTTACAGGAAGCCAGATTCTGGCTGGATATCAGGAAAACTTCCTGACTGTAAGAGCAGTATATGACAATGGAACTAATTATGTAGGGGACTCATCTACACCAAGCAGGATATTGCACTATGAAAGCGCTATGGAAGTGGTATATAAAAGGTAGGAGCCACACTACTGCTTTATAGCGGTATTGAAGTGCACTGACAAGTGTTGGGGCCCATTGAAACATACCATATACTGCTTTCATATCGCTGTATCCTGCCTGGTGTGGCTCCTGCCTTCTATATACCGCTTTCATAGTGCAATATCCTGCTTGGTGTAGATGAGCCCAGGGAGGTCATGAGCTCTCCCACACCAGAGGCATTCAAGAGGCAGCTGGACAGCCAACTGTCAGGGACACTTTAAGGTGGATTCCTGCATTGAGCAGGGGGTTGGAGTTGATGGCCTTATAGGCCCCTCCCAACTCTACTATTCTATGATTCTACCTCACAGGTCTATTGTTGTGGGGATAAAATGGAGCATAGGAGGATTATGTACTCTGCCTTGGGTTCCTTGGAGAAAAAATAGGTGGGATATAAATGAAATAAATAAATAAATATGAAGGAGCAGTCAGGCAGGTACCACTTCTGAACATCAAATGTGTAATATGGTGTTCTGTTTCAGGAGTGGAAAAGGTGTGGCCCTCCAGATGTTGTAGAACTAGCTCTCCATTCAGACAATTGTCACATAGAATCCTTGAATACAAGCTGTAGAATTCTTTATTTTAAAGTTATTTACTTCCCCATCAGCCCTACCAAACATAGCCAGTGGTGAGGGCTGTTGGGAGATGAAGTCCAGCCACATCTGGAGGGCACTTGTTCCCCACCCCTATTCTACTGGTTTGAGAAACTCAAACATAGGTCACATCCAGATTTCATTTAGATCAGCCGCATGAAAATCAACAGCCAATATGATGTTTAGACACTGACCAGGGTGCAGAGCTGCTTTCAGTCCGAGGGCCAAATTCCATTCCGGAAAGGCTCTCGGGGGGCCGCATTACAGTGATGGGTGGGGTGAAAGGCAAAAGGGGCGAGGCCAAAATACAAAACGAAAAAGGCCAGCCTATGTAAGCCTTAGGAGAGGCGTTTCAACCTTTTAGAATGGGGAAAAACTGCACAAAAGCCAGGACACCACCAAACCACTGGTAGCTGTGGGAAAGTGGTGGAGGCAGGCAAAGGGGGCGTGGCCATCTGGGGAAACCTACAGGGCCAAATTGGGATCTCCAGAGGGCCAGATTTGGCCCCAGCCCTCAGGTGGTACACCCCTGTTCTACCCAAAACAATGGAGAGCTCAAATATAAAAAGCACATTGGGCCTGTTCAGACCACACGCTAAGCCATGGTTAGGCCGCAAACCCTTTTGCAGCAAATGGTTAGTGAGCGAGTTTAAACTGTGGTTATGCAGCCACCATAGTGAGGAATGGTTCACATAACACGCGAAGCCATAATGTTTAGCTCAAAATGTTTAACCACCATGGCTTAGCGTGTGGTCTGAACAGGGTCATAGTCATCTAATGTGGGGGGGTGGGCGTTGAGTCGTTTTGAAGACGGGAAAGTAAATATCATTAAAATCAAGGATTCTACAGTTTATGTGACAATCGTCTGAAAGCAGAGCTGGTAGCCACTAAATTGCTCCAATGCTTTGGGATGCTTCCACGGCCTTCTGACTCCTACTTATCAACTCTAATGGCTACTGGCTCTGGGCATTCCCCCCAGGAAGCATGTCTGGAGTCTTCAGGAAGTCCTCACCTGGCTCAGAAGTGCTTCCCAGGGGAGGGGAGAGCAGCGTGAAAATCAAAGACCACAGCATAGGAAATGGAGGAATCCTTGCTCCCTGTTCAATCATTCTCAGTAGCAGCAGCTTCTTCTTGCCTTTTTTTCCCCATTGTTCATGGAGGAAGGGGGTAATTGCATGTGCTACGGCATCCATGCAAAATAGAACGTAGGCCTGTGACAGGCTGTACTTGAACGTGCAAGTATCTAGAGACATGTGCTTTTCTGCCTAAGTATGTCTTACGTTCTTTGTTGCCGCAGACTGGCCAATTTAAAATTGGCAATAAAAATGGCTTTTAGGTCCCCACTCCCACAATCAATCAATGTGGAACGTGAGTTTCTGGGGTACAAAAATACTGTGTAGAACATTAATGGGACATTATAGCACACTCAGTTCGAAGAGGAAGAAGATGACAAAAAAAGCCTTGCAGTGTTCTATATTTATGTGCTCGCAGAAACCTCCCAACAATCACACTATCTGCCATTATACAGCTAACTCCAATGGAATGCAGCAACATTGTTAAAAAAAAAAACCAACCTCCGTAGCAAAGACAAACTCACAGAAATAAAATAAATCAGCACAGAACTCTAGTTAAAACAATGTGCAGCGTTCAAGGCTGAAAGGGAACATGATCAGCTGAGGGATGAATTCTCCATGTACCACTTGGATCAAAAAACTAAACATTATAGGGTTAGTCGAGCAGTTCTGAATTTCTTTCTGCAAACATCCACAACAGCTGTGCAATTATAACCATGACACTCCAGGCTGAATCATCTGTGCACATATTTACACGGGTAACCCAAAGTCATTCTTTTCACTTTGCACAAACAAGATAAAAGTTCTCGCACGGAAAGCACTTCTGCGTAGGACAAAAAGTGTACAAGCTATGTGCAAATTGCCACATATAATCAGAGTACACACGTCTGTTTTGCCATATTTGCAGAGGAGAAAGCAGCGGCCAATTTGGACTCTTTATTTATTATTGCATTTATATCCCGCCTTTTTTCCTCCAAGAAACCCAAGACGCGGCATACATAATCCTCCTTCTCTCCATTTTATCCTCACAACAACAACCCTGTGAGGTAGGTTGGGCTGAGAGTCTGTGCCTGGCCCAAAGTCGCCCAGTGGGTTTCCATGGCTGAGTGGGGACTAGAACCTGGATCTCTCAACTCCCAGTCCAACACATCAAATGTAAGGTGCAATCCTATGAAAGTTTAGACAGAAAAAATGTCCTGCAACTCCCAGTATGCCCCAGCCAGCCACACACCTTTAACCTACTACTTTCTATGACTCTGCTAGAATAGACCAAAGGCCCATCGAAACTTGCATCCTATCTCCCACAATGGCCAAGCAGATACCCCAGTTCTTGAAGGCAATAGCCCTTTTCTGCTGTTGCTCCCCAGAAACTGGTATTCAGTGACTTCCTGTGATGTCTTTTCAGCACCAGGTTACTGAAACATTCTGGACAATCATGGGACCAGAATGGGCCAACATGTCTGCATTGCTGGCTTTTTGAATTTGGTTCTGGAGCCTTTTGCTGGGAAAAGGATAGGGAAGGAAAACAATACCTTTGCCAGGAATGCTCTCCAGTATTCTGGCTGGATATAAGAGTGCCCAAGCAGAAGCATGGACAGCTGCTGTGGGAATGAGCATTGTGGCAAAGTTTAGGAATTGCAGTCATCTTAAATATGTCAACAACATTTACGCCTATGAGTAATTGGCCAGAGTAGTCTCAAATACCAAAAATAGTAACGGGCTTGTTATGTTATGTAAAACAACCAAAATATTTGCTGGAATTAGTCACTAGCTAATAAATGAATTGTAGAGCATGGCAGTTTTGATTTGCAGGAATATTTTTTTGAGACAGACAGGAAGTCCACTGTTTTGCACAATGAAGATCATTTTTGCCAGCAAAATGTTGCTGAAATGCTTTCAGGAGATGATCAAATTAGTATAAAAGGAACAAATACTTACTTATTTATGTATTTTAATAAAAGGATCTGGAGTACAAATATCAACATTAAAAAAAGCTTTGAGTAAAACTAGCAAGCAATTAGATCTTGCCTAGTTCTTATTAAAGCTTCTACTGTTGTCATACAAATATTTAAAATGTGCAAAATATTCAAAGATTATTTTCCAATTTAGAAACTGGCAGCAAAAACATGAACATAAATAGAAAAACACCCATTTATTGATGCAAATACGAAGGAGCGGTCGCAGAAGAAAGGCGACAGAAGATTCAATGGATTTGGGGATTTAAAATACGGCCTTTTTTCTGGAGCAGAACTGGATGGTTCGACGTCGTTAAATTATATTCCCACTTACAATAAAACATGTTTATCTTCAGCTGACAAATGTTGGAGGGCACTAAAACAAAACAAAAAATTCTTTCCTATGGCCATTTGTGCTCATGTTTAACTGATGTTGAAGTTTGGTGAAGGAAAGAAGTCTGAAAAGCACAATAATTTCTTTATAAAAACAGTACACCAAGTTTGGATGGGAGCAATCACTACTTACCTAAGATGCCTTCAGATCTAATGCTCTCTTTCGAGAATAAGACAGATATAACTGCACTACCTGGGGAACAAATATTCATTGTTTAATGTCACGGAATAAGACAATGTATTAAAGAAGATAAAGCCAGCTTAGGACAAGTGCAAGATCTCCAAATGACTGTTGCACTCGGTAGGGCTACCAATTCTTAGAGAGTAATTTTACACACCTAAAACATGCCCAGCTTGGCCCAGTGAAAGGGCTGAGGATGTAGGAATGCTGAAATGAATCCCTTCATTTCAGCATTTCTGAAATGAGGGGATGTCTCCCACGGGGAGACATCCATAGGCGATGCCCCATCCAGCCTGCCAAAGTACCCACTGTTTAGAATTAGTGAGAAAAAAGGCCCTTTTCCGTATACATCTGTATGTGTTCAGGAGTTCTCTAGCTGATTGAGAACCATCCTGATTGGGCAGAGGAGCCTTACACATGGACATCGTTATTTGCTAATGCGAAATACGCAATTGCTTATGGGGTGGAGGTGAGAGGCAATGACCAGCAGGCATGCCGACACAAGGTCAGAGGGGAGTGTTCCGGCTCAGGTGTTTTGCTCACCCTTTGCTCATCAGCTATCCATTCTGACAACAAAATTAAAGAGAGTGAGCATTCCGCATGGCCTAGTAAATACACACAAATGAAAGCTGATCACATTCACAGCACGAAACTCAAGGCCAGTCTTTGACCACAGATAAGCAACCACAAAAGCAGTAGCCCAGTTAGGCCCAACAGCACACCTATGACTGACATTGTGCAACAGTAAAAAGAAAGTCTTCCATTATGTCTGGCTTACTGGGGCTGGAATTGGCCTCTTAATGTATTCCCACTGGTACTTTTTGCAACTACCCTATTTCTTCGATTCTAAGACACACTTTTCCCCCCATATAAACATCTCTAAAAATGGGGTGCGTCTTAGAATCGCGGGTGTGTCTTAGGGTTTTTTTCCTTGTTGGTGGTACTGGAATTAGTGTGCGTCTTACAATTGAAGAAATACGGTACATGGTAAGTTGGGTCATGACTGGACCACTGGATACAATCCAACAGTCTGCACTTGCCAAGCAAGTATTTACACAGCACATCTAAAAAAAAAAAGACCAAACCCCCTCCCATACAGTTCTTATTGCTTTAAATCTTGGCCTCTCAAACTTCCCTAAACACCACCCTCTCCTGTTTTCCCACACACAACATGCAGATCTCCGTTGGCAAACGAGCTAGGAACTGAGGATTGTGGGGTCTCCACAGCACTACTCATCTGACCCTATAGCTTTGAAATGTTCTGGTTCCACCATGGCTTCTCTTTTATTCTTCCCTGCTGCTGGACAGACAGGTCCATGGGCACCAAGGCTCAACCTGCTCAGATACTGGAACTTGATTCTTTTGAGAGCTGAGCCACGCACTGTGCTTACCATGAGAATGTTGTCCGAGACCTCTTGATGGCTAGTATCTGTACATATTATAGCCAAGATGTGAATGACATGCCACGGAGGAAGTCATTTTTGGTTTTGTCTCTGTGCAATGTGTCTTGTCATTGCAGCTTGACGGGTTTACATGTGCAGTAGAGTGGAGTGGACCACTTCAAGTGGGGATGTTATGTGCGTTTTTTAAAAAATCTTCCTGCATGTAGACAGCAAACACAGAGCCTGTTCAGATGACATGCTAAGCAACAGTAGTTAAGCATTTTGAGCTAAACATTATGGCTTAGCGTGTCGTGTGAACCATTCCTAACCACAGTGGCTACATAACCACAGTTTAAACACGCTCACTAACCATTTGCTGCAAAAGGGTTAGCAGCCTAACCATGGCTTACCATGTCGTCTGAACAGGGTCATCGAGAAAGATCCTGGTTCAGCCCACTTCATAGAGTATTTTGTGTAAGAGAGCACGAAAAATGAGAGGCTTACTTGCTACTTCAAGTGGTACTGTCATTCGACCAACTCAGAATCTACCACCCAACTCAGAGATGGGGAACCAGTGGCCCTCCAGACACTGTTGGACCCTTACCTAGCATAGCCAAAGGTGTCGTCTGATGGGAGTTGCAATCCAACAACAGCTATTTATTAATTACATTTCTATACCGCCCAATAGCCGGAGCTCTCTGGGCAGTTCACAAAAATTAAAAACATTCAAAGTATAAAACAAAAGAATAAAACCATAATATAAAATACAATATAAAAGCTCAACCAGATAAAAACGGCAGCAATGCAAAATTACAAATTTAAAACACAGAGTTAAAATTTATTTATAGACTGTTAAAATGCTGGGAGAATAAAAAGGTCTTCACGTGGTGTCTAAAAGCATATAATGTAGGTGCCAAGAGAACCTCCTTAGGGAGCTCATTCCACAGCCAGGGTGCCACAGCAGAGAAGGCCCTCCTCCTGGTAGCCACCTACCTCACTTCCTTTGGCAGGGGCTCGCAGAGAAGGACCCCTGAAGATGACCTTAGGGTCTGGGCAGGTACATACGGGAGGAGGCGTTCCTTCAGATAGCCTGGCCCCAAGCCGTTTAGGGCTTTAAATGTTAATACCAGCACTTTGAATCAGGCCCGGACCTGGACTGGCAGCCAATGAAGCAGGAAAAGGACTGGCGTGATGTGGTCTCGTCGGCCAGTCCCTGTTAGTAACCGTGCTGCCCTGTTTTGTAGGACAGCTAGAGGGACACACATTTCTCACCCTTGACCTAATTCCTACCTCATTCTGCTGCTTAGATAGGTCAAGCCTTAGCCTGTCCTAGATGCAAGTTTTGTAAGATTATTCATGATTTCTAGTGAGAAGGGATATACATTTGAGAAAACTGCTGGAGTTTAATCTATTCTTTTAAAAACAAACAAAACCCAGCATATTACTATTCTGCCAATGACCCGTAGAAACACCCAATGGGGAAAAGGGCATGTGTAACAGAAAACACACAGATGGTTCCTTGAATTACAAAACTTTTGTTAAGATCGGTGTCCTATTTCGAACGCTGTTAAGGGATTAAAGAGAGGTAAACAGCAGCCTGCATGCTTGCTTCATCAGCAAGAATCCCCCTCCTGAGGAAACATAACTTTTCTCTCGCTATAAATAGTTTAAATACAACTGCTGTAAAGAGCTACTGAGAGCTACATAAATTATTATGATAATAATAAAAGATATGTATTTTTAAGAAGCACTTAAGAAACATATCCACTTAGATCATCATTTCATATGAAACATTAAGATGACAGTTTTCATGAGCAAGAAGTACTGGTATCCAAGCAACACAACACTCTAGCTGTATGACTGAAAAGCAGGGACAGGAAGACACACACAGAGAGAAATGATAAATTACTGATCATTCTGAGGCCTGCTTCTTATCTTGAAGGTTGATGTGTCTCGGCTGTACCAAGATAGTGGGGGGAACCACATGACTGATTGGTATAGAATATCCTATATATAGAAAACCAGATATTAGGGAGAAGGGATCTAAATCCAGTTTCCCACCACCACCTCTCCAAAATGCTAGTGTTCTGTGTGGAAAGAATGTTGTTTTGTGGATGAGAACTCCATTATGTGAGCCTCCACCTGCAGTCTAAACTGGTATATTCCAGATTATAGGCTTACCACCTCAGTGGCCAAGTTCAAAGGACCAGTGGGGAAAAGAAGCCACTGTGACTTCTTTCCCCTGCCCCGTGCAGGCCACTCATGCACCCAACATTTTCCTAATTACCCATGCCCCAGCATAGGTTGCTGTATCGTTTGAACCTGACAAGGTGGGCAGCAAGGGTGGCCGCCAAACCACTCCGCAAATCATGGCTTGTTGTAGGGGTTACAGTGCAGTTTGGAAGCCACCCTTGCCACGCGCCTTGCCGGTTTCGGACAACAGAGCAATCTGCACCATGGGTAATTAGAGAAATGGTGGACATGCCAGCAGCCTGCACTGGCAAGAGGGGAGAAGCAGCTGAAATCAATGGTGCTACTTTGCGCAAGCAGAAATTGCTCATGCAAGAGCATCTTTGCCTCTAAGCCTATGGCATAACATTAAATAGGGCCTCCATTTTATAACTCCATTGGAATACAACCTGATCTAGTAAATCCATCCCTTCAGAGACCTCTCTTATATTTCTATTATGATTCATCTTCTTTCAGCATTTGTGTAATTATTGCAAACATACTATTAAGCACGATATATGGCGGGAGGAGGGAGAGTCTCACCGATGACAGCTACGCTTCCTAGTGGAGCAATGACCATGACTGAGGCAAATCCATAGGCTGAAAAGTTCCCGATTTCTCCAATCCCCATAAGACTAATTCCACACCACCAGAGCTTGCTTCTGTAACAGGGCTTCTGACTGGCTTGGCGCATCAGCCGAAGATGGGAGCATTTCTGAAATTAGGTATTTTTAAGAAATATGAGGACAAAAGACATGGGTTTGCATGCATAAAACAGATATTACACTTGACATGAATATGGAAGTGCAGGTGCTTTGTGAATCCTGGGTGAAATAATGCTGTCATTTGACAATGCTGAAGAAATTATATAAATCTTCAATCCTTAAATAAATGCTTCTGGAAGAAAAATGTCAACACAAGCTGAAGTTAGCATTCTGTGTAGGTGGTTCATAATGGTTTGGACTTACTTTAAAAATGAGAGTTTTTCAGACGCTTTGAATTCTTAGGGCAATCTCTCGTCAATGCCAATGCAAATTCTCCCGTGTCATTTTAAGAGACCACAAAGAAAAGAAGTGCCAGCCTTGTGCTAGCTTGATCTAGCAAGACATTAGCACATCCATGTTTAAATTATCCACATGGTGAAGAAAGTGGGGAACAGCTTGAAAAAAGAAATGCAAAGAGACTATCAAGAGACTGAAAGGAATATTGGCTTGTATGCCCCTCCACTGATGGAAGGGGATTTGACCCAGCAAAGGTTTCTGTCAGCGGAATGGGGAGAGAAGTAATTTCCCCCTATTTCCCCTCCCTCCTACACCACCACTCCAAAAGGGTGACACAACTCTCAGGAGCAGATTGACTGGAGAGAGCAGGGGGCTACATGTGGAAGGGTGAAATCATCAAAACCCTCCTCCTCCTTCCCTGTTCTGCCAATGGAAGTCTCCACTGGATCAGAGAACCACCCATCAGTGGAGGGACACCACTGGATACAGCCTGTAGTTAAAATTCAATTGTGTCATTCAAAAAACCTTAAAAAATTAAAATAAACATTTGAGTTTTTGGGCAGGATGGTCTGTGGCCCCTCCAAATATTGTTGGATTCCAGTTTCCATCATCCCCAGCCAGCCTGGCCAATGGTCAGGGATGAATCTAGGGAGTCTTCAAAGCAGCTTAAGTGGACCGCCCATAGAAAGATGGAGGAAGTGACGGTTCCCTCAGGGCCAGTAAATGGGACAATAGAATCTTCTGTGCTTCACTGAGTTAGTAATTTCAAATAACTAGTTACTGTACAAAAATAAAACTCTAGAAGGGGCACAGCTTTTTGACTGACAAGTTGGATCACATGCATTTCTCAATTTTGCCCTCCTTTCATTCTAGAAAGGCCTAGAAAGCTAAATGGGCAAATTACTGGTCCACACAAACACAATATGAAGCTGTCCATTAATATACCACAAACCAGGCTCCCTGCCCCTCCTGAATTTTATTTCTTAAAATGATGATGATGATGATGATGATGATTAAAATGGTTTTAACTGGGAGGCTGGCCTACTGCAAAGCAAAAAGCTGCCCTCCAGCACCATTTTTATTGGTGTTCAAAAGGAGTGATTTTGTCTTTGGGAGCTCAGACCCCACCTCTATCTTATACTTAGGTTTTTGGGCAGGTTACTTTTCTTTATCACCAGTTTGTCTACTGAAAAACTAGTGTTCCTCATGATCGGCCATGCCTGCCATTTTGTGAATGAGCAAGTTCCCCAATGGCAGCCATGTTGTGAGAGCATCCACAACATTCTCTCAAAATTCCAAATATGCCCACCAACCCAAAAGGGTTGGGAACCCCTGGGTAGTCAATACTTGACCAGATGGACAAATCTAGTCCAGTGTTGACTGGAGCGTCTTAAGTTTCTATGCAGTTTTATTGTCTGGTTCATGGAACCGTTTTAAAACAGTGTGTGACTATGAAAATATGCAAAGTTCTGACAGGTCATGATCCTCATGCAGGATCTGCCAAGAATCACTTCTGCCATTCCACACAGTAGGCGTAACAATTGAAAGCCGATTTCCACTGAGTACAACCTGATTGGAGAATCTCTCCATGCAGGCATTTATTTTATTTTATTTATTTATTACATTTTTATACCGCCCAATAGCCGAAGCTCTCTGGGCGGTTCACAAAAATTAAAACCATAATAAAACAACCAACAGTCTAAAAACAAAAATACATCAACAGCAGCCGGTGACCATGCCACGCTGGCATGGAAAATCAAAACATGATTAGGGTGAAACAATATTGAAAGCTGCGTTCGAACGGCAGAGCTATTGGGCCGAGCATTTCCATGCAGAAGCAATTTCCAAGAGGCTTCACTTGGGAGCCATAACACTCAAATTCATAGTCAAAAGATCATTGTTGCAGAACGAGGATTACTGGGTGCGTGGCAAGAATCAGTTTTCATGGCAGAGCAGTAATCCGATCATCGTACTGCACAGCATGCCAAATCTCAATACACTTTCAGACATTTTGTCTTAATATCGCAAGCCATGGGGACTAAAGGGAGGGGAATATGGCAACTGTTAAGGAGGCACAGGGATGGAAAACGGGGTGTCCTGTGTCTCTTAGGGCGTTACTAGACGAGGCTCTAGCGCGCGTTACCTTCCGCAGCCACGTCGAGGCTTCCAGATGACGTTCACGAGGATCCGCCGTTATCCCGCGGTGAAGCCTCTTTCTCCCGACTTTAAAAAAGTGAGTTGTAGTGCGCCTTTTCCTGCTGTCCCGCGGTAATTCGGAGTACGTGTGGGAGGATGTGAGGTCACTGCGGTCGGCACTGGTCAGGAAAAGGCGTGCTAAGGGGGAGTGGTCAGCGGCTTCGGTCAAGCCGCCTCCGCCATTTGCGCGCAGTCCGCCAGCTGGGGCAGCGCGGCGGAGCGGCTTTTTTTTTTTATTTCCCCAGTGACAGTTTGCGCAGGAACGGAGGACCGGAAAAGTGGCTGGTGACTCCTTGCGGTGGGCAGCTACCGTGGCCGCATAATGGCGGTGCTGTACGCTGCCTGTTAGTGTGGGTACCAGGCTGGCAGAGGGCAGAGCTGTTTGTGGGCTGCTGCCATGGCTACGGCCAGATGTGGGTTGGCTCCTTGGGATGGGGCACAGGGCACAGAGGCGGTCATCGCCGCCGACACCTCAGAGGCATGATGGGAGATGTAGGCACAGAGTGGCCATGCAGACGATTGACCTCGGGTCATATGACACCCGCCACGACCCCCATCAGGAAGTGAGCGCATCAATGTTGACCCTCAACAGCACCAGCAGCACTTCGGCT
This sequence comes from Elgaria multicarinata webbii, assembly GCF_023053635.1. Classification (NCBI taxonomy): domain Eukaryota; kingdom Metazoa; phylum Chordata; class Lepidosauria; order Squamata; family Anguidae; genus Elgaria; species Elgaria multicarinata. The sequence continues at coordinate 86,651,646 of NC_086177.1, forward strand.
GGCACTGGCACTGCCGCCGCTGCCGCCGCCAGGGCCGGCGGCGGCATCGCTGACGGCTGCGCAAGTTTGCGGTCTTTCGGACGTGCGCAAACCGTGCAGCGAGCGAAAAAAAAAGCCGCGGCAATCAGGCCGGTGTGGCTGCGCAACCGTGCTCGCGGCGGCAGCAGCACAACCGGCGCAAACTTCCGCCATAAATCGAAGGCAGGTGTGGATCATGAGGCGTCACGGCTGAACGGGAAAAGCCGCTTTCACCGCTCCTCAACGACGGAACACCCGGTAGGTCTAGCAACGCCCTTAGTCATATAGAAATTCTGGTACACAATTAGCTTGCCATACAAAAAGTAAATAAACCACATTATAGAGTAAGATGATGATGATGATTTATTTATTTATATAGCACCATCAATGTACATGGTGCTGCTAGCAGTACGTTAATAAAGTCATAGAAATATATCACTTCACTTAAAACGAAAAAGGAACTTTAAACATAGGTCTTGATTTTACAGATAAATATTTTAAAAAGAAAAAAACCCTCAAAGGATATCATAAAGTAGCTCAGTGCTCTGTTATGTCAATGCATTACTAACCTACATTAAATATTATGGTTGCAAGCCTTTGCACAGTTCTGCAGTTTTAATCTCACTGCAGCCCATAATACAATGGAGATGTTCATACCTGCAGATTCAAAGAGATGCTAATGAGAAAGTTTCCTGCGATTGCCAACACGATGCCAAAGAGCAAATTCTGCAAAACAAAAACAACAAAAAACATCCACATACAGTTAGGGAGAGTTTGCAGACTGGAAGGCAAAGATTAATAAAATCTGTCATTAATAAAATACAAAACCTTCAGGTTTTAGGTACAATCCAACTCACTCTCTAAAATGGTATTTCAGTGTTCACCACTATTCTAAAAATTTATAGAACCAAGCTATGCTGCTTGCAATTCTCTGTCCTGAAGAGAAGAGCATAATAGTACAAGCACTTGAAACATGCTGAATATTCATTAATATTTTGTATCTGACATGCCAACTCCCGAAGTCTCCCCACTTCATGCGCCAGATGAAGATTCCTTAAAAAAAAGGAAAACAAAAACTGAGAATCCTAAGGAGCTGTCAAGCAGTGATGGAGTGGAGGTGGAATCAGTTAATTTTGGGACTATTTTTCCTGAATCTGGAAGCAGGAAGAACGGATGGATACTCTTACATAAGTAGATTTTATTAATATTTAAAAACTTTATTTAACCGTATGAAATAAAAATTAACATAAACATCCACCCAATACATATGCACATACCTTCCAATAAGAACAAAATCAAATGAGGGAAAATAACGAATACGGATGAATATTATCTCTAAATTTATAATTCCAAAACATGACGCTTCATCTTTAAATAATCCTATCCTTTAGCATTGGGCAAAAGGTGGGATACAAATAAATATAATAATAATAGTAATAATAATAAAATAAGTTTATTTCATCATTATTGACACAGACCAGATCCTAAAAAAATCAATCAGAGAAGGGGCAATACCCTTTCCCCAAAATTAAGCGATTGGGATTATTATATAAATAGAAAATGTGATGTGAGATGGCTCAATAGCAGGCATGCAAGAGCAGATTGACTATGGAATCAATTACCTGGAGGGGAAGGGACTCTTCCTTACTGGAAGTCTTAAAATAGAGACTGGGTTCACACAACACACTAACCCACACTCCATGGTTGAGTGTGGGTTATTGTTGAACTATGGGTTGTTGTTGAACTGTGGATTGAGCCCAGCACGTTGCTGCTGAACTGTATTTGAACGCAGCATGGTCTATGCAGGGTGGGTTATTGTATTATCCGAATGCAGCGTGTTTTCCACTGGGCAGCTTGTTAACCACACAATCTGGCTCGTTAACCACCCTAACAACCCAATAACCAACCATGGGTTCACAAAGTGGCTTGTTCGAGAAAAATAAACCACATTAGATGGTTAACCAGCCACCCTGAGGAAATTGCCCTGGATTAAGACAACATGATAACCTACAATTCAGCAACAACCCTCACTTCAATAACAACCCACTCTCAACCACTCAGTGTGGGTTAGTGTACTGTGTGAACCCAGCCAAATGCTAGATAGCCACCAGCTAGGGATGGTGGAATTTCTTGCTTCAAGGCCTTCTCCAATTTGGACAGGATCATAAAGCTAGTAGTGGACCACAACTGGCTGTATAGTCCAGCAATGGTTGGCTTGCCATAGTAGTGAAACAGGAATATACCTTCTACTGTGGCATTTCCCACAGGCCTGGCTGTGTGCTACAGCACCACAGCTGGGGCCCAAGAGACTTGCTACAGGATTGGATATGAGTGTATCTCTCAAGAAAGTATCAAGATTTTGTGCCAAATACCTGCATTCTGTCATTGTTCCTAACTACATTTCAGAAGCAACAGATCAGCTTTAATCCAAGTTTCACCTAAGAGAAAAAAACTGGATTAAGTCCAACATGAGTTTTATATTGCTAAAGGCCTTCAACTTTTGCTGAACATCAGGTGGCTTGTGAATTAGATATGCAGCAACGTGAGACCTTTTTTTTTTAAGAATGGTGAAACTTTTTTGAGAGACCCATTCAGATAATAATAATAAAAACATTGTTTTTTAAAGCTTAACTTGAATTAAGCCAATGTTTACAATCTTTGTAACACACAAGGCAAGAGATAGCTGAGCCAACTGTTAGAATAGTACAGCTTTCTTCAACTTGGTGCCCTCCAGATGTATTGGATTACAACCCCCATAATCCCGAAGTCAGGTTGGGAAAGACTAGAGTAGTACGTTCTCAGGCTTCCCAATCCAAAGGTTCTTTGTAGGCAGCGATAGCAAATAAAGATTGATTGCAGTGCTGCATATATTTAAAAAGCAGAACACCTCATCGGGCGTGGTTTGGTGAAGTCCACATTGTTATTTTTGTCAACAAAAAAGGGTGAGGCACTTGAAAAACTTATAGCAGCAGCTTTGAGAAGTATGGAAAATAGATCGAAAGTACTTGTTTCATAAGAAGTGGCATAATAAACATTGCATTTGAGCTTTTACAAGAATTGTAAACAAACAATCTGAGAATGTGAAAAAGGGGTGTTAGATTGTTTCTTATTTCTGTTAAGGCAAAGCAGAAACACCAACAGGATGAGGTGCGTGTAATACCTTCGTAAGTTTCCTGACTTCTCTCGTAAGACAGTAGTCGCCAACTGTACATTTAACAGCTTCTAGACAATCACAAAAATTATTTCAATGTATATTACACCCCCATCCCAACGGAATGAGGATGAAAATAACAGCACATGAAACCAGATGACACTAGGGCTGGATTCACACAGCATGCTAACCCACCGTGTTGAACCATAGGTTATTGTGTTATCTGAATGCAGCGCTTTTTCCTCAAGGTAGGTTATTGTGTTGTCAGAACACAGTACTTTTTCTGCAGCGGAGGTTACTCTGATGTCTGAATGTGGTGGGTTTCCCACACGGTGGCTCGTTAACCATGCAGTGTGGTTTGTTAACCACCCTGAACAACCCAACAAGAAGTCATGGGTTGTCAAAGCGGCTTGTTAAGAAAAATAAACCACATTGCATGATTAACAAGCCACCCTGCGGAAAACACGCTACGTTTAGACAACCAACTAACCTACCCTGAGGAAAAGCACTGTGTTCAGACAACATGATAACCCATGGTGGCTTAGTGTGTTGTATGAACTCAGCCAAAAATTACAATGAAACATCAGAACAATAAAAACAGGATGAAAACTAAGAAGATTTTAAAAATGTCCAATCAGAATTAAAAATATATATCTATTGACACGATCCAGGCAAATTTAAGTACATTTACATCCCACTGATTTCAATTAGAGAGACTAAGCATGTGCTTAAGTTCCCAATCCATAAGAAGAGGTGTTTTAAATCAGACCAAAGAACTAAATAGTCCAACATTCTGTTCCCACAGTGGCCAATCAGATGCCAATCAGAAGTCCATGAGCAGTACATAAGTACAACAGCATCCCCAGCCCCACCAGCAAATGACATCCAAAGGCATACTGCCCTGATACCGGAGATAATACATAGCCATCATGACTAGTAGCCATGAATTTTTCTCATCTTCTTTTAAAACCATCCAAACGAGTGGCCATCGCTACATCTTGTGGCAGCGAATTCCATAGTATAACTACGCATTGTGTGAAATACTTCTTTTCATCTGTCTTGAATCTCCCACCATTCAGCTTCACTGGAAGATATGGTGCAGCTAGGGTTGGATTTGGGGGCAAAGTTCCAGGGCTCCACAGCCCAGGGGCTCTTCAAATAGCCACCCAAGGAGCAGCAGATGATGGGAGCAGTGGTAAATAAGCCTCATGCCAAATGACAGGGTGTGTGCACGTTGATGCTGTTTGATTCAGCCTCCTTTCTTCTTTTTGAAATAGTCAAAGGGTAGCCAGCCAGGCATGTACCTAGTTACAGATGCTTATTTTATTATTTTTACTTTAAATATTTGTTAACTGTTTCTACAACAAACTGTAACAATTTTCAGAGGGCAGCCACTTCAGCTTAATGCAGCAAAAATAAAGAGTCTTGAGGCACATTAAAGACTATCAAACCTATTCTGGGATGTCACAAGACTCTGTTGTTTTTACAACACAATGGTGCTTATTTCCAAGTAAATATGTTTAGTTTCAGGGCAGCGGAAGCAAACTCCATTTTATTCTTGTAGTCATAATGGTGCTATGATTTGAGTGAGTTTAGAATTTGAAATTGCACATGCTCAAAGTATTTATTTGTTATCAGAGCTGGCAAATCCTTTTGTGGTTGTCATTTTGCTTTGATGTATCAGGAATGGAGAAACAGTCATAAAGCACGGAGGGTCGGGCACAGGGAGAGAAATGTGAATTGTGTGCTTCACAACTGAAGTAATACACATGGCCACCTAAAGCACAGACACACTCACCCAATAAGTCCAGGGTTTAAATTACCTAGCTGCACCACTGATGGATGATGCTTTACAGTGGATTCCTGCATTCCTGGGTTGGACTCAATGGCCTTATAGGCCCCTTCCAACTATACAATTCTATGATTCTATGACCCTTGGTTCTTGTATTATGACAGTAGGATAATTACATAAAGTATGGAGTAAGTGAATAGGGACAGATTTTTCTCCCTATCCAATTTTCTCCACATCATGCTTAATTTTAGACACCTCTATCATGTCCACTCTTACTTGCCTTTTTTCTAAGCCAAAAAGCCCCAAACAACCTTTCCATCCTTTGATCATTTTGGTTGCTCTTTTTCTGCACCTTTTCCAGCTCTAAAATAACCTTTCCGAGGTGTGGATATTCAAATCAGTATGAGCTCAATGAGCTGAACTCTAGATAGAGTACAAGTTATTTCTTGATAACTTTCCAGGAGGTGGCAATTTTACATCTGAAAGGCAGCCATCAGGAACTCCTGTGAGTGCCCTTAATTTTGAGTACACCTGGTACAATCAAGAGAGTATTCTTGGTTGACCTTGGAAAACTCATGATGGTAAGAATGTGCTATTTACCCACACTCTGCAGGTATTAAGACCATAAGAAGAGCCCTGCTGGATCAGACCAAGGGTCCATCTATTCCAGCACTCTGGTTCACACGGGGGCCAACCAGCTGTCGGCCAGGAACCCACAAAGAGGATGTGGTGCAACAGCACCCTCCCAACCATGTTCCCCAGCAACTGGAGATATGGGTTTACTGCCTCTGATACTGGAGGTAGCATCAAGCCATCGGAACTAGTAGCCATTGATAGCCTTCTCCTCCAAGAATTTATCCAACCCCCTTTTTTGTTGTTTATTCGTTCAGTCGCTTCTGACTCTTCGTGACTTCATGGACCAGCCCCTTTTAAAGCCATCAAATTGGTGGCCATCACTACATCTTGTGGTAGTGAGTGAATTCCATAGTTTAACTATGCGCTGTGTGAAAAAATACTTCCTTTTATCTGTCCTGAATTTCCCACCTTTGATAACAATCCAAGGCAGCCTTCCCCAACTTGGCACCCTCCATATGTGCTGGACTACAACTACCAGCATCTCCCAGCCATGCTAGGAACTGTAGTTCTACACATCTGGAGAGCAACAGGTTGGGCAAACCAAGATATCATTGCCTTATTATGGGTGGCTACGGCCAACTTCATCTTTCCCATGTATCTCCATGGTAACATTTAATAATACAAAAGTGTGATGTGACACGATTGTATGCAGCATTTCCTGCCCCGGTTCACTGGCTGCCCCTTGCAAGGGAAGGAGAAGCATGAGGGTGGTGATGTCATATCATGCGTTTCATTTACAAAACATTACTGATAGTGCTGATGCAAGTCAGCAGCTGCTGCCTGTTACCTACACCACCTTCCGAATATCTAGTGTGAAAACCAAGAGAGGCTGATGGCTCCCATATAGGTAGGGCGATGAATCCATTCCAGGTTTCAGTCAGAACCAGTCAGAATTCTAAAGGAGATATCTTGGATAGGTCATTTAGAACTCTGACTGAAACCTGGAGCGGATTCATCACCCTACTGACATCAGCCTCCAGCCTCCACCGGGCAAAACCATTTCTGCCACGGGGAGCAAGAGAAGGAGGTGGTGGTTATTTTCGATTCATTCCCTCACTGACAGCCTGTTGGCTTCTGAGGTTGCAATCCTTAACATACTTACTAGAGAGTAAGCCCCATTGAAAGCAGTGGGACATATGTCTGGTTAAAAATGCATAGGTGATTAAACATGGAACATAGAATCAGAGAATAGCAGAGTTGGAAGGGGCCTACAAGGCCATCGAGTCCAACCCCCTGCTCAATGCAGGAATCCACCCTAAAGCATCCCTGACAGATGCTTGTCCAGCTGCCTCTTGAATGCCTCTAGCGTGGGAGAGCCCACAACCTCCCTAGGTAACTGATTCCATTGTCGTACTGCTCTAACAGTCAGGAAGTTTTTCCTGATGTCCAGCTGGAATCTCCTCTGTGTGACAACCTTTTAAGTATTTGAAGAGTGCTATCATGTCTCCCCTCAATCTTCTCTTCTCCTGGCTAAACATGCCCAGTTCTTTCAGTCTCTCTTTATAGGGCTTTGTTTCCAGACCCCTGATCATCCTGGTTGCCCTCCTCTGAACACGCTCCAGCTTGTTTTAAATCCAATTGAGCGGCAAGTGTCAAAGAGCCCTATACACTATTGTGGAGGGGGGCACTGAATTATCCTGTAGATCAGCCTTTCCCAACTGGGTCTTCCCCTGCACCCCCCCCTCGGGAATTCTGGGAATTATATTTTAAAACAGCTAGAGGGCACAAGGTTGGGGAGGGCTGGTAGAAAGTGATGATGACATATGTGGTGGTGCTCTGAATCACAGATTCTTGTATATTTATTTATTTATTATTTATTTATTATTACATTTATATCCCGCCTTTTCCCCCTCCAATGAACCCAAGGCGGCATACATAATCCTCCTCCTCCTCTTCATTTTATCCTCACAACAACAACCCTGTGAGGTAGGTTGGGCTGAGAGTTTGTGACTGGCCCAAAGTCACCCAATGGGTTTCCATGGCTGAGTGGGGACTAGAACCTGGATCTCCCTACTCCCAGTCTGACACCTTAGCTACTACACCACTTGTATATAAGCTCCCTCAAGCCCATCATCCTACATTAGCAGTTACTTTACCACCTCATTGCGCCTAGGAAGGAGACTCACAGAGTCACTGCAGTGTAGTGGTTAGAGTGCTGAAATGGAGAGACCTAGGCAGGATCTACACTAAAATAGTTTATAACAATAGTGACAACTGTTGGGGCCCAGGCCACACTCCACATACAGTTTTCAAACCGTTTTCAAAGTGTCCTGCTTGATGTAGATCTGTAGGTTCGAGTCCGCACTAGCCCATGAAGCTCACTGGGTGATTTGGGGCCATTCTCAACCTAACCTACCTCACAGGGTTGTTGTGAGGAGGATCATGTATGCCGCTTTCAAATCCTTGGAGGAAAGGGCAGGATATAAAAGTAAAATCAATCAACAAATAAATAAATGACCAGTGTACAAACCTGACAGGTGTACCTTTCTGGCTCTACACTGGCTATCGGAGATGAATTTAGATAGCAGAACCTCACAGCTGGCTCTCTCCGGAGCTGCAAAGTTCACTTCGAGGTGATATCTCCTCTGAGACCCAAAGAGGAGAGGCTTCTACACTCGCCCGTGATTTGCTTACCTGATTTGCGTAATACCACCCACTGGTCAGAAACCCACCGGAGGTGGCGTTTTGGACGACCTGCGGCTTCACCATAGCCAAGAAGGAGACCCTCTGGACCCCGCTCCGTCTCCGGTACCTTCAGCTGCCCCGCGCCTCGGGGCCCCGGCTGGCTCCGCGCAACGCCATGAGCATTCAGAGCAAGGGAAACCGGATTGCTCAAAACTCGTCGCCCGCTTCCTGGTCTGGGGTGGCTTGGGAGGCGGCGGGCGGAGGAGGAAGGAAGGGCTTTTTCTTTCTGGTGCCCACGGCTGTTTTCTTCGGCCGGAAGTTCACGGAACAGGTGCAAAAGAGAGAGGAAGCCACTGCCAGGATTGGGAATGGGAAGTTGCTTCTTTTGCCATTATTATTATTATTATTACTAACGAGGAGGAAACAAAATGGCAAAGGAACATGAGGAATTCTGCAGCAGCAGTTTAAATAGCTGGTTTTGTTTCTTTGATAGCCTAATAGTAAAAAAAAAAGAAAATTCTAACCACAAATTAATATTTTTCAAAATAAAAATTAATTTCCTCTTCTGTGATGTAGGCTTAAAGTTCCCATTTATTTCAGAAATAATATGTTTAAGATGAAAGTTTTAATATGAAATATACCATTATTTTTCTTTCAGAGATCTTAACATATGGGACACATCCCGCCCACCTAGAAGTATACTTTGTACCATCTGTGGCACCCCCCTCCCTTGAATTTTTTTTCTGGTACCACTACTGTTCCCCGCCCAGGTTCAGGGCTTCAGCACCACCCTAGAAGCACTACTAGTACATTCTTTATGGGACACCATTGATTTGAAAGCAGAAAGCCCACAATAGCACTATGTACTGTACAAATGGGCGGAGGATCAGTGCGAGCTGTAATGACATTGGAAAAAGGGAAGCCACAGTTGAAATGCTGGAGCTCATCCAGCCTCACATATCATACCATAGATTGGTACGGCTGTTCTGCTCGTGCTTCTTGTCTTTGCCCAGCTTAGACCATGCTTCTGGTAGGCAGATTTTATACAATACTGCAGACCTTACCAACGTGGATAGAGCTGCGGCATTTAAAAGTGCGGCTTCTCTAGGCGAATGGTCCCAGCAACATACTCCCTTAATGGGCATTGCTTACTGTGATCAGAAATAGAGGTACCCAAGCAGAAGCCAACTGATCGTATTAGCTGGAATGGTACATTCCAGTTAGAATAAGCCCTGGCTGAATTCCTCAGATCCTACCGGGAAGATAACCCTCAGTTTCGAGCAGAAGATATAAAAGAGTTCTATTATTATTATTATTTATTTATTTATATATAGCACCATCAGTGTATATGATGCTGTACAGAGTAAAACAATAAAATAGCAAAACCCTGCCGCATAGGCTTACATTCACAAAGGGTATCACTGGTAGTAACAGAAATGCAGGACCTCATGCTTCGTTAACATTTCTATACTTTTCTAGATTTTCACATCTCTCCAGGGTTGGAACTGCAAGTTCTCTTTAAATCAGAAGCTTGTGCATCTCTCTGCTGGGAGAGATGTGAACATTCCACTTCGTATGTGGCAGGGAAAGGTGGAAATAGGAAACACAGTGTATTTTTTCTCCCTGTACCCAACCTATCAGTCTTGTCCAAAGCTAAAGTGTTCTATAGATGGAGAAAACATCAGGGGGAGCAGTAAGAACCTAATGCAGGGGGTGGGGGACCTGTAGCTCTCCAGATGTTGTTGAATTCCAACTCCCATATGTCCCAGTGTACAAACCTGACAGGTCCTGGGCAGTATGGTCAACAATGAAAGGGAGTTACAGTCCAACAACATCTGGAGGCCATGGGTTCCCCACCCCTAGATTAATGAAAGCAGTCTAGGGCCCGCAGGCTGCAGCTAAGAGCTCTATATAGATATAGATATATTTGTAAATACAACAATAACTACAGCAACAAAAAAGCAAAAGGGAGGGAAAGAAAGAGTGGGGGAAGGATTTAGCACTTCCATTTCATATATATATATATATATATATATATATATATATATATAATATATAAGCAGACCATGTATCTAAATAAGCATCCAGATGACATTGACGGCTGTGGGAGTTATGTTCAAATGTAGCAAGAACAGTAAGATCTTCAATATGATGTGATTGTGTCCTGTAGTAGCTTCTTTTTGGCTGGAACTCATTTTTCCTTGAAAAATTTGTAATAGTAGCAGATGTGCATGCACTTTTAAATTAAATCCCTGTGATGTGGTGATAAACAGACCAACAACAAACCTGATTACTGAAAGCCCTTACAGTTGCAAAGCTTTATATATAGATAACTACTTATAATGCTACATGAGAATCCCTAAACTTCGGGGGTGGAGTTCTGTCTGAAAGTGATATGAAACATTCAGAAGAAATGCCCATTTTCTTTGGCCCTTAATGCTTAACACTGTCCTCCTGTATGCCGCCTGTGGCTGAATGCATCTGCCTTTCCCTTAAACTGGCTCAGGAGGAGACCATATTGTCAGGCAAACCTCTTTGATTGAATAATTAGGTTGGCAGCCTGCACTCATTCCCTACTCTCCTCCAGGTTTGCTTATTATTATTACTGGGCAATACTCCCAGAAACACAAAGCCATACAGCCATAATAATAGCAGCATGCCCTTCTAATACATCTCTGCTCATTTACTGTGAGAAAAGACTCATGGCTCCTTTGGCAATGAATGTGCATATTACTACTGAGGAATATTTATAAGAGTGATTAGGATGAGAAACAGAGAGAAAGGAGAACAGAAGAGAACACATTCAAGGAAGTGTTTCTTAGGCGTTAACTTTCTACCACCTATCTTAGATGGCTTATTAAAAGAACAGACAAATTCATGGGAGATGTATCTGACAATAACTGATGACCATATATAGGGGGTGAACTATTTTATTTTATTTATTTATTTATTACATTTTTATACCGCCCAATAGCCGAAGCTCTCTGGGCGGTTCACAAAAATTAAAACCACAGTAAAACACCCAACAGTTTAAAACACAATTACGAATTGTGGAAATATCTACTTCTATTATGCACTTTCTGAGCTTCCTAGAGTCATCTGGCTGACCACTGTTGGAAACAGTGCACTGGTCTAGTTGGTCTCATCCAGCAGGAGTGCATCCTATTTCTTCACTGAAAATCCTAAATACACATAAGAAATGCAAAGGAATTTGGGTAGCTGGGGAGTAGATAGCATTGTATAGAATATGAAGTTTAATTTCGTTAAAAAAAAAAGAGATCAGTGATTTAAAAAAAAAGTTAAGTCAAAGATGATTCAAACCAAAAACAACAATGAGTTACTTAAATTACGTTAACACTGACCAACTTGAAATACCAGTTAGGTTGGATTTTCTGTGAGTCATACTGTGAAAACAGTTGAGAAATTGTAAAGGGAAACACTCTGATACATACATATGCTGCAGCAGTTTTTCTGTCTAAGGGTGCAATCCTATGTATGCTTCTAAACATGCATAGGATTGTGCCCTAAAATTGTGTGAAACTGCGTAAACTTAAAGCCTAAAGCGAATAACTGTTCTTCCGAACTGAACATCCTTTTTCATGATCTTACCAAAAAAACATTCGTTTGCAATAAACACTAAATGAGAAGGAATGCTAAAACAGCAATTACTACAGTGCTGTATTAATTACCCTGTTAGTCTGCTTCCATATCCACATTACTGTTTTGTCAATTATGGCTGCACACACATTCTTCTGATGAATGAATTGTCCTGAATTCATTTGGAAGCTGATAGAAATGGGATTACCTGGAGTAACACAGTCTACCTGAGCACTGGACCACCTTAGTTTTCCTGAAGGAAATTACTTTTCTGAAAGAACTGCCATCCAGCAATTCAGATGTGAGAAACTAGAGAAAAGGCTATTTCTATCCTGTTGTAGTTTTTTATATGATGCGAAGTAGTCTCTGCTCTGACAGTTTCAGTGGACACACTTTCAAACAAATAATTCTAAACATGAAATGTGAAGTAGTACCATCCCCATGTGATGACTATACCACCTAAATCCAGGGTGCCCATGTATCCTCTTTTACAGAGGACAGTTCTCTTGAAGGGCTGCCAGAGGACTGTCCTCCGTTTGAAGGTGTCTTCTATTTGAACATCAGCCCCGTCCAATTCTAGTTTAAAGATGAAGAACCATAATTATCTGTTTTCTGGAAGTTAATGCCTGGTCAACGCAAATGAATTCTCCACGTCCTTTTGACAACTAAAAGATTGATACTACGACATTGGAAAGGTAAATGCTCACCTTCTATAATGTAATGGATTGAAGACCTTAGCAACACTTTCAACATTTGAATAGGTGATATATAGACATCACTTGTGAATACTTATATGGATATTTGGTCTGCTTTTGTTTATGCATATTTCTTAGAAAGCCATATTTTCAATATATGCATTGAAACTGATATATTCAAATTTATTTAGCTACATTTTTCCTTTTTTATTTTGTTGAAATTTTACAATGTTTTTCTTAAAGAAGATAAAGAACCATAATAAGAACTGTTGCCCATCAACAGTTAGCAACTGAACAAGAGACTGAAGAGACAGGTACACAGGTAATTTGGTCACAGTTTTCCACAGTATGGGTAGTTGTACTGTATTTCCACCTAAATTATAATTATTTCTAAATTTGTGTCTATACATAACAATTACAAAATGTAACGTATATGCATTTTGCTATCCACTTTTGTACTCTCTCTCTCTCTGATTCATAAGTGGACAGCCTATCTAAAACTAACACATATGAATTGTCCATTAATCTCAATGTGTGGATGATTGCAGCATATAACAAATGTAAAGGAGCCTGATGGGCAAGGAATATTTCATGTGCAGTGAACAGGAATGGAGTTGGACATGCACATACTAGAACACTGCCTAGGTACAATTTCCCCAAAGCTATTGATGGCAAGGTTAGAGCTCCATCACACCGGGGCGGGGGAACACCCTCCCTACCGTTTTCGTTCCTCAGTTACTTCCTATTTTAAAACAGTACACAATGAGCATGAGGCCAATTGAGTCTGCTGTTCTAATAGCGATGCTTCTCCTGCACACACGTGCAGCAATTCCATGTTTAAAAATACATCGGACTTAACTGGGGGCGGGGGGGTTGTCGTGAAAGGAAGGCCGGAAGGGGCGTGGGAGGCAGATGACGTAATGTGAGGGACCTGAGCAAACTCCATGAGGGCCCAGTAATTAGTGTGCAATAAAATGCTAGTTGGATGCGATGTGGGGATTTCTATACTGGTAGCAATGGCCAAAGTTGCTGCAGCTCAGAGTGGTCACAACAATCTAAAATGCCACCATGCCCAATCTATTACAAGTTCCCAGATTCATGAGATAAAGTTTTTACTTCAGTGAGATATCATCAATTTAGTCTAGTTGCATATTCACCATAACGGTGAGCTAGGTACAGGTATTTGAATTCCAGCCTCATCACTGTTAGAGCCTTGAAGGTCCTCTGCTTTTTTAAATCTGAACCTGGCATTTTATGCAGGTTCATTGTAACTATATTCTTAAAACAACCAGCTTCTGACTCCATGAGTGGGTTAAATTAATTTTAATAAACTGCAGGAGATGTGAGTTCAGTCATGGCTGCCCCAAGGTTTTCTGCTGCCTAAGCAAATTAATTTTTTTGCCCCCTTGTGTTTTATTTCATGCTGAGCAGCATAACAATAGCACATGAAAAGATCAAGATTTGACGGTGATATTATTTTCTTTTTTTTCATTTTAATGTCTTTACTTTTTTTCCCTTAATGATTGTCTCTAAGCTCAGGGCAACCAATGAAACTTCACTCTGGGTCTCATTGCACACGATGTTAACAAAATAATTGGCACTCATGCCATTGCTTTTAATTAAATACTAGACATGGGGGTGAGGGGTAGTCATTGGCACCACAGCTCACTGGGAGAGGAGGTTTAGGGACCATCTGCATGCAAAGCTGTCCTCTCTAAGTGAGCTAAATGAGTCATTCCCTGAAAACAGCTTTTGGTTACCTTTTGCTAAATCCACAAAGGACCACAATTCTTCTCCTACAGGTAACCAGCTGTTAACCAGGGACCCACAAGCAGGACACAGAGCAACAGCACCCTCCCAACCATGTTCCCCAGCAACTGGTGCATATAAGCTTACTGCCTCTGATACTGCATGTAGCATATAGCCATAAGGACTAGTAGCCACTGATAGCCTTCTCCAGGAATTTATCCAACCCCCTTTTAAAGCCATCCAAATTGGTGGCCATCACTACATCTTGTGGGAACAAATTCCATAGTTGCACTGTGTGAAGTACTTTTTTTTTTATCTGTCCTGAATCTTCCACCAATCAGGTTCATGGGATGACCCCACTGAGTTCTAGTATTTTGAGAGAGTGAGAAAATGTCAAACAGCATTTTTGAACCCAATTGTGCCAGTATGACAAAGAGGAATTGCACAGATGGTATTATGTATTTTCAAGTAATGTCTACATAACCAGTTAGAAAGCTGTACCCAAGAAATGGTAAATCAGGTATGGGACAAAGTAACATTATTCAATAAGAGCTTAGCCTGTGGTTCATTTCTGTTCTGCACAGCTGTTAATGATTTAATAAAGCTCACCTGATCTGTGGATGATTAATAAAAACTAGACAAACCACCAAAATACCTAAAAGGTACTAGTTTGAAAGTCATTACAGTACATGAATATGTGGAAGCCTATCACTGGAATTTCTGATTTGTCTACTATATATGTACCTGCCCAGAGCTTAAGATCATCCACAGGGGTCCTTCTCTGTGAGCTCCTGCCAAAGGAAGTGAGGCAGGTGGCTACTAGGAGGAGGGCTTTCTCTGCTGTGGCACCCTCACTGTGGAATGAGCTCCCCAGAGAGGTTTGCCTGGTGCCTACGCTGTACTCCTTCCGTTGCCAGCTGAAGACCTTTTTATTTTCTCAGTATTTTAACACCTAATTTAACTTAAATTTAAACTTTGCTGTTTTAATTCCGTATTTTAATCTATATCAATTTCTGCTATGTGGTTTTATCCTGGTTGTGCTTTTTATATTGTACTTTGTAGTTGTGTTGGTTGTTTTATTATGCTTTTCATGGTTTTAATTTTTGTGAACCACCCAGATTGCTTTGGCTATTGGGTGGTATAAAATGTAATAAATAAATAAATAAATAAATAAATATATGAAGAGAGTCTGTCTGGACATTTCTCTATTCCCTTTTACTTACTGTTAGGCCACTGTGAGTACAGAGTGCTGGATTAGATGGACCCTTGGTCTGATCCAGCATTGGTCTTCTTATGACAAATAGTTGCTATCTAACCGAGATGGCTGGAGAATTAGCCTGATGCTCAAGATGAATGTCGTCTTGAGCATCAGGCTAATTCCTGATGCTTGAGATGAATGTGAAACAGTGGATAGGGAGTGGATGATAAGGAATGGGTAAAAGTCAATTACCAGAACTCTTTCTTGTATACATCTAAATCAGGAGTGTCAACCCCTTGAGTGAGGGTGAAGCTGCATTGCCCTTCTGCAGTAAGCAGAAGAAGGGGAACTAGAGAGAGTTGTTGGGCGAAGGAAGTAGAAGCTACCTAGGATTGGATGCCTCACGACCTGACTTTATTGGCTCCCCAGTCAAGTGTCAGCTGGAGTTCTTCCAGCTGGTGTCTCAGTTGGGAATCTGCTTTCTCAGCTGCTCAGGGAAGACAGCAGAAGATCAAAGCAAATGAGCTAGCTGTGATCGTTTAAGGGGGCGGGGCTTCAGGGAAAGGCCTGAAGTCAGATGGTCTGGCTTGGTGGGCCAAATTTGGCCCGCAGGTTGGAGGTTCCTCATCCTTGCTCTAAACTGTTTGATGCTGGCCTATCCTGAAGAGGAGATGCTGAGCAGGATACCCAGCTGCTATAACTCACAACTGGCATTCTTCTGTTAGTGTCCTGTGGCTGCTGATGCCAGCATTGACCAATACGTTAAGAAGATTATAGTTCTTAGACACTCCATATAGCATATGGAATAAAAGCATCACATGACTAAGGCTGCAATCCCTTAGGCCATCTAATTCAATGGGATTTGTTTCTGAATATATTCATGGAACTGCACTGTAAGGCACAGTTGCATGAAAGTAAACCCCATTGAATTCCACACAATGGGACTTACTTCTGAGTAAACATGGATAGGATCTGGCTGTAAGAAAATAATCTCCCCACCCCCAAACAGGCATTCAACATATTTCTTCAAATGTGTATGTTACCTGTGAAGCCGAACAGTTATTATGTGGTTTTTATTATTCCTGTAGTAGACTACAGTATCCAAAGTATACACCATGCATACTTCTTCACTTAGGAGCCAAACATAGCTATGTAAAGTGAGCAGCTTGTTTACAGTAGACCACTATACCAGTAGGGACTTATGCTATCAAATTAGTGGGAAATCAGTATTATAGTAAACAGAGGTCAAAGATCAATCCCACAATTTCATATAAAATTCCAGTCCATGTACACAAAATATTAAAATAAAAAAATGCCAAGTCACGAGACCATCAACTACTCTTAAGCTAATCAAAAGCAGGGTAAGAATAAAGGAAGTGAAATTTGAATGTAATTTTCATCCAAAATTTAATGCAAGAAATAGCTATATAATGGATCTCTTTTAAAACTTGACAACCGACTGTCAAACAAGACCTTTTGTTCAATGGCTAACTCTCTTCTTATTGAAACAGTGTCTTTAAAACGTCAGTTGTGATAATATTATAAATACATTCCTAAAACTCTTGAGCCTTGTCTGATAATGTGTTGTTGCTGTGAGGGGATCAGGGGTTGGGAAGGATGCCATTGATTCCATACAAACAGAAGAGATCATAGTATTCTACTTGAAGTCTTTTATTTATTTATTTTATCTATAAAACATTCAGGGCCAGATTAAGGCAGCTTCCTATGATTTTCATTAGCTTCCCATCAAAAAATTCTGGAACATAGTTTTAAACCCTTGAGGTAGATTTTTTTAAAAAAATTTTTAAAGAAGACTTGAGAATTATATAAAACTGATCATGTGCTACTTCTAAGCACAATACAATCAGCATCCTGGTGTGTCATTTTCAGTTTCAAAATCAATTAAAAGCTGCTGAATAATAAACACAGTGTTGAAGAATAGGAGCCTATCAGAAAGCCTGGATGTTTTTTCTTCACCAAAGTTCTGGTTCCCCGCTGCCACTGCCAGCAGATGTCAGCATACACTACATGACTAAAAACAGGCACATAAGACTTTTGACAACAAGATCTTAATAGAAAGGCAGGTTCTTAGCCATGCCTAGTTATGCAAGCGGATCCCTCTTTATGGACAAACGGGTGGAAATGGCTGAGCTCAACTAGTTCCTTTTCAAGTTGCTTTTGAACTGCCCCACAAGACAGAGGTTTGCCTTGGTCCCAGATCTCACACACTGCATACGTCTCAAAATGTCCCAAAATGATCAGGTAGATGTCAACATGATAATCTCTCCTCCTAAGGTTTCCCAGCTAAGCCCCCACATCTTTTCCTGCAAAAGTGGCAATCTGCAAAAACGTCTTCAGTGGTAGAATTCCATCACTGTAGGATATTGGGATGATAAAATTAGCATAGCTGTGCAGATGGACTGAGAATGCACTCACTGAGCCAGATGGCAGGCATACAAATGCAAGCCATATTGTCTACCCTGGTAGTTTTCAAACAACCTACCCTCAGGGAGCCTTTTCTGCATCGATTTGTCTACTAAGGAACCCCTGCACATTTGCCACTGAATTCCTGTGTGTTGGAGCGAATTCTTGTGTGGTGTGGGGGATTTTCTGATGTGTTCAAGAAGGAACTCTCCACTTGCCCAAAGACCAGGAATGTTGCATATCCAGCTCTTGATCTGCATGGATCGCAAATGTACCGTTGAACTTGACCAACACTCCTCCGTGGCTGTGCTATTGCAAAGGAAGATTGGGTAATAATGGCAGGTCAGAGTCAGCTGCCTTACCTAAAGCAGCAAATGAATGAGACCCAGCAATGGAGCCAAGTTATCAAGAGACTTTGGCTGCTAAAAGAGATAGGAAGTACTGCCTACTTATTTACTTTAGATCATATCTCAATGAAATCTAACCCAAAATACTTAATGTGTCCCAAGAGCACACAGTTCTTTAGCAATTCATAGGGCAGAATTCAACAGGGTACTTGCACCCCTAAAGATTCCTTTCTGCCCCACCCATTCCCTTCCGCAAGTGGTGGGTCTCGCTGATTCCAGACCTTTCTACATGAGGCTTTTATTGTATGCTCATGATTGCTCACTCACAGCAGTTTGTGGGTCCTTTACATGATAGCATCATCCTCCAGAGCCTGTTCCATGCTTTGTAGGTATTATCCAATGGGGTTTCCCCCCCCCCAACAAGGAAAGTCTGGTATTATTTTAAAATGGCAGAATGAAAGTCTCGTGTAATTGCACAGTTCCACTATACAACAGCACATTCTAGTGGTTGTATAAGAAAACATATAGAAAAGTAGAGAAAGAAAACCTCCTGAAAAAAGCACATGTAAAGGAGCCAAACTTAATCCTGCAAAGGATCCAGAAGTAGAAGCCTCGGTAAAGGTGCATAATAAAAGCCTTATGTAGAAATGCCCTCTATTGTCCAAGAAGGGCCCCTCCTTACACAAGGGAAATTTAGTGCTTCCTAGAGAAAGCCCTGAAATTAGCAAAAATGCTTGGTGAGCTCTGCCAATCTGCTTCCTTTCAGAAAAGAGCATTTCTACTTGTTGGATTCTGTCCATTGCTTCATAGCTCTGCTTTAGCAGTTAAGGTAGATTGAGTGCATTTAAAAATACTCTAAAACTAAGTTTAAAAAGAGTAAACCTTTTAAAAATTCCTGTAAATACTTGACAAAAACATGATAGGTCCTTTTAGACAAAACAGCAAACTATAGTTTGGCATTGAATGAAGTTCCGGTCTAGAGGCTCCTTCTGCTGCTCACACACTCCAGTTTACCCTTACATGATGTCCTCTTTTGTGGCCAACCATAACGTGCCATTACATCCAAACAGTTTGATTGAGGTTTCTAATTCTGGTTTGAATTATTCTCCTTGATCTAACTGCAGCCTTTGACACGGTTGATCATGATCTTCTTTTAGATTCCCTTCATGACCTTGGATTTTGTGGCTCTGTCTATAACTGGTTTGCCTCCTATCTAGCGGGTCGCTCTTTCAGCGTGTTGGCTAATGGCATCTCGTCTTCTTCTTTTCCCCTTTCAGTAGGGGTTCCCCAAGGCTCGGTGCTTGGTCCGTTGTTGTTTTCTTTATACATGTTGCCCTTGGGTAATCTTATTCAATCTCATGGCCTCCAATATCATCTGTATGCCGATGATACACAATTATATCTTTCATCTCCGGATCTTTCTCCTGATGTTCACGATCGTATCTCGGCATGTCTTTCAGATATCTCAGCTTGGTTGCTTCATCGTCGTTTGAAACTTAATATGGCAAAGACTGAATTGCTTGTTTTTCCTCCTAAACCTTCTCCTCGTCTCTCATTCTCTCTTACTGTCAATGATGTTACACTTACTCCAGTCAAGGAAGCTCGTAGTCTTGGCTTTATATTTGACTCCTCGCTCTCCTTTATTCCTCATATTGAGGCAGTAGCTAAATCCTGTCGTTTTTTCCTGTATAATATTGCCAGGATTCGATCATTTTTGTCTGTCTCTTCTGCCAAGACTCTTGTTCATGCATTGGTTATTTCTCGGTTGGACTACTGCAACCTTCTTCTCACGGGCCTTCCTTCTTCTCACATCAGTCCGTTGGTTTCTGTTCACCACTCTGCTGCTAAGATCATCTTCTTGGCTCGCCGCTCTGACCATGTAACTCCACTTCTGAAATCTCTCCATTGGCTTCCAATTCACTTCAGAATCCAATATAAACTTCTCCTGTTGACCTACAAAGCTTTTCACTGTCTAGCTCCTTCCTATCTCTCCTCTCTCATCTCACACTATTGCCCCGCTCGTGCTCTTCGCTCCTCTGATGCCATGTTTCTCGCCTGCCCAAGGGCCTCTACTTCCCTTGCCCGGCTTCGTCCATTTTCTTCTGCTGCCCCTTATGCCTGGAACGCTCTTCCAGAACATTTGAGAACTACAAGTTCAACCGCATCTTTTAAAGCTCAGCTAAAAACTTTTCTTTTTCCTAAAGCTTTTAAAACTTGATTTTGTTCTGACTTTATACTGTTAGTTTTACCCTACCCAGTGCCTGTTTACCCTACCCTGTGCCTGTTTGCATTCTTTTCCCCTCCTTATTGTTTTATCATGGTTTTATTAGAATGTAAGCCTATGTGGCAGGGTCTCGCTATTTACTGTTTTACTCTGTACACCACCATGTACATTGATGGTGCTATTTAAATAATAATAATAATAATAATAATGAAGACAAACTATGTTTTCCACAAGCCATAGTTTACCTGGTTCTCATGTGATGGTAAACTGTAGTTTGCCATGAAATAGGAAGTATGAAAAGTGCAAAAAACGAAGGAGAGAGCATACTTAATGTAATACCAAACCAGGGATTGATGATATGTCAGAACCATACCATTGTGTGTTTACAATAAACATAAAAGCCTTTTGCAACTTTGAGGTTTGTTTGTTTTCGTCACACTTTAGCATAAGCAAGGTTATTTCCATGCTAGCTGGTTTCTCTGTTCCCTTAGTTTTTACAAAGA
The DNA here is from genome assembly GCF_023053635.1 of Elgaria multicarinata webbii. Taxonomy (NCBI): domain Eukaryota; kingdom Metazoa; phylum Chordata; class Lepidosauria; order Squamata; family Anguidae; genus Elgaria; species Elgaria multicarinata. The sequence continues at coordinate 86,672,605 of NC_086177.1, forward strand.
ACTTCAAATAGTTGTGTATCAGTGTTTTTATTTAGTTCCCCCCTGTTTCTTCAGACATGAATTGGAGCAATTAAAAAAATATTGCAGTACCAGCCTGGCCAGTGAGGACTAGCAAAAGCAATATTGAGGCTTTTCAGGGCTACTGTACTTTAATTGGAAGAATGTTGTTTACAAGCTCTGGGAGTTTTCTTTAAACATAAGAAGAGCCAAGGATCCATCTAGTCCAGTATTCTGTTTACACACTGGCCACCATACTATTGTCCGGGCTCCTGCAGCTTTATTGTTATGAAGAGGGTATCTCACCAGGTGCTGTATGTATACGAATGGTACCTGCTGAAATCCCCTTTTCTATACAACTGTTAACATACAGGAGCCCTCCTTTTCATATGGTCACCTCATAGCCCTGGATCTCTTCTCCAGAGCCCTATGTGTCCATCAGTGCCAACGGAAAAGCTTTTGTCAGCTAAATTTCCATGAGCAATTTTCAAGAAGGATTTCAACTGGGGGAGGGGAGCTGAACCCCCTCCCCAAATGCTGCAATGCACTCCAGGCCTGCAACTCAGGGGGTGGGGGAAGGGAAAAAACATTTCCAATGAGACTTTCCCATACGGTTAGATGCAATGCAGGGGTGGATTTCCAGGGAGACCACAGTTGGGGAAGGGAAGATTAACCCTTCTTTTCCTGTGCTCTGTGTCCCCATCCCCAAATCCCCCATCCACTTGGCAATTAAGCTTTAAAAAAACACCTTCCACTGACACATAGGCGTGCGCAGCTCATTTGAGTAGGGTGTGCGCCTTAAAGGCCCCGATTGGAGCGGAGGAGGAAAGCACACTTTCCAGGGCCTCCAGAAAGTGTATAATTCTCCCCCACCATGCTAACTCAGGCTGCCATTACCAGGGTGGGGGAATTACAAGCTTTCCAGAAGCCCCAGAAAGTGCGTTTTCCCCTCCTTCACTCCAATCGGAGCAGTGGGGGGGGGCAGGAAAGTGGAGGCGGCCTGGGAAATTAGGGTGTGCCTGGGCACACCTGGCACACCCTGTGCCCACACCTATGCATTGACACCAATGGAAAGTTCCCGCCTCTGAATCTTTTACATTTCTAGCAATGCCTCTGATCACCACCACCCCAAAAACCCTTCCTGATCACATTTCAGCACTGATCGTAGATACAGATTATGTTGTGTCTCCTATGACACAGAGTTCTTTCTAAACAGCCAATAATAAGAAAAGAAATAAATGATTTGAATATGGGTATATTCAGTACATTGCTTACTTCAGACGCACACATGCACATATCTGCACACACGCAGTACACAGTAAGCACACCGACACACCTGTTTTGTGTTTAAAATGTTACTGAAGCCTTTTTGAAAACAATCAGTATATAAAATATGTTTTGCAGAGATGCCATGCAAGATTTGCGTTCCTTCAGGGGAGGTAAAACTTTTCTTGTCATGAATTTGATTCCATGTTTAGAATCTGCAGAACATTCCTTATCATATTTATTATGTTTTCACCATATTATAACAATTTGAAAGCTAAAAGGTCAATGGTTTGTTCCATACTTTATGGCTGTGCCCCTTTTTCAACATGTTTAGGCATCAGGAACTGATCTTTCCTTTGAAAATACTTCTTTTGTTAGTGTGTATTAAAGGTCGTTTGATATACAGTATTTAGAGATTGGCTTTTTACTATGGATATAAACATGATGGAAAGAATATTAAAAAAGAAAGAAAGAAAGAGAGTCCTAAATTGAAATCAAGCTGTACCAGACAAGGAAGTTGATTATAGATGGAAAAGATTTATGGGGATTTCAATCAGAGAGGCTTATGGGCGTAGCACATGGAGAAGGCTTGAGATTGGTTGTTCTGGATCATCTTGTTGCAGGTCCAGTTTTCACACATATGGAATAAATGGAATCCACCCAAATTCCAAGCCCCAAGGCTTTCTTTTGCTTTGTAATTTACTCTTACCAGATTTTTTTTTTTTAAAGGACTGTAATCCCACTGCATATGCATAGTGGGGCAGGAAGAAGGGAACTTCACTTTCTAGTTGATTGAGAATGGTTGGGTTGGATTTTTTTTATAAAAATAATAAGAATGCTGAGCCACACGGAGGAACACATGATGATTTTATTTATATAAATGCAGTGCAATAGCTCGTATTCTATAAAACCGGCACAGCTTGGTGAGTTCAAGAATTTCTTATTTAGTTATCATGGGTTATAAAGTCACTATTAAAGTATGAAGTATATATAAAGTATAGTTATTAAAGTTTGTTTTTTCAATAACAGTGGTGAGCAATGCCCTCTGGAAAAGAGACAGCTATTCATCTTAGAGCATCATCAAATGAGCATTTTATCGCACGCTCATTACTGCCCACTCATGTTATTTTGCGCGTCCTTTTGACGACGACGTCCACTTCCCGCATGTGTTTCGCCCCTTCTGCTCGTTTTCTTGTAAAAAAAAAGAAAAATCCAGAAAATCCGACTTTGTTCAGCTGTAGTGAAACATACCACCATTTCCTGCTGTGTGCAGGAGAAGCAGTGGGATAAAAATGCCCACTGGCCACGTGGTCATTGTTTACTTCCTCTTTCTTCTCCATGTAAAGAGGAAGTATTGTGGGACAGAGGTATGGGGAAAAGCAATGGTAGGGGAATGCAATTTACCCCCATCTGATGACGCTTCTTGCCAGAAGACACACAAGGTAGGCTGACCATACGAAAAGGAGGACAGGGCTCCTGTATCTTTAACAGTTGTATTGAAAAGGGAATTTTTGGCAGGTGTCATTTGTATATATGGGGAACCTGGTGAAACTTCCTCTTCATCGCAACAGTTAAAGTTGCAAGTGCCCTGCCCTCTTTTAAATCTGGTCACTCTAATATAGCTCCTACACCTTAATTGTTGTGATGAAGAGGGAATTTCACCAGGTTCTCCATATATACAAATGACACCTGCTGAAATGCCCTTTTCTATGCAACTGTTAAAGATACAGGAGCCCTGTCCTCCTTTTCATATGGTCACCCTTACACAAGGTAAACATGCCATGAAAGAACCATTCTTCTGAAAGATCAATTGCACATTGGACTTTTCCTTATTCATGTGCAGAAAGTGTTAATGCTCAGTTGGAAGACAATGTTGTGCATTGTAATTTTTGTCGTCCATTTGAAAACTTGATTGATGAGGGCCATACAAAATAGACTGGGGCAGTAGTCCACATTTCTACCTTGTACTAGATCCACAATTCCATTGAGAAGATGGGGGGCAACACGGTAAAGAGAAGCGGCCGCTACATGATAAAGAAGCAGTGTTTAACTTAGGCAACTCCGGGGCCATTTTCACCCTGCTGGCCCCCCTGTGAGCTGCACCCTCCCTGCAGGTGCCACAAGTAGGGAAAAAATATTAAAACAAAATGGCATCTGGAGCTGCTAACAATCTAATTCGGCCATTGTAGTAGCTCTGGATACCGTTTTGTTTACAAAAAGCTTTAAAAAAGAGGGTGGGTTTTTTTGCATCTCCATAATTAGTATGTGGCTCCAGGGAGGGGCATGTTGCCCACTCCTGTAGTAAAGTTAAGGGGGTAAAGGTGTGATGCTGGTGTGTGTGTTCTCCCTCCTCTGGCAATGAGACAGCTGGCACCAGGGCCGTTTCCACTGTTTTATTTTGCTACTGCTTTTACTAAGGTTTTATGTGATTCATTTTTTTTACCTCCTGCTGGTGATTTGTCTTGGCTTTATTGTATGCTCTTTTTATCACTGCAAGTTGCCTGCATTTTATTATTTTAATTTACCTTCTTATCTCCCAGAGAACTCCTGTTATTGCATGCCCTAAAAGTGGAATCGATCCACTAATCTGAGAGCATCAGGGCTGGAATCACACCATGGCTGATCCTCAGGATGCCCAATGCATTAAAGCTGCAGTGCTATCAAAGTAACTGGTAGGATGTGTATTCCTTGAGGCGCCCTTGAGCAAAAGTACCTGAACACTTCCAGAGGGATAACCATGTTAGCAGGTTGAAGCAAAAACCACAGAGGCAGGTGCCATCTCTTCACTCTTATCCACATTAACTTGAATGGAAGGCCCATTGATCTCTGATTAACTTTGAGCAAATATGTATAGGGGCAGGCAATATGTCCTACTAATATCAAAGGTAGGGTTAACTCCATGCTTAACTGCCAATAAGCTACTGGGCCAGGTTTATGGTGTTGTTTTTATTATATAAACACCTAAACAACTTGGGACCAGCATACTCATCATTCTTTGTGTCTGTGCACAATCTTGCAATCCATGATAGGGAGCAGGTTTGAGGTTTGCTTCAGGAGTACTTGCAGTAGACGGTTGAGTGTCATAGCACCCACCCTGTGGAATACTTTACCACCTACCATTAGACTGTCCCCCACAGTGCTGATGGTTAGATGTCTTCTCAAGACTCAGCTCTTCACACACACTTTCCCTGAAGTGTGACCTAGCCAGTTCTGTAGCACACAGTATAGTGTGCATTTTCACTGCTGATAAAAAATGTTTTTATTGAGAACTTTCAGACGGGGGGTGGGGAATCGTGTTTCCTTACCATTGCTCTGCTTCCTGCTTCTCTTCTGCATTTAAAATGAGCTGAATTACACAGGAAGAGAGCAGCAACCGCATGGCCTGTAGTGGAAAAACTCCTGGCCCATACAATTTAATTGGACAGCACCCTCTATTGGGCATTTTATAGTACAACTTCGACTACACAAAACAGTAAATTCTGGCATATTTCAGAAGAGGAACTGGGAAAAGGAGCAGGAGCAAATTATAAATCCTATAATTTAGGATTATAATTTAGGATTAATAATCCTATAATTTAGGATTATATTTTAGTGTTTTGATGGCATTACATTTTATGTTCATTGCTCTGATACCTCTGTGGAGAGTGGTATGTACATTTGAGTAATATAATAATGAGAAAGATCATCTTCAGTGGACTTCTCCGGGAGCTCCTGCCAAAAGAAGTGAGGCAGGTGGCTTCCAAGAAGAGGGCCTTTTCTGTTGTGGCACCCCAGCTGTAGAATGAGCTTCCCAAAGAGGCTCACCAGGCACCTATGTTGTGCTCTTTCTGGTGCCAGATGAAGACCTTCTTATTTTCCTAGGGATTTTAGTCTTTTAGCACTGTTATTTTAAATCTGTTAATGTATTTTAAACTTCTGCATTGCTGCTAGGCTTTATTTTGGTTTGTACTTTTATACTGCAGTTTTAAGCTTTAACATTTTATATTGTATTTTTACGATGTGTTTTGTAGCTTTAATTGTTGTGAATTGCCCAGAATGCTCCAGCTATTGGGCGGTATAGAAATGTAATAAATAAATAAATAAATAAATACCTCTAGTTGAGATCCATAGGACTTAAACATGGGATTTGACTGTGTCCAGGCTTAAATCATCCCCATTTATTTATTTATAAACTGGGAATTGGGAGCCTGCTCAGATGCAGAGTACCCCAATGTAGGTATTTTAAATGACGAGGAGCTATGAGCTGTAATATCGAGAGGTGCAGCAACAACACTTGGATTTGCCTGTTCCCATGGTATCTTGTCCACCACTCTTAAGGTCTTGAAAGCATTTGCAATCATGGTTTGGTTTTGATGCCTGGCTTAAGGACTCTGTGATACATTGTTTCTCCGCCTCCACCCCATACATAGATGTTTTCCAGTGCATGCTAGTGTGCTGAAGCATGAGAGATGATGTTACAATTATATAAAAAAAGGGAAATTGCCTTTGAAGTGGCTTTTGATGAGATTCTGCTTGATGAGATTGTGCATGACACTAACCACAAAGGAAAACTAAACAGCTTATTGAAAAGGGGGTGGATGGATTTTTATAGTCAGGAGCAGCAGCGATATGAGCACTGGGGCAGAAAGGCATCATTAGAAACTTAAAACACAGATCCCAGCTGTGCAAATAGTATGAAGAGTTTTTCCCTCCATGTTTTAAGTTACTTGAAATTATTCTTGGGCTGTAGCTAGACCTAAGGTTTATCCCAGGATTGTCCTGGGGTCAAACCTGTTCATCTAGGTGACACACAGGGGATCCAGTGCTCAGGCAGGGGTGAACCCTGGATGATCCCAGGATAAACCTTAGGTCTAGCTGTGGCCTTGGTTGCCCTAAATGTATATTTTTTTAATGTATATGTAGTTCCCATGAATCCACCGCCTGGAAAACAAAGGCCCAATTATCTTTCTTTCTTTTTGTAAACGCTTCGCTTCTATGACTTTTGGGTAGATATTAGCAAGATATCTTTTTATATTTTAATAAATTAATCAGTTTAAAGAGATCCAAGGGTACTTTGAGATAACATGAACTCCACCACTTATGCTACCTGACTGTATAAAATGTGCAGTGACTATTCAACATGTTCTTTCTCTGGTATGAGTACACAGAAACAACTGAGGATACATGCTTACAGATCATATCACAAATAGGGGTGTGCACGGACCCCCCGCTCCGCTTCACTTGCAGATCCGCCATTTTTCGGAGCGGGTCGCTCCGCCCCGCCCCCGCTCCGCCCACTTCCGCTCCGCTCCGCTCGGAGCTCCGGATCGGATCCGGAGCTCCGTTTTTGCCCCCCCATAGGCTTGCATTGAAAGCTAAAAAAGTAAACAACTTTTTTTCCGTTGAAGTTAGAAACCTCACGTTTGGCACCATGACACCTCATGGGCGTATACACACACACGCCAAGTTTCAAGGCAATCCCATCATCCCCTGATTTTTGGCGAATTTTTGAAAATCGGGCACCCCATTCACACCCCTTGGGATAGCTCCGTCAATTTGCATGTTACAAACCTCAAACTCGGCACCAGGGCAGCTTATCCATGTGTCCACATGCACGCCAAGTTGCAAGCAAATCCCATCATCCCCTGATTTTTGGCGCGGCTCTACCCTCTAACGCACCTCCCATAACCCTAATTCACACCCCTTTAGATAGCTCCGTCAATTTGCACGTTAGAAACCTCAAACTCAGCACCATGATAGCTTATCCACGTGTCCACATGCACGCCAAGTTTCAAGGCAATCCCATCATCCCCTGATTTTTGGGGAATTTATGAAAATCGGGCACCCCATTCACACCCCTTGGGATAGCTCCGTCAATTTGCATGTTAGAAACCTCAAACTCGGCACCAGGAGAGCTTATCCATGTGTCCACATGCACGCCAAGTTGCAAGCAAATCCCATCATCCCCTGATTTTTGGCATGGCTTAACTCACCCCAAATTGTCCCATTCTACAACTACGTCAATTTGCACGTTAGAAACCTCAAACTCAGCACCATGATAGCTTATCCACGTGTCCACATGCACGCCAAGTTTCAAGGCAATCCCATCATCCCCTGATTTTTGGGGAATTTATGAAAATCGGGCACCCCATTCACACCCCTTGGGATAGCTCCGTCAATTTGCATGTTAGAAACCTCAAACTCGGCACCAGGAGAGCTTATCCATGTGTCCACATGCACGCCAAGTTGCAAGCAAATCCCATCATCCCCTGATTTTTGGCGCGGCTTAAACTTTTTAACTCACCCCAAATCAAGTCCCATTCTACAACTACGTCAATTTGCACGTTAGAAACCTATCCTTTGGTCCCATGACAGCTTACCCATGTGTCCCCATGGACACCAAGTTTCAAGGCAATCCCATCATCCCCTGATGTTAGGGGAACTTTTGAAATTTGAACACTCCAGTATGTCAGGGATTTAAAGTTGCAATTGCAGACAGCTCAATGGGGCCAGTTCCAAGGCAATCCCAACATGCCACGAGATAACCCTAAATCTTCTGGCACATTTGAAAAAGGGATTATTGAATTTGATAAAGTCTAAGTGAGCGCAGGAAGGACTTCTCCCCTGAGTCAAAGCAAGACACATACACCATCGCTGCAAGGCGGGAAGGGGAGAATTATTATTATTATTATTATTTATTTATATAGCACCATCAATGGAAAGCAGGCAGGCAGCATGCATTGTAGTGCCGCAAGGATGGCTTGAGCACTAACGCATAGCAAACCAACCCATAAGTGGGCGCAAAGTGAGGCAAAGATGGCTGGTTGTTTCTTTCTAAGCCAGCAGTTACGCCTTGAGGGGCACAGAGGAGGACGATTGGGAGCAAACCAGGCACCAGGCGGGCAGAGAGGCAGGCAGAGTAGGCGAGGAGTCAGTCCTGGCAGATGCCCCACCACAGCAGCACCCCGGGGGAGGCGGGCAGGCAGGCAGGCAGGCTGCGGGCATTTCTGGGGGCACAAGGAAGTGATGGCTGGTTTCTAAGCCAGCATTGCAGTTAGTCACGCATTGCAAACGCAAACCATCCCAGCGAGTCGGTCACCGAGGAGGACAGGCTAGCAGAGGGGCAGGCAGAGTGACATGTCATAGATCTAGTATTGGGGAGGAGTCAGTCCCGGCAGATGCCCCAACACAGTAGCACCCTGGGTGGGCATTGGAAAACGCCATCTTGTGGGTCAATACTTCCCCCACCCCATGTCCTGCAGGGTTGCCTGCCTAACCCTTGTGGGGATGGGAGATGGAGAGCTTAGAGTGGCAGTGCCAGCAGCAGCCTTCGGCTTTCCCCTGGAACCAGTCGCCTTGCCCGCCTCTTTCCCCAGCAAGATCGCCTGGTGCTGCCTATGAAGATGCATCTTCATGCTGCTGGTTCCATAATGCCCTGTCGATGAACCCCTGCTTAGGCTGAGTTTGCAGTGGCGACAGACAGCAAAGCGGGGATCCGCTCCCAACTCAAAGTGGTCCCACACGATGCTTGTCTTTCGTTTCTGTGGTGACACCACCAATTGCCCGCCTGAGCTCTCTGGTGTTGCCACAGAAACAGGGGTGTGGGATGAGACTGGGGAGAGAGCCTCGGCCTGCTGCTGCTCCTCCTCAGCCCCCACATCCTGGAGGCCCACCGCCTCCTCCTCCTCCCCCCCCTCCACTGTGCTGAGGACCTCGTCTAGGTCCATCAGCGGGCTCGTGGGCTGAAAGGAGAATGAAGGAGTTGGGGATACTCCTCCTCCTCTAATGGCACTGCTGCCACGTGCCTCTTGCAAACGGGCACTTTTCCCATTCCCACCCTCAAAAAGAGAACGCCGGGCACAAGTTGCAGAAGAGAGTGGCTCTGCCTGCTGCTTGTCCTGCTTCTGTTTTGGAGCAGTCAGCCAAGGAGTTGCCCGTTTGAGTTTCACAGGAGGAGAGGAAGCCCTGCTGGCAGACTGAGCCTTGCTGCTTTCAGCACGCCTGCTTTCTCTTTTCATGATGACTAACAAAATATTAATACTACTAATACTATGTATAAGGTACTACTAAGAATATGTATAAGAAGAATATAATATGTTTAAATGTAGGGAAATGGGACAAGAACAATAAAATATACTACTACTAATATGTATGAGAATATACTACTAAGAATATCTACAAGAATATAATAATATGTTTTAGAATATTACTAATAAATGTAGGGAAATGGGACAAGAAATGGGACAACCACTACTATAAGAAGAACAAAATATGAATACTACTACTAATATGTATGAGAATGTATACTAATAGACTACTAAGACTATGTCAAAGAATATAATAATAATATGTTTAAGAATAGGGAAATGGTGTGCGTATGCTTTCCCCAAAATGCTCAATCTGTGGCTGCCTGTTGAACTTGACAAAAGCAGCCCACTCCGTCGAAGTTACACAGAGAAGAAAAAGAGAATCCAATTTTTTTGGTATATTTGGTATATAGAAGATAGAAGGAAACACAATCAGGATTTAAGAGAGGGGAGGGGGAAAAAGAACCAACCACTACTATAAGAAGAACAAAATATGAATACTAATATAATATGTATGAGAATATATACTAATGGACTATGTGAAAGAATATAATAAAATATGTTTAAGAATATAAATGTAGGGAAATGGGACAAAAAGTGTGTGTATGCTTTCAAAAGAAAGCTTTCACAAAAGCAGAACAGTCAGGCTTTAATACAGGGAAGGGGGGGGCAACCAACCCAACCACACACTCCAAAATTCAAAAATAAAGTTTATATTAAATCAAAGTAAGGGGAAAACACAGGGCAAACTAAGCTACAAGTCAGAAAGAAGCAAACAAACACACACACGCGCCAAACTAAACCTATATTAAATTAATCTATCTCCAAAGCAGGAGCACTAGCTAAGTAAGTGTTCCCTCCACGAACGCCAACCCACAAAGAGACACAAAACAGAAAGTTCTCAGGGTGGGTCTGCCTTAGTCCCCCCTCCAACGCTGGGATTGGAGGAGGATGCTTTCTGAGGAGATGAATTCTCATCAGGATTGGGAGTTGAATGTGCCTGTCATCGCTTCCAAAAAAATAATAATAATAAAAAAAAAAAACCCAAACCCCGATTTTTAAAAAAATATTGCACGTGAACCACAGCACGCAGAAAGTTGAGAGTGGTCTCAAAATGACCCCCATCCACGACTCTCTGTGCACAAGAATTTTCAGAACGATAGCTTAAACCCCCCCCCCAGTTATCCCCGATTCTTTCCCTCAATGCAATCCTATGGGCGAAAAGCCGAAACGCCGTTTGAGCCCTGCGGTTAACCCGATTTTTAAAAAAATATTGCACGTGAACCACAGCACGCAGAAAGTTGAGAGTGGTCTCAAAATGACCCCCATCCACGACTCTCTGTGCACAAGAATTTTCAGAACGATAGCTTAAACCCCCCCCCAGTTATCCCCGATTCTTTCCCTCAATGCAATCCTATGGGCGAAAAGCCGAAACGCAGTTTGAGCCCCGCGGTTGACCCGATTTTTAAAAAAATATTGCACGTGAACCACAGCACGCAGAGAGGTGAGAGTGGTCTCAAAATGACCCCCATCCACGACTCTCTGTGCACAAGAATTTCCAGAACGATAGCTTCAAAAACAACGTAGTTATGCGCGATTATTTGCCGCAATGCAATCCTATGGCGAAATGTTTTCAAGATGGCGACCGGAGCGCTCCGACTGAACTCGGAGCTCCGAAAAATGGTCGCTTCTCTTCGCCTTGCTTCTAGGGGGTCCGCGGTCCGCTCCTACTCCGCCTCTGGGTAAGGCGGAGCAGGCCAATCCGCTACTGCTTCTACGCTCCTAATCGGAGCGGAGCACATCCCTAATCACAAATCATTCACTTGTCAATTGGCTGTGTTTTCTTAGTGTGGCCACTTATGAATCATGAAAAAAGAAGACAAATGTGGGCAGCAATTTGCATACACTTTGCATATGCTAACCATGGGCAGTGTAAGAGAGGCCTGCCTAGGCATGGGCCCCAGGTCTTTTTTTCTGAGCTGTGCCCTGGATCTTTAGAGCTGCCCCAATTGTCATCATCTGGTTTAATACAAAACTGCTTCTTCCCTCTGAACTCAGTAGTCTTGCAATTACTAGGAGGATAGACTCCCTTAGTAGACTAATAGGAGCATGTAGCTGCATGAAGGCTTCAGTCCCTATTTATCTTTTAAACTAGAGGTGAGACTGTGACCTTTCCTTCCACAGTCTGCTCATTATTTTCATTAAGCATCACTGTCATCCAGCTTTCTCAGAGCGTGCCTGACCCTGGAGAGACCTGCCCAGCCAATTGCTACTGGGCAATTGTACTTGTGCCCTGGGCCATTGTAACAGTGAGACCCAGACAAGAGGAATAGCAGGTGCATTGGTTGCTCACATAATCCAATGGAGTGCCAGAGGCCTTCTTCATCTGTTGCTTCCTCCAAGCTGGCTCAGGCCCCTTACCTTGGGGGGAAACAGGGCAGGATCTACCCTACTGCTTTAAAGCACTTTATTTATTTATTTATTTATTACATTTTTATACTGCCCAATAGCCAAAGCTCTCTGGGCAGTATAATATATAAAAGTTTATAACAGTTTTGACAACTGTTGGGGCCCAGGACACACTCCATATACAGTTGTCAAAGCTGTTATAAAGCGCTTTAAAGCAATAGCGTAGATCCGGCCCTATTTGCTTGCAAAAAGGGTTTAAATGAGCGGCAATGTCTGAATTTGGGGCAAGGTAATATATGAGTGTGTAGCTTGCTCTTGCTGTAATGTGTCTAGAGGTCTTTGGTTCTGCAATCATCTTACTGAACTGCATTTGCTTTTTGCATGATCCATGTGGCCAGATTCTACTGGGTCCATGGTCTTCCTTGGCATCAGGTATTTGCAGTAGGCTAGAGAAAGGTGAATAGATGTGGGAGGAGGATAAGGGCTTCTTGGTCTTTTGTATTCAAAAGCCACAATACCATGTTCCACCTTAATGACTCACAAATTTACTGTGGCATAATAGGCATTAACGGAAAGGAGTCCACTGTACAGAAAGTAATTTTGAAAGATGTCGCTTTTCATGTAACTGGAGAAAAAAATGGTACTTGCTGAAATGAAGCTCCCCCCCCCCCCCGATGTTTTCTATTGCATTTGATCTCCCTGGAGGTTTTTTTCCCCACATGTGCTTCCCCTCCCTGCTGCCTACCTTGAATTTTTCTTTTTTCTTTTTATGAAATCAAATTGGCCATGTTCAGAAGACACCTTAAACCACCATGGCTTAAGGTGTCTTCTGAACAGGGCCACTGGGGCCAGGGCTTATGTGTGTGCCCCCACCTAACTTTAAGGCCACAAGCATTCACCCAAATGCCTGACTGAGGCTTTGAAGGGGCCCGTACTTATGTATGTTACTGTATATGGAAAGATTCTCGAGTGGGGAGATAGATAGTTTCCCCTTTGAAAAATCATTTTTACTCATAGATGTGTGTGTTTCTTTGCATGTGCATTTTTGCGATATTCCTTTGCATTGGCTATATCTTTTCTGAATTCTTTATTAAAATTGGATGGTAGTTTAATACAGGGATGGGGAATGTGTGGACTCCAGATGTTGTTGAACTACAACTTCCATCACTGGCTGTGTTGACTGGGAATGATGGGAACTGAAGTCCAACAACATCTGAGAGCAGCATAGATCCCCCCACCTTAGGACTTGGCTGCCACCCAGGTAAAGAAATGTAGTTGATTAATCACATGCATGTTAATGAATTAATTTAGGGTGCAATCCTATGCATGTTCAGACAGAACTATCTAAGAACTCCCAGAATGCCCCAGCCAGGGTACAATCCTAAACATGCATAGGATTGCACCTTGCCCAGTTAATCAATTAATCTATTGCAGTGCTTCTCAAAGTGTGGGTCACAACCCATAGGTGGGACCCAACATATTCCTGGGATGGGTCACGTAATAAATGAGGAGTTTCCCATCCACCTCGATCCCACTTTGAGCTCTGCACACAGAAATCTCTTTACCTTCCCCTTCTGAAATGCCCCCCCCCCTTACCCAACCTGCCCTGTATTATCCAAACCTTGGTCATGCCACATTTCTTGATATCCACATTCTCTCTCTTTCATCTTGTAATGCATACTCAGCACAACATCCATCTAGAGAACACTGCCTTTTATCCAAAGCTCTGCTCATCTTAATCTTTTTTTCTTTTTAGCTCTCTCAATAAATGAGGTTTTACCTACATTTGTCTCAGTATCTTTATCTTTCCGTTTAAAGCATCTACGCTAGCTACTCTTGATCTTGCCAAACAAGTTAAGCACATTCTTATCTTTATGAATATATATATAGTAGTCATTTTCGATCTGATCTGCGGCCCGCTGTTATTGATGGACTTGAGCAGTACTACACATGTGCTTTGCTGTACCAAAGCCATATTTCTGAGCTGTTTTCCAAGCTCACAGCTACTTTTATTTTCCCCCTTAAAGCCTTTACTGCTCACCTTTTAAATTATGCACATGTTGAGGGGGCTATGAAAAGAAAAGGTGCTATTTCATGATCTTGCATGACTGTGGTGTGAAAAAATGTGCATACACAAGCACATTCAGTCAGGCACCGTTATGTATATTAAGGCTGCAATATGAACATTAAATATTACCTTGCTGGAACAGGCTAAGGTCCATCTAGTCTAGCTTTCTGCTTCCAAAAGTGGTCAGCCAGATGCTTCTGGAATAGCCTCACCAATGTGTGTCACTGTCCCTCCAAAAGTCTTGGACTACAATTTCATCGTCCCTGACCATCGGCCATGCTGGCTGGGGCTGATGAGGGTATATAGGTCAGAATATTGGGAGGACTTCACACTGGGTGCTGCTGCTCTAGGAGCTCACAAGGAGTGCATGAAAGCAATCTCCTGTGGCTTGTCCCCATCATCTAGTACATGTGGATTCCATATAAGTTTCATGATCTAATAGCTCATCTCTGCTTCATAAATTTCCCTTAACCTTTTTTAAAAAGCCATCTAAGCATCCTGTTGTGCTGTGTTGAGGGGGGATTCCACACGTCGTACTGAGGCCGCTTCCATGCCGCCCCAGTGCGACCCCAAAGCGATCGTGTAACTTGCCTGTAAAAGAGACGAGAAAGAAGCGTCCTTGCCGGCACCGCCACCCACAGACCTCCTCACTGGCTGGGATGGAGAGCTCGGCGGAAGAAGGCGGGGTGGAGAGCCGAGCTCTCCGAGCTGGCCGGCGAGGAGGGAGGTGGGTGGTGGTGGCGGCAAGGACGCCTCTTCCTCGTCTCTTTTACAGGCAAGCTACACGATCATTTTCGGGGTGCACTGGGGGCGGATGGAAGTGCCCTGAGTACGACGTGTGGAATCCCCCAAGGAGTACTTATTTTTTTAGTTTGTCCCCACATGTTTACTCCCAGGTCTTACACAAGCTCCTCGTCCTTGTTGGGAATATTGCAACCTCGTCTGGAAGGGGGCAGTATTGTAGTTTGGTAATGCATGGAAATTTTGACCACAGCCAGCCTTAGAATCTCTATAGCGAACAATGTGGTTTCCTGGGATTTCTTCCTTTCCTTCCTTCCTTCCTTCCTTCCTTCCTTCCTTCCTTCCTTCCTTCCTCCCTCCCTCCCTCCCCATAACTTCCACCCTTGCTGGGAGCACATGTATTTGTTGCCTTGCTCCTGCCAGCATAATGGAACCAAAAATGGACTGAACAAACTCTTTTGAAACTCTACACTGTAGCTGCATTGTATATGCAAGAATATTTGTGGGTAAAACTTCACTGAAGAAGAGTGTGGTCTCCTTCATTACTCTGTGATAGTCTGCATGCATGTGGGACTGGTAAACACTCATTCTGTTTTGCCTTTTGTTTTTCTTTGCTAATTGCCTTTCTAACAGGAGGCTTCATTACTAAATAATCCCATCAGCGCTTATCTTCAAAACCCTCAATGGGCATGTGCTTGCCCCCTTGCTCTTGCGTGCTCTCTCTTTCTTGCTCTTATATCCCTACAGAGAAGTCTTCTCCAACCTAGTGCCCTCCAGATTTTTTTTGGACTTCAATTCCCATCAGCCCTAGCTAACATGGTCAGGCGTGCTGGTAGCTGTAGTCCTAAGCATGTAGACCAGGTTGATGAAGGCTGCACTGAACCAGCTCTGCTTTCTTATATCTGCCACACTAATCTTAATAAGCAGCAAGGTCTCTGTGTTTCATAAATTGGGTAAGGCATTACTTTCCCTGGGTTGGGAGCAGAAAAGTGTTCGGTATAAATCTGGTTATGGTTATGCTGGCTGGGGATAATGGGAGTTGCAGTCCAACCACTGGAGGCTAGTAGCTCCGATGTCCAAGGGGCAGTGAACTTGCTCCGGGTTTCAGTCAGAACTCTTAATGAGCTATCCAAGGTATGAAGAACTTTAGAGTTCTGACTGAAACCCGGAGTGGATTCAGTCATCGACATAGGAGCTACCAGACTCTACTGGAACTGTTAAGACAACACACTAAGCCATGGTTAGGCCCTTTTGCAGCAAGTGGTTAGTGAGTGTGTTTTAACTGTGGTTATGTAGCCATCATGTTTAGGAATGGTTCACATAACATGGTTCACATGCCAAAATATTTCGCTCAAAACGCTTAACCATCATAGTTTACCGTGTTGTCTGAACAAAGCCACTAAGTCAAACACATCTGAAGAGCACCAGGTTGGAGAAGACTGTTCTTAACTAAAATCCCAAATCACTTGAGCCTCTCCTCACAGGGAGTCTAACTGGGGCAAAAGAGCTGGGTTGGCCTCCCCGGAGAAGTCTTAGACATAATTAACCTAATATACAACACGTCTAAACAGATCTCTTGTTACCCAATTTTTCATTGTACATAAGAGCCCTATGCTTGTATATGCAATTCTATTTTTCTTCACAGCTGCCAGATGGTGTGGAGCAGCAGATGATTCTTTGCTGCTAAAGAGGGCTGGAATATTAAACGGCTGAGAACAGAGCACTCTGAACAGCATTTCCCACCAAAACACCACTCCTTTTACCCCCAGCTAAAAGTGCCAGCTGCTGATTTGCAACCAGCATCGATCAACTATAACCTGGGCTGTGTCTGTGCTACACGACTTTGCCTCCCCGACCCCGCAGTATCGCTGCTGCAAAGTGGCAGCGAAAGGGCTACATGGCAGGAAGCCGTTTTCAGCTGAAGCCTCATCTTTTCCCCGCAGCACTGGGGGAGAGAATCAGTTTTTGCGGGAGTGGGGGGAGCAGCACGGGTGTTCCTAAAACCTTTGCCCCATTCTGAACAGAGAGCAGAAGAGAGCAGTCTGGGGTGGTGGGTGATTGGGTGTTGCAGCGTGCAATCCCCCATGAAAATCAGCCCTTAAGAAGATTGATGGCCCATTTGAAAGAGCTAAGAGAGATGCCCTGTTAGATTAATGGATACCATTCTACTCCCAATGCAATGCTGACATGAATAAGGGGTTATACTTGGGAGTACTGCTGTACGAAGGACAAGACCCACACCCACACCCAACTCTGGGATCTTGAAAGCTTGATAGGGTGCCTGGGATGCTTCGGAACAATGGGAAATTCGTGACACCACAAAGAAGTGGTGAGGATGGGGAAAAAACTTATTATGCCTGCTCAATTTTATCTTCAAAATGCCGCCCAGCAGAATTATTCGGAGTGGTGAAGAGCCTGTTGGGAGGAGACTCGGGCTCTAAGCATGTGGTGGCTGGGCAACTTCAGACATTCTTGGAAGAAACAGTTTATCTGGACCCATTTCAGTCTGGTTTCAGGCCAGGGCACGGCAATGAAACAGCCTTGGTGGCTCTGACTGACAACCTACTCTGGGTGAAAGAAGAAGGGAGTGCTACCCTGTTGATCTTCCTGGATCTCTCAGTGGCTTTTGATACCATTGATCATGGTATCTTACTGGACCGGCTCTGCGAGATGGGAGTAGGAGGCACTGTGTTACAGTGGTTCCACTCCTACTTGCAGGACCGATTCCAGAGAGTGGTATTGGGGGATTCCTGTTCCACTCCATGGCAATTAAGCTGTGGGGTGCCACAGGGTTCTATTCTATCCCCCATGCTGTTCAACATCTATATGAAGCGGTTGGGTGAGGTCATTAGGAGTTTGGGGTTTGGGTGCCAACAGTATGCTGATGATACTCAGCTCTACTTCTCCTTGTCTTCAGAGTCATCTGGGGCTGTGACGGTGCTGGACCAGTGCCTGGAGGCTGTAATGGGCTGGATGAGGGCCAATAAACTGAAGCTGAATCCTGATAAGATGGAAGCTCTGTGGATTGGTGGTTCCTGAGTCCGGGAATTGGGTAAGTGACCTATTCTGGATGAGGTGGCACTCCCTCTGAAGGAGCAGGTGTGTAGCTTGGGAGTACTCCTAGATCCATCCTTGTCACTGGAAGCCCAGGTGGACTCTGTGGCACGGAGTACTTGGGGTCAGCGTTGGCTGATCTGCCAGCTACGGTCTTTCCTGGACAGGGACAACCTAGCCACAGTAGTGCATGCGCTGTTAATTTCCCAATTAGACTACTGCAATGTACTCTACATGGGGCTGCCCTTGAAGACGATTCGGAAGTTGCAGCTAGTGCAAAATGCAGCAGCTCTTACAGAGACCACATAACACCGGTCTTAAAGGAATTGCACTGGCTGCCTATATGCTTCCGGTCGGAATTCAAGGTGTTGGTAATGACATTTAAAGTCCTAAATGGCTTGGGACCTCGATGCTTGAGGGAGCACCTCTCCTTATATATGCCTGCCCAAGACATGAGATCTGTTGGAGGAGCCCTTCTCCGCATACACTATGATGGGACATGGGAGAGGGCTTTCTCTGTTGTGGCACCCCGACTGTGGAATGCCCTCCCCTTGGATGCCCGACTGGCACCAACACTGATTTTATTCCAGCGCCAAGTGAAAACATGGCTTTTTAACAAAGCCTTTAATGGTTAAATTCACTAAGATGGCACATTGTTTTAACTGTTTTAATTGTTTTTACTGCTTTTAAATTATATATTGTTTTATTTATTTATTTATTTATTTATTTATTTATTTATTACATTTCTATACCGCCCAATAGCCGGAGCTCTCTGGGTGGTTCACAAAAATTAAAACCATTTATAATATAAAAGAACAGTATAAAACCATAATATAAAATACAATAAAAAAGCTCAACCAGATAAAAACAGCAGCAATGCAAAATTACAAATTTAAAACACCATGTTAAAATGTATTTATAGATTGTTAAAATGTTGGGAGAATAAAAAGGTCTTCACCTGGCGTCTAAAAGCATATAATGTAGGTGCCAAGAGAACCTCCTTAGGGAGCTCATTCCACAGCCGAGGTGCCACAGCAGAGAAGGCCCTCCTCCTGGTAGCCACCTTCCTCACTTCCTTTGGCAGGGGCTCACGGAGAAGGACCCCTGAGGATGACCTTAGGGTCTGGGCAGGTACATATGGGAGGAGGCGTTCCTTCAGATAGCCTGGCCCCAAGCCGTTTAGG
This sequence comes from Elgaria multicarinata webbii, assembly GCF_023053635.1. Classification (NCBI taxonomy): domain Eukaryota; kingdom Metazoa; phylum Chordata; class Lepidosauria; order Squamata; family Anguidae; genus Elgaria; species Elgaria multicarinata. The sequence continues at coordinate 86,691,390 of NC_086177.1, forward strand.
GCTTTAAATGTTAATACCAGCACTTTGAATCGGGCACGGACCTGGACTGGCAGCCAATGAAGCTGGAAAAGGACTGGCGTAATGTGGTATCGTCAGCCAGTCCCTGTTAGTAAGCGTGCTGCCCTGTTTTGCATCAGTTGAAGTTTCCGGACCGTTTTCAAAGGCAGCCCCACATATAACGCATTGCAGTAATCCAAACGAGAGGTTATCAGAGCATGGATAACTGTAGCTAGGCTATCTCTGTCCAGATAAGGGCGCAGCTGGTATATCAACCTAAGCTGATAAAAGGTGCTCTTTGCCACTGAGTTCACCTGTGCCTCAAGTGACAGTTCTGGATCGAAGAGCACCCCCAAACTACGGACCCGATCCTTTAGGGGGAGTGCAACCCCATCCAGGACAGGGCAAACATCACCTCGCCGGACAGATGAACCACCCACTAACAGTACCTCCGTCTTGTCTGGATTGAGTTTCAGTTTGTTAGCCCTCATCCAGTCCATTACCGTGCCCAGGCACTGGTTCAGAACAGCCACTGCCTCACCTGGGTTTGATGAAAAGGAAAGGTAGAGCTGGGTATCATCCGCATATTGATGACACCTCAGTCCACATCTCCGGATAACCTCCCCCAGTGGCTTCATGTATATGTTAAACAGCATAGGGGATAAGATAGAGCCCTGTGGAACCCCATGGCTTAGAAGCCACGGCACAGAGCAATAATCCCCCAGCACCACCTTCTGGAATCGGCCATCCAAGTAGGAGCAGAACCACTGGGAACCTCCAACTCCCAGCTCAGACAACCTATCCAGAAGGATACCATGGTCGATGGTATCGAAGGCCGCTGAGAGGTCCAGGAGAATCAACAGGGTCACACTCCCCCTGTCTCTCTCCCGACAGAGGTCATCCCACAGGGCGACCAAGGCAGTTTCCATTCCAAAACCAGGCCTGAAACCCGATTGAAATGGATCTAGATAATCCGTTTCATTCAAGAGTGCCTGGAGTTGTCCTTCAACCACCCACTCAAGCACCTTGCCCAGGAAAGGGATATTAGCCACCGGCCGGTAGTTGTTAACATCCTCCGGGTCCAGATTAGGCTTCTTCAGGAGTGGTCTAATCGCCGCCTCTTTAACTTGTTTTAACTTGGTTCATGGTTTAATTTCTTTTTAGCTGTGTATATTTATTGTTTTATACTGTATGCTTTTATCTGTACACTGCCCTGAGATCTTAATGATATAGTGCGGGATACAAATGTTTTAAATAAATAAATAAAAATAAATAAATAAATAAATAAATAAGAAGTGCAGTTTCAGGGGGCGGAGCCCGAAACTCCACCACTGCACAGCCACGATGGGGTATACAAGGCGCATAGACAAGCCCCTGGAGAAGCCTTGTTTGAATCATTACCCTGTTAGGGTGTCTATGTGTCCTCAGTCCTCTATTTGAAGGCCTGTTCTGGTCATTTTAAAGGTAAAGAACCACAACCCTCTTGGCCACCTGAGCAGCAGACTGAACAGGTAGGCATTTTCCCATTCCTGGGAAAAAGGCAGGATATAATCATCATCATCATTATCATCATCATACAGGTTACCTGCTGGGGCTGATTTTTGCAAGAGGTTTCATCATCACTGTAATGCCTTGCTCACCGACATGGCATATACCCTACCCTGTGCCTGCTTACCCTACCCTGTGCCTGTTTGCATTCTCTTCCCCTCCTTATTGTTTCATTATGATTTTATTAGAATGTAAGCCTATGCGGCAGAGTCTTGCTATTTACTGTTTTACTCTGTACAGCACCATGTACATTAATGGTGCTATATAAATAAATAACAATAACAATAACAATAACAATAACAATAACAATAATAATAATAATAATAATAATAACGCACTCCCTAATCTGTTTTTCTCATGCTATTTCAGCCCATATATCCCAGAATTTACAAGACTGATTTTATAATGATTTTGGGTCTCCTTGTGGTTTACTCGTGGACTATGTGCTATGGTGTGTGCTATTGTTGCAGTTTTGCTACCTGTCCTGGTGGGAGTGGTGACAGCCAATCTCTTGGCAGGGGTGGGGTGGGGCAGGTAGTGCATGGCTCTGTGGAGGAGGAGGTGTGCCTGCCATTGTTGTTATCCTCGGCAGTGGATCAAATCCACCAATGTTTATCTTTTTGTGGGAGGGATACGTTCTTCCTGTGTGCTGCTGAATATGCACCTATACATGTAAATTAGCCTGCAATTTTGATGTAGATTTTTGTCCTCTTTTCATTGTGCATTTCCTACTTTTTGGCGATTTATAAGTGGCCACCCTATGCCCAAGGCTGCAGCCAGTGCTGGCATGAAAGCTGGATGGTTTCCTTTCCTTTCCTTTCCTTATTGGTCAAGAAATATTTCCAGGGACAAACAAACATGCAACGGCTACACCAGCCCAGAAATAAATTGATGTTGAACTGTGCAGCTCTGTTGTGGGCTGAATCATAGGACATAATCCTTCTGGGAAATGGGCCAATGATTTCTGCTGGTGTCATCCCTCAGGAGAATCTGCATCTGGTCACTATAAAGCACTAGAAGTCATCTGTGTGGATATTAGGCTTTTTGGGGGGGTCATGTACAAATACGATATAATTTCCCCAGTGCAAACAAACTTGTTGTAACTTGCCGCTTTGAACTGAGCATGCCCTGAGGGCTGATTCGCACTACCCTCTTTAATGAGGACATCCAACCCATCTAGCTGTTTTGGAGTCCCAAAATAGGCAGGACGTTCTCTGCCAGTCATAACTACAGCAGGCTTCAGAGGCTTCAGACTGTCTCACTCCTTTGCTTTTCTGTACACTTCTAAAGAAAGGAGGGTTTGTTTTGTGCCAACTTACCCAACATTTTGGAGAACAGTTCCTTCCTTAGGGGCTACCTGCACTAAACGAAACTCCCTATGTCTGCACATATTCATCTGTGTGATCTTGTATCGGTTTTGTTGTATTTTGAATACTTAGCAGGGCCGGCCCTGCCATTAGGTAGAGTGAGGCAATCCCTTCAGGGAGCAGATGCTGGGGTGGGGGCAGCAGTGGCAGTATTCCATTTCTTGCTCCTGAACTCCCCAGCTGTTCCCTTCTGTTAGGAAACAGAGCTGTGAACACCACACAACTTGACCTGGGTTCCCTAAACTATCCTGCAGCCTCAGGTGTGGTGGAAGACACTATTCTATCACAAGTATTGAAGTAAGATTCAACTGCCAATCCTACTAGCTTCTCTATGTGAAATGGGGAGGGGGGGACCACCTTCTCCTTTGCCTCAGGCAGCAATATGTCTTGGGGTGGTACTTCACACCCTGTGCTCATCCTGGACAGCAGCATCTAGTGTTTGAAGGCAGGACTAACCTGCTTAATCAAGTGGGAACTGCCTTCACTTAATAGTAAGCTGCGTCCAGAGTTAACTCCTCATCAGGTCTGTGATGGTTTCTCCTCTTCTTCAGGCACATAGAATCATAGAGTTGGAAAGGACCTTGGATGTTCTGCTGAACGCAAGAGCTGCAGTCAGCCTGTTGAACTATACGAATCGCCTCATGAAAGGGTCATGCTTGCATCAAAAAACAGAATGGGTTTCATCGCAATGCAAATGGCTACAATGCTGCACAACCTTTTGTTGCCATTGAGGCAACCCTTGCACAGGTTTTATGCCCATTCACGGAGCGTAAATCTAAAACCAGGTAGAAAATCAAGTTCACAAGTTTTAGAACACAACTGTGTTTCAGTATTGCACAGGGAGAGTTCCCTCCCAGACACAGTTGGTAGGTGGAGGCTGTCTGCCAAACATCATTGGGAGTGTACCACCCTTGAGATTGAAAATCAATAAATACATATCATACCGGTTTTCTATTCTTATTGCAGGTGGGATGGCCATGTGTCCTACTTTGCAGTCCTATATTTGAAGGGTCATCAGAGGACAGGTCTCTACTTGAAGGCCTCTATTGGGAGGGATGTCCAGTCCAAAAGAGTTTAAAAAAATCTAAAGAAGGGAGAGCCTTGAAGATGTCCATCAACAGTTGGTGCCTGGACAGCAGACTGAGCAGGCACACAGGACACCTGGCAACAGTCTCCCGCATTACGGTGAGATATCTTGTATTTCTATTTAGACCATAGTAATTATTTCTAAATTTGCATCTATGCAAGTAAATTATAGTGTGCACATTTTAGGCAAACCATTGTTCTCTTTTGTCCTTGTTTTGGCGGTGTGTGAGTGACCAGGCTCACACAGGAAGGAAATTCTAACCTGCAGCTCTCCAACTTTTCTAAAGTAATGGATGGAATCAAAGAGCTTCCCTATCAGCTACATCAGGTTTCCTCTTCTGAAATCTTAAGAGTATATAGACAGGTTGAAAATGAAATTTAACAGAAAGAACCTCACCGATTTTTTTCCTTTCAAATTAATGGCCTAAAAGGTGCCTGTTCCCCCCACCCCCACCCCTTGGCTCTCTGATAATCCTTGCAGTTGAAGGATAATCTTTAGCTCTATGTAACTGGAAACCCCAACATCCTCCCAGCCCTAGAATAGGCAACCAGGGTGCCCTCCAGATGTTTTGACCTACAACTCCCATTAGCCTCAGCCATCATGGCCAAAGGTAAAAGATTATGGGAGTTGTAGTCCAAAACATCTGGGGAGCACCAGGTTGCCTACCCTTGGCCTAGCTTCTCGCCCTCTTCAAAGAACGAAGAGGAAAACCTTCAAGGCTGTACCTCCAGTAGTATCTTCAGACAACTTGCAAATGTGGCCGTGTCAAGTAATAGATTTTGATTTTTGGAGTCATGCATCTGACAAAGTGTGCTCCGCCGATCCATGGAAGCTTATGCCACGAAAATACATGTCAGTCTTTTAAGGTACTACTGAACTCTCTGTTGTTTTCACTGCATGGCTACTTTTCTGGAGTTTGGTTTACAAACTCAGGCGTTAAAAATCATGGTTCATCTGTCAGAAGATACATGGAAGAACATATATATATATATATATATATATATATATATATATATATATATCAAATAAGTTGTTGGTGGCAAAGACCTCTTCCCAAGATGTAATAATGGAAAATTCCCTTCACAAACTGGTGTTTAGACCTCACAAAAATGCGCAGCAAATTGCACTGTGATTTATTTGTCAATGTCTTTATAGGCTGGGCGTTACTTTACCCCACAGCTGGAGTCAATTTTTAATATTTAAAAGTGGAAAGAAAGCAAAACCTAAACACATACAGAATTGTCTGTTTTAGATTGTGCTTTTCCCAAACATTACTGTGTGGAGAACTGAATCCTGAATATATTTCTCTGGGGGAGGGGCCAACTGGCACTGTAATTGGGGGACTGGACAGATGTTACAGAAAGACCTCCTGAATGTCATTTTATCTGATTTGGGATCTGTAAGCACTTCAAGGATTAGGATATTGCCTTTGCTTTATCCCCCCTCCTCCTTTTCGGATAGAGAACAACCGGCAAAGTCTACGTTTATCTTCCATGTCCAGTCCCTTTGTGGGGCAAACACTAAACACACTAGGTGTGGCACAATGAATTGTGTTTAAAACTCAGCAGTCGTCTAAACGTCTGCCAAGGAAATAGATTAAAAAAGAAAAGAAAAGCGTGAGGTGGCAGCGTTGATTTGCATCAGTCTTGAGTCACACACAATTAGAGCAATTGCTACAGCGTTGTTCAACAAGGCCTTTTTCCAATGCCCTTCAACTTCATTTGCTTAACCAGGAGATGCAAAGAGTGAAACAGCCCCACCGACCAATAGATCCAACTTCAAAGCACATATTTTCCTAAAATAAACCAACTAGTCTTTGGGAATTTATTCCCAGCTGCTTTTACAAAACATCCAAGACTGACCTGAGAACTGGGACTCCGAGTTCTTCAGACACCTTTTCCTGTTGGGGCTATAGGTGCCTTTCTTCTCTTTTTTTGACTCCAAGCGGATGGAAATTGTTCAGGTGGGAATGTGATACAATCAGTCCATGGAGCAGTCTTCTCCCTAATGGGAGGCATTCCATGTCCAGGCAGAGGTCGACATGAGATCATAGAGAAGAGGTGTCGAACCTCTCATGAGAAAGGCTCCTAACTTCCTTCTTCAAGGAGCCCTGCCCAATTTGGATCGGCTCCCTGGTGCCAAGAGGGTCTAAGCCAGAGGTGGGCAATGTGGTGCCCATGGGTGCCAATGTGCCCCAGACATCTTCCTTGGTACCACTGCGATTACTTCAAGCTCTGTCCTCCAACATAGTGGGAATGAATGGGGGAGTTCAGGATGAGTGGCAGGGGAGCTCACTCTGCCTAGAGGTAGGGCTGGCTATGGAATTCACTTGCCAGGAAGCCTTGCTTCACACCAACTTTAATATCTAATGGTGCCAAGCAAAGACCTTTTTATTTTCCCAGGCCTTTCAACTTGATGAGATATTTTATGCCACTGTGTTATTGTTCTGCTCTTTTATCAATTATTGTTGTTATGTTATGAGGCTATTATACCACCCTGGAAATATTTATTGAAGACCACAGGTCTATGGTCAAACATATGCTATGCATGCAAAAGATCCCAGGTTCAATCCCTGGCTTTAGAAGATGGCCTTCTAAAGCCCTGGAGAGCTGCTGGCAATCAGTGTAGACCAATGCCCTATGGATGTTTTGCACTACAACCCCCACCATCCCCATACCATTGACCATGCTGGCTGAGGCTGATGGGAGTTGTAGTCCAAAACATCTGGAGGGCATCAGATTCCATAGTCCTGATGGAGACAATAATGAGTTAGATGGCCCAATTGGCTGATTCAGTGTAAAGCAGCTTTTTATGTTCCTAAGTTAAGTAAACAGTGACATAATGGGCTCAAGTTACAGGAAACCAGATTCCAGCTGGACATCAGGAAAAACTTCCTGACTGTTTGAACAGTACGACAATGGAAACGATTACCTAGGGAGGTCATAGGATCTCCCACACTAGAGGCATTCAAGAGGCTGCTGGACAGCCATCTGTCACATGTGCCTTAAGGTGGATTTGTGCATTGAGCAGGGGGTTGGACTCGATGGCCTTATAGACCCCTTCCAACTGTACTATTCTTATGATTCTATAAAGTGCAGCTATAAATATCACGTGACTCCGTGCCATCACATGATGTTACAGCTGCCAGGAAGATAGTGTGAGGGTGTGGAGACTCACAATTTGAGGCCACCAGTCTGTGTGATGAGTATCTGTGCATGTTATAATAAGTAATCCACTAGAAAGTTGTGAATACAAAGGCAGCTACCTCATAGTAATAGTCAAGGCAAAGCAGTAACTCCACATTGTCAAAATGTGGCAACCCTCACATCAATTCCTATAAATAAAATGAAAACAAAGCAATGTATGTCACTGAAACTATTTGACCATTTTCTAATTGTGTTGCTGCTTGATTTTGTTATTAGTACATCCAATTCAAATGGATGCTCTCTAAAGTGGTACAGCCCTCTCACCAATTTTCAAGTGGTGACTTGCTTGCTCAAAAGAACCCCATGTAAAAATTCCAACTTGTGTCTAAACTGACCATCTCAAGCCTTATCTCTGAAGCCTGGTCTAAATATGAGTAAAGTAGGAATGAGGTAGTAGAATCCAAAATAATAGAATGGGATGTGCCACTTCAGACTGCGGGTGGACAATCACAATTTGCAAATGTTCCTAACCTTCAATTTTTTTAAAAAAACCACTCCCTAAAACAGCATTCATCACCTGCAGCCTTCAGGGTCAGCTCTACCATAAGACAGAGTGAGGCAGTTGCCTCAAGCAGCAGATTTTGAGTGTCCTAAAAGGGCAGCAAATTGTTAGTTGTTTACTTAGTTATTATTGTTTTTCTGCTACCTGGAATGGAGACAAGTGCTTATGGGATTTTATGCCTCACGTACCAAAATCACCTGGCTGGCTTTGGATACTATGTCCCTTGATCTTGCGGGTGGGGGAGTAGCACCATTTGCTGCTCTGCTTCAGTCAGCAAAATGACTTGGCCCAGCCCTGAGCTTCACACAACATTCGACTGCTTCAGCATTCGACTGTCTCACCCTGTTATATGGCTAGACCAGGCCTTAGATGGTCATTTTATGTGTACCACCATAGATGGTCTATGTTTGAATTGGCCCTCCTCACTTACAATGCGTAACACATGAAGGACTGTCTTTCATCTTTCGTCTCGCTGCTCAGTCCCACTGCCTCACACATTTTCCTAACCTTTTAAAATAAAAACAATACGTGGCCCACAAACATGTTCTGAGGGGTTCTAGCATCTGCAAAGGGCCTTGAAAAACCCTCCGATGGGAGGGAACTCGGTGTTGGTTATTATTGTCATGGAGATGATACCATGCGAAGAAATACAAAGCATTACGCTCCTTCTCAGGCTTCCTCTTTTCCCAGACTGATGCTCTGTTTGGTAGAAGACTCCTGCCAAATGACAGCCGCTTCCAGCTCCACAGAGACGCTCTGTATTTGAGTAAACTGCATATGGAAACATGAACACATTTGGAAAAAGAAAGGCATGCGCCTTTGCATGGCATATCACACTTCATGGCCAATTTCAGCCTCAGAGCTCTATTGTTCTGCTGGTGATTGGCACCAGTTCCCCTGAAGGCTGCCATGGGTGTGTTTACCAACACGGCTCTCCTCTTTTAACATACACCATATGTAGGAGTCGTCGCAAAGATGAAGAAGAAGGATCCCATTTGGTAATGCTGATTGGACCTTTTTGTTTTTCTGGTCTGCGTATTCTCTTTACCCCTGTGGAGTCAAAATGGATGCCAAATGGAGCCTAGGATACATGAGGAAAACTGCCCACTAGCAATAAATTTGTCTTGCTTGAGCTGGGGAGAACTGCAAAGACAGAGAGAGCAGTTCTTTTTCAAAGATTTATATTTCACTGAAAGAATAGCTTGGAAGAGATGGTTTAGCTTCCTTCCTGCCTGACTGAAGCATAGATCTTTTCATGTTATTTGGTGGTTCCAATCTTGGCTTTAAATGCAATTCAAGGAGACATTCTCAGAAATCATGATGGCCACTAGGGGTGTTGCTAGACACTTAAAAGATTCAGGGCCCAGACCCATAAGACACAAACCTACATAAATCTGCTTGTGCTAAGTTATATCTGTATATGTAAATTTAAAAAATAATTAGTGGGATTTATTTAGACATCACAGGAAGCAAATACCGTCAATCAATTTCTCAAATACAATTAATTCTTCAATTCATTTGCCCTCTGCCTGTCTTCCGGCGACCAATCAGTGGTCGCCAACTGCCCCAGACCTCCCCCGGCTCAACGTCAGTGTGAGGTCCCAGTGTGAGGTCACATGACCTCACTTCTTCGGGAAAAGTCAGGGTAAGTCTCTGACTTTTCCAAAATGCAGCTTTTGGGAAAAGTCCTATGGTGGCTGTATCGTACAACCGATGCAGCACAAATTCACAGCCATCTCGGAGCTTATAAGACTTATAGACACCCCCCTTGACTGTGCCCAAGATGTAGATGTGTATGATTTTATAAAAGGGATTCTGCTAGAGCTGTGTTTGTCTTATGTTTTACTGCATTGTTTTAATCAAGTCTTATTTACGATTGTAAGCTGCCTTGAGTGTCATTTACTTGTTAGAAAGGCAAGGCACAAATCAAATCAAGACACATATTTTATTTAATTTATTTTATTTATTTATTAAATTTTTATACCGCCCAATAGCCGAAGCTCTCTGGGCGGTTCACAAAAATTAAAACCATCATAAAACAACCAACAGGTTAAAAACACAAATACAAAATACAGTATAAAAAACATATTAATCTTATTAAGGAGAAGATTATCAATAACTTTTAGCCATGAGAAATACATGGAAATGTCATGTTCTAAGTAATATCTCTCTCATGCTGGGGACACGTAATAGGGAATGACCACCAACTCCTCTGCCCAATTTGCTAGATTCCAGCAGTATCTAACTGGCAAGAAATGTAGCCCAATCCAGTAAGACAGCAATTATGTTCTTATATTCTCCTGCACTGTGTGTCTACTCCTACATTCAGTTTAGTAGTATTGTGCTTCGCTGTTTGTGGTTTGCACTTGCACTTGCTTGAGGATTAAACTACCCTGGTGATTATCATTGCTTAACGCCCCACCCCACCTCACCTCAATAGTGAGAAGGCAGCAGTCATTCAGTCATCATTCCAAATTCCCTTGCACTGAGTAAAACAATGCTCTACCCAAATTATTGGCTGGGTTCGCATAACACTCTAACCCACATTCAGTGGTTGAGTGTGGGTTGTTGTTGAACTGTGGGTTATTGTGTTGTTTGAATGCAGCACATTTTCTGCAGGATGGGTTATCGTGTTGTCTGAGTGCAGGGCTTTTTATGCAGGGTGGCTTGTTAAACACCCTGAGCAACCCAGCGACAAACCATGGTTCTCAAGGTGGCTTGTTCAAGAAAAATAAGCCATAATGCATGGTTAGCAAGCCACCCCATGGAAAATGCACTGTGTTCAGACAACACAATAATCCATGGTTCAACAGCAAACCACTTTCAGGCACTGAATGTGGGATAGTGTGTTGCATCAACCTGGCTACTGTTTCTTTACCATAGGTTTATGGTAACAACATCGGAAGCATTCATATCGCTGGATTTCCTTGCCACCGCACTGCACTGTTCTCACAGAGCTCGCAGAGCTTCAGATGAATTTGACTTGAATCCTTACTATGGCAAAATATAGGTGGGATCAGGTTCAAAGGGGGCAGCAAATGCATTTGGGTCATTCTTATGTAGCCTTCCCCCAACCTGGTGTCCTCCAGGTGCATTGCACTACAACTCTCAGCACACCTGGAAGGTACGAGGTTTGAGAAGGCTGCTCTTATGAGTAGCCAGAAATCAAATCATATTTAGTAAATTTATCAGTGACTCCCATCCAAGTGTAGAAAAACACAACCTTTGCATTTCTAAAAGCCCTCTTTTCCAGCACCCCCAAGAGGTACATCATCTTATTGTATAAAATCAAAACAGTCTGCTTTGACCATCTAATTGAAATTTTCAAGGAGTATTTTTTTTCCGGGGGTGGTGGTGGTGTCTTTTTTTCATTACAACAAGAAATATATCTCAATCCCATATTTGTGGTACGTTCTTTAGCCAAAAAGTGCCTGTGTGTATGAATCTAGTTTTGTTGGTTTATTAGCCAGAAGAAACAGTTTTAATCAAAACTTGAATTAAAATTCATGAGAAGTGAATGATGGATTTACAAGAAATATCCAGACTAGGAATTTTGGATCAGATTCAGGATAAAGGCTATATTCTGCATCAGACCCATATGCATCAGACCCAGTGCTCTCCTGATTTGATCTGTTGCAATGAAATAAAAGTTACTTATGAGAAAGATATGCACTTTGGTGAAGTATGTGTTCAACTGAAGGAACTCTGGTTTTGAATAAATACCACATAGAGAAAAGAAACAATTACAAAATGCCCTGTAATAACATTCATTGGCCATCTCTTATGTTTAATGCTCAGTCCCATAATACAGAATGAAGAATTATTATTCTTATAGACATTAATTAGAAACATTTTTATGCAGCCTTAAAAGTCAAAGACCAAGATAACTAACAGTCTAAAAAATAAAAAATATTATGACTAAAAGCAGAATTAAATCATAATTCATAGAATCATTCATTCATTGAAATTTAGAGTTTGAAGGGATCTTGGCTTTCTAGTCTGACCCCTTGCTCAGCATAAGAATTTTGCATGCCTGAGAAATCGCTACCCAGCCCAGTGAAGGTTGCTGGCTCCGATGTCAGTAGGGCAGTGAATCCACTAGGAGTTTCAGTCAGAATCAGTCAGAACTCTAAAGGAGCTACCTGGGATAGTTCCTTCAGAGTTCTGACCTGTTCGAGCTGAAACCCAGAGTAGATTCGCTGCCCCACTGACATCAGAGCCATCACTGTTGTGCATTCATTTGGGATGGAAGAGGAAAAAAAAGAACAGCTGAGCCTCAGAGTGTTTGGGGAGGGGCCCAGCACATGAGTAAGCAGAAGATAGCTGCAGCTCAACCCAGCTGGCCTCACTTATCCATCAGCTTCACAATATAAGGCAAGCCTCAGACTCGGTTTTGTTGCTGGAAGCAATTGTTGGTCCCACAGAATCACCCCATGTGGCCTTGGATGGAAGGGGAAGGGGTTGGTTCTGTGGATGGGGGAACTGGGGAAGAGGGAAATGAGCTACCACAGCCTTCCACAGGCTCCTTCCCTCAGAGAGGCAGTTGGTGCAGTTCTCTCTCTCCACGCTGACTGGGGGGGGGGGGGAGTGGAAGGGAACTGTACTCTGGACTTTGGCCCCATGACCCAGACCCAGCTGCCCTATGGGGTCCAGATTTAGAGTTAGAGTAGACCTATTGAAATCAATAGGATGTAACTTAGCTGTGACTACTGTAAGTCTCATTGATTTCAATGAGGATACTCTAACCATGACTAAATCTGGTTCTAATGGCTAATATGAGAATAGAAGGTGGTTTTTTGTTAACCCGATTATGCCGCATGATAATCTAATTTGTATAATCTACACCAGTTGAAAAATTCAAGGTCTGTGTACCTACGATTGCCAGATATTCTGGGCCTACATTCCTCAACCTGATGACCTCCAGATGTGTTGGACTACAACTCCCAACATGCCCCAACAACAGAATGAGGCTGTTATTGCCACCACTCCCTGGAGTTTTCAAAACCAGCCGGCTACCCCTGTGATTGCAGAATTGTGGATTGCCTACATGGCCTAGGGAATTACTTAGAGGGTGGAGCTAGTCAAGGCTCTACTGCTTGCTCATGGAGGCAGAGTGCAGACAGCATACTGTGTTGGTGGAGTGCAGGAGGTAGCAATGAATGTTTGATGGGTCTGGGGATTTTTAGTTGTCTCGTCCGTCTGGTCCACTCACAGCCCTCTCAACCAGCCACCACTTTTGACCTATTTTGGGACCATTCTTAAGTCTCATACCTGTTCTTGGGCTGAAAGAAAACCATTTGCCCAGGCTCATGGAAGGCTTAGAGAGCTCACAACTCAGGCTTAGAGGACACACAACCAGACAAGAACTTTATTGTCTCTTTCTAACAAGAGATGTTACATCTAACAAGAGATGTTACTCTCACCTTACCTATTCAACTTGTATGCAGAACACATCATGCGACGTGCTGGGCTTGACGAATCCAAGGCTGGAGTTAAAATCGCAGGAAGAAACATTAACAATCTCAGCTATGCAGATGACACCACTTTGATGGCTGAAAGCGAGGTGGAGCTGAGGAGCCTTATGATGAAGGCGAAAGAAGAAAGTGCAAAAGCTGGGTTGCAGTTAAACCTAAAAAAAACCAAGATTATGGCAACCAGCTTGATTGATAACTGGCAGATAGAGGGAGAAAATGTGGAGGCAGTGACAGACTTTGTATTTCTGGGCGCAAAGATTACTGCAGACGCTGACTGCAGCCCGGAAATCAGAAGACGTTTACTTCTTGGGAGGAGAGCAATGACAAATCTTGATAAATTAGTTAAGAGCAGAGACACCACACTGACAACAAAGGTCCGCATAGTTAAAGCAATGGTATTCCCCGTAGTAACCTATGGCTGCGAGAGCTGGACCATAAGGAAAGCTGAGCGAAGGAAGATAGATGCTTTTGAACTATGGTGTTGGAGGGAAATTCTGAGAGTGCCTTGGACTGCAAGAAGATCAAACCAGTCCATACTCCAGGAAATAAAGCCAGACTGCTCACTTGAGGGAATGGTATTAAAGGCAAAACTGAAGTACTTTGGCCACATAATGAGAAGACAGGATACCCTGGAGAAGATGCTGATGCTAGGGAAAGTGGAAGGCAAAAGGAAGAGGGGCCGACCAAGGGCAAGATGGATGGATGATATTCTGGAGGTGACAGACTTGACTTTGGGGGAGCTAGGGGTGGTGACAGCCGACAGAAAGCTCTGGCGTGGGCTGGTCCATGAAGTCACGAAGAGTCGGAAGCGACTGAACGAATAAACAACAACAACAAGAGATGTCATAAGATAAGCATTTTATTGCACGCTTGTCACAGATTTTGTGGATCCTATTCATGTCGTCGTCTGCATCCCCCACCCCTTCTAGCCTTCTTTGAGTGACAAAAAAGGCCCCCAGTATATCCGAATTATTTTTGAGACGGAACTTGTCGGTATCTCCTGCTGTATGCAGGGGAGGTAGTGTGATTAAAATGGACCCACTGAATGGGCCACGTGAAAGTTGTTTACTTCCTCTTTCCTCTCCCTGAGAAAGAGGAAGTATTGAGGAAAAAAGCACAGGTGGAGAAGTGACAGTAAGGAAACATTATTCCCCCCCCCCCATGTGATGACACTCAAGAACAAAACAGGAAACTCTTGAATCCACCCAGATACAAGGAAGTCCACTGCCACCTAATGACTAAGCTATATAATGACACTATCCACATACGCAAGGTCATTCACTGAGCAAATGACTTAAAGTTCGTGATGGAGGCTTCCCTCTCAATGCAAATACCATCATTGGTGGGGGGATAGGAGGTACTGTTAAATATAGCAGCTGGCAAAGGGGAGGTTAAACCTGCCAGAAAACCTCCCCATCCCACTGCTGCTCCCTTCCTCTTATGTATTTACATTAAAAAAACAACACAATCTACATTAGTTGTATTCACGGAATTAACTTCACATCAAATTTGACCCAAACACAAGTACTGCACTGCAGCCACTGATCCATGCTGCCTTTTCCTCCCTTGTCTCTTTCAGTATGTTCTCTATGCTTCAGTCCGTCAAGAATGTAAAGACAATGGTTCTGAAAGAATCAGAGAGAGAGAGAGAGAGAGAGAGAGAGAGAGAGAGAGAGAGAGAGAGAGAGAGAGAGGCAACTGATTATTATTTTTCCTAGGGCTTATGCCTATGAATAACTTGAGTTATGAGGTGTATATCTTATGAGCCTGCAGGGATGTATAGTTTAGAATGCATTTAAATGCCTTCCACTTTCCTTACCAGGCAGTGAGATATTTGCTGACAACTTAGGCGGGATGAGTTGTTCAGCAGCTCTCTCTCTCTGGGAGCACTTTAGGTTTATTCCAGCTTTGTGCTACATTTCATTCTTGCAGCTGTAATTGTTATCTTTGCCTTGGCCCAACCTCCAACCCTTGGATATATTATCACTGGCCTGATCTGAAGGTCATAAAATACTGTTAGCAATAATGACCCCAGTCAAGTTCCTACAGTCATTGTATGAAGGAAGAACTCGCTTTCTCTGAAAAAGTCTCTGCATTTTTAAAGAGAAAAAAGGAGGCTTGCTTGGCTTGCTGTGGGCATTACTCTAGCTACCCCCAACCTGGTGTTCTCCAGATGTGTTGGATTGTCAATGGACAGGCTGGGTGGGAGTTATGGGAGTTGTAGTCCAGCACATCTGGAGTGCACCAAGTTGGAGAAGGTATAGCCTAAAGGAGATCCAGTCTAAGAACTGTGTGTTGATTGAAAGGTTCTAGAGTGCTCCAAAACTGCACCAGGAGTGTAATAGAAGGAGCTGTCAGAGACAACCAGGTACCTGGGGTAACTCACAGAGCCAGTGTGGTGTAGCGGCTAGAGTGTCGGACTGGGAGTCGGGAGATCCGGGTTCTAGTCCCTACTCGGCCATGGAAAACTTCTGGGTGACTTTGGGCCAGTCACAGACTCTCAGCCCAACCTACCTCACAAGGTTGTTGTTGCGAGGATAAAAATGGAGAGGAGGAGGATTATGTATGCCGCCTTGGGTTTCTTAGAGGAAAAAAGGTGGGATATAAATGCAATAATACATACATACATACATGCATGCATAAGAAGTTGTCTAACTATGGGCAGTATCCCACAGTGACATTGCACAAACTCAAATAGTGCTGGCAAATCTCTGCTAAATCTTTCTGTTGTACAAGTGGTTACTCATTATGCTGTGCAACCAGTTGCACAGTGTGTTACACGACAGGTGCAACCAGTTGCATAAACAGTTACACAATTGGAATGCACAACTGGCTTTATAACAGGATTGCACAACAGTTGCATTGAGGTTTCTTCTTCTGGATTCTTTGTGGGATTAAGATTGGCTCTTTTACACATGTTTTTCCCCTGAGGCTTCCATTACACAACCACTAGGTGGTGTTGTGGTATAGTGGAATTGTACAAATACACTAGAGTTTCATGTCGCCATTCACAGAAATGACAATCCTTCCTTGTTAGATGTTGTATAAAGCACCTGCAAACTACCATGAGTGAGAAATCACAAGCACACAATAAACACCACATGTAGAAAGGCTCAGAACAAATTTGCATACAGTGTACAAAAATTCAGCTAGAAGTTAACCTAGCTATGTATCAGAGAAGCTGTACTGCTGGGTTTTCTCTGATCTGTAATAAGGTTCAGGCTTTGACTGTAGCTTTGCAAACTTTCTAGAAATTGGCATGGTTACCACAATTTGTGAAATCACTTCGGTATAGAACTGGGTTCTGAAGCGAAGCTTTTACCAATGTTTTGATGACTTTTACAGGAGTCCTCCAATTAGAAAAGCATTTTATTTATTTTTATTTATTTATTTGTTGCATTTATATACCGCCCCATAGCCGAAGCTCTCTGGGCAGTTTACAAAAGTTAAAAACAGTAAACATTAAAAGTATACAAAATTTAAAACATAAGAACAACAGTATAAAAACAACAGTATCCATTTAAAAACAACAGTTCTGGGGGTCCTTAAAAAACAAACTTAGTGTTTCTATTTGTAAAAGTCTTTCAGACAAAAGAATGCCAGACAGAGCTGATATGGGACAACCCGGGATGGTTGGAACTGGATAAGGGGTAGCTGCATATTGCTAGAGCACCATCACTTTGGACTTAGGACATGGCTGGGTGCAGCTTAATACAGTGGAGTGATTCTACAGCCTTGACAAATTCAACAGGCCCCTCTTGACTGGCCCTACAGCTGCAGACTCGGTCTTTAATGTTTGGAAAGACTGAACAGAATTCATGGGAACATTCACAGAGCACAATGGGAGAACACATGTTTTGAATACCAAAGGTCCCAGGTTCGATGACTGGCAACTTCAGGGAGGGCTAGCAAGGGTCGCCATCAAGAGTCGGCATGGCCAGGCAACTGTCCAGGCCCTGCACACCAGCAAGGGCCCACTGACAAGAGACCCCAGGAGTTGCCCCTCCTCCTTACTTGCCTTACTCACTTGCCTCTTGCTCTTGCCCAGACAACAGAGGAGAAGTCGATGCTGCTGCCTACTCGCTCAGTGGCTCTGTGCCTGCCAAGCAAACAAGTGGGAGCAATAATGAGAAAACGATGGGGAGCAAGAGCAGCTGATGACAGTGGCAGTGAGACAGTCTGGAAACAAAGCCCCCCGAGGAGAGACTGAAAGAACTGGGCATGTTTAGCCTGGATAAGAGAAGATTGAGGGGAGACACACTTCAAATACAGAGGAGGACCAGGATCTCTTTTTGATCATCCCAGAGTGCAGGCACGGAATAATGGGCTCAAGTTTCAGGAAGCCAGATTCCGGCTGGACATCAGGAAAAACTTCCTGACTGTTAGAGCAGTATGGCAATGGAAACAGTTACCTAGGGAGGTGGTGGGCTCTCACACACTAGAGGCATTCAAAAGGCAGCTGGACAACCACCAGTCAGGGATGCTTTAAGGTGGATTCCTGCATTGAGCAGGGCGTTGGACTCAATGGCCTTATAGGCCCCTTCCAACTCTACTATTCTATGATTCTATGATAAGGTAGAGTCACTGAGGGACGGGGCCCATTGAGGGTGTCTTGTCCAGGGGCCCTCAAACATCAGGAGCTAGGAAAGAATCCTATATGAAATCCTGGACTGGGGTATGATCTATACTGCTGCTTTATAATGATTTATAACAGTCTTGACAACTGTTGGGGCCCAGGACACACTCCATTTACAGTTTTCAAACCACTTTCAAAGTGGCTTGTTGTAGCTGCTCCTAGTCAGTGTAAGCAATACTGGACCAATGGCAGGGATGCTATGTTATGAGATGTTGAGAGTGGTCCAGCTAGTGTCGGACCTTGGGGGCCAAATTTCAGTACCCACAGCCCAGGGGCATCTCCCCCGCAAATGACCACCAAACATTTTATTCTGTAGTCATGATGACACTATGATTTAAAGGAGTTTAAAATGTCAAATTGCACATGCTTAGAAGTGTGTGTGTGTTTTTCAAATCAGGGTTGGAAACTTTTTTGTTTGTTTTATTTGTTGCTCTGACGTATCAGAAAAGTAGAATCACTTGAAAAGCATGGGATGGTGATTCGCTCTGTGTATGTGTGTGTGTGTGTGTGTGTGTGTGAGAGAGAGAGAGAGAGAGAGAGAGAGAGAGAGAGAGAGAGAGAGAGAGATGTGGACAGGAGAGGAGAGGAGAGGAATGTTGGTTGTGTGCTTCACAACTGGAGTAAATGGCCATCTAATGGGAAGTCCCATAAAAAAATCAAATTTTATTATTATTATTATTATTATTATTATTATTGTTGTTGTTGTTATTATTATTATTATTCCCTGAAATTACCAATGGAAGTTTAGGAGCTCAATGAGCAGTGTCAGAAGGCAGGAAGTTGGAAAACCAATGAATTAAAGTGGGGCCTTTTTATAAAATATATCCCAGAACAAGGTAAGCCCTAAAATGGTTCTTGGAAAGCATGTGTTGCAGTGTAACAATCAGCGTTTATGCTCCCAAAAGGACTTGTTTTTATTTATCAATTAAAAGTGTTTCAAAGCTACCCTTCTTCCTAAGATACCAGGGCAGTAAACAAAACAAAAATTAAGAACAGAAATATCCACAAATAGAATCAAATAAGAACATAAAGCAACACCACAATAATAATAAAAAAAAGATTATTGGTTTAAGAAGCAAAGCAGACTAAGCTCCAACCAATCACATTTTAAAAGGCCTGGGCAAATAAGTACATTTTAACCCGGCACCAAAATTATAGCAGCATTGATGCCTGTCAAACTTCAACGGCGGCAGGGAGGGATGCCAGAGATGGGGTGCTACCACAGAGAGGGCCCTCTAGTTCTGACACAGCAAGCTTCCCCTGGACCCAGAGGAGACCTCCTCCAAAGATTTTAAAAAACAAACAGATTGGTATAGGGATAGATATTCCTTTGGGTATTTCGAGCATGTTGAATGCATCAGAGCCCAGAACTGGATGCTCCTGCCTTTTGAGGTGAGGTGGGTGGCTACCAGGAAGGGCCTTCTTGGAAGTGGCACCTCTGTTATAAAACTCCTGCCCCGGGCTGGGCCATGACATACTGCTGCCTGAAGCAGAGAACAAGATGGTGTTCCCTCATTCCACCTACAGAAGCTGACTGGTTTGATAGTTGAATCTTACTGCCAAGCTGATAAGGGGACAGCAGCATCCTCTGCCCCTGAGGGAAGGAGGCTAATATAGAGGGTATGGGGCAGGCTGCCTGGAACACACAGCTCTGTTGTTCAAAAGAGGGGAATGACACAGGGGCTGCCACTACTGGCTCCCACCACACCACACCACCCATCATTTGCTGCCTGAAGCAACCGCCTTACACTGCCTAATGGTAGAACCAGTCCTGTTCCTGCCCCATATCCATTTGCCTGGCACTACATCTGATGGTTTTGAGGCACATGAGAAAAGACATTTTATTTTCCTGGGGTTTAAATGATTTCTGTGGGTTTACTGTTGCTTTTACATTGCTATGTGCTGCTATTTTTAGTCTAATATTATTGTGTTATATTTTAGTGTGTTTTTAATGCAATGCTATAAGCCACCTATATTGCATTGAAACATTTAAGTAAATAAACAAATACATGCATACTTGGATAAAATACGTAAAGCCACTGTCATACCAGTTAATAATAGCTAGTAATTACTTTGCACCTTGCTTCATGTAATTGTTCTATTAGTTTGTAACTACACTCTGCTTCATATATCCAATGGTAAGAAAACATGTATGGAAACAGAATGAATACATGGAAGCTAGAAATCTTTTTTCACTGAAATTTTAGATGGTAAAAACAACTTAATAGAGACTTTTTGTATTGTTCCTATTTTACAAAACCTAAATTTTTTGCCCTAAATCAATTTGACAGTGTCCCTTTAAGCTTTTCATGATGTGGATTCTTTTGAGTTATTGTTCACTTGTCTGCTTTTCATTTATATACATTTTCCTTCAATGCAACAACAGACTGGTTTACTTTTAATATCGCTGTAGCACGCAAGCAATAAAAGAATAACATGTCTTTCAAACCTGCAAGTCTTTTACTACACACACTCATACATAAAAGTATAGAACTTTCAAGAAAGTAGCAGAAATGGTTCCCCTTGTGGGTGCAGTGTTTGTTTGATTGATTGATTGATTTAAATAGAGCATCACGTGCTTAAGAAATGGATATAGGGTCGGATCCAGACATCAACTGCAATCCTATAGACACTTACCTGGGAGTAAGTCCCATTGAACTCAGTGGGAGATACTTCTGAGTAGATATGTATAAGATTGTTCTCTTCATCATATCAGAGTAGAACCATTATTTAATTTAAGTCCAATTCATTTTAATTGGTCTACTCTAAGTATGACTAAATTCGGATTGGAGGAGTAATTTCAATGGTAACACTACCACTGAGTTGTGGCCTAATTCATGGCATGTTTGACCTATAGCTTCTTTCTTTCCTTTTTTTTAAAGAACAATTCAGAAAATGTTACCAATACTTTGTGCAGAAAGTGTCCACATGTATATTAGGATTCTCTGCAGAAATTGATGATACATATTTGCTTTAACAATTTACAGGTCTGAACATTTCTTGAATCCCCAGTTGTGTGCCTCATTCCATAGAGGGAGAAGAAAAACTTGTCTCCCTTTTTGTGTAACTGATGGAAACCATATTGATGGTAGTAGGTAACTTGGAGATTATGGTCAGCTGCCATTTTCTTGTTATTTTTAAGTATATATATATATATGATATTTCTATGTTGATTTTATTTCAAGACCAGTGTGATTGCATGTTCTCTGCACAGCTTTCTTTGATTGGAGGGCCTTGCATCTGTATTATATCACTGACAGCTACAGCATTTACTGCGCAATGGTATGGAAGGGTCATGATTACCCAGAGAGAAACATAAATGTGTATGCACTTACTGGCTTATTTGACTTGGAAGCACACTGTTAGGTATGGCTGCCCTGAGCGTTATAATTGGTCTAAGAGAAGCTGTTCGAGGAGTGCAATCAATTTAAAATATTTAAAGAGAAACATGCATGAGTAGGCAAACTATTGTACTTGCCTACAACGGGCGGACTGTTCCACATTACGTCGCTATGAGCACTTACAGTCTCTTACAAGCTTTCCTGGGGCCCAGAGATTCAGAAAGGGCAGGAGGTTTCATGTAAAACAGGGTCAGCAATAGCGAAGCCATGGACCTTTGTACTTCCTGCGCTAGTTCATATTTATTATAACACAAAGCGTGATTAACCCATAGTAATTGGATTGGCTCCTTACCCCGTTAGTGTGAGTGATCTTTTCATTTGTGAAAAGCAGCAGGTTGGTATCATGGGGAGGATTTTGTATTTGCGTTTCCAGTGTCCATGCACATATCTATCTATCTATCTATCTTAGTGCTGTGCAAAAAAATTCTCCCACCCTTTTTTCTTTTCGAAAGAAAAAAATTGCTTTCGAAAAGAAATTCTAAGGAGAAGAAATTTTGGAGAAATTCTCATGCTTTTGGTTCAGGTTTCTTGTGCTTACCTTACATATGAGGTGGATCGGGAATGTGCACGAGTGCCCTGTCTTTCATTGTACAATCTTCTCTCTTGCACCTTTTAGCTTCCTCAGCTTCCCACACTTCAGTCAATTTTATATAGTGGCCTCCTTCCCTCTCTTCCGCCACAATGCTCCAGAACAAGCATACCTGCTAGGTATGGGATAATGTGGAGAATATAAAATAGGATACAGACTGCTGTGAAGCCCTGCCCACCTGTGTCATCTTGGCTTCACCTGAAACGCCCACAAACTACCTGACAGGACTATCCATGCCACTAGCACCCAGGACCACTTCAATCCCCCTGTTCTAATGACTTGTGTGAGGGTTTTGGCCTACTGCTGCTGTCTTGCCTTTATTCTTTAGGCCCCACAGCTCCACAGCCCAGCAACCTTGCCCTCAGCTTCCCACTCTGCCGCCACCATTAATTATTCTCTCCTCCGTCACTCCTCCACAGACCACACCAGTGGTTTAAATGTAATTGGAATTTATTAATGTAAGTAAGTGCATGTACAAGCTTAATGGTTTCCTCAGTTGAAATGCATATGGATACAAGGTTCTAAGCATATTGGTTTCTGTCAGTTCTTTCTTACAAGGTTCCACTATATAATACTACTGTCTATAACTCAGCTATCTTCATTCTCATATATATACTCATCCTCCCTCATATAATCGTCCTCTCTACTCCACTTCTACCCTTCACTTCACAGAATCATCCCCCACACCCTCTCTCACTCACTTAACTGTCTTGCTGTCAATTCAGACTCTCTATATCAGTGGTTCCCAATTGGGGGTCTGCATAACCCACTCAGGGCGTCCATTCACATATTCACCATTCATTTCTGGAGTACACTGACAACGAATTCCTACCAGAAGTAAAATATAACTTCACTGAACACCTGCGACTAGCTTCAGAGATTACTTCCTTGCACCTAATCCTGAAAACTCATGGATAAGGAATCCTTTTGAATGTGGTGATGTACAAACTAACAACTCTATCTGCGGAAGAGCAAGATGCACTTGTTAATGTGATGTGATGGTTCATTGAAATCATTTTTCAAAGAATATAGACTGGACCAATTGTGGGTGACGGTTTTTCCTGATTATAAGAAGTTAGGTGAAAAAGCATTAAAACATCTAGTTCCCTTTTGTTCCACATATCTTTGTGAACAAACATTTAAAACATTTTGTTGTATGAAGAACAAGCATAAAAATCGGCTCAATGTTGATCCAGTTTTGAGTAGGGTGACCAACTGTCAGGATTTCCCCAGATTTGTCCTGGTTTTTGTTCTTTCCATGGTGTCAGGGGGGATTTTCTATAATTTTCAATAATGCCCTGGAATGACACACCTTCCCCTTTAAGGCTGCCATTAGCATGGCAGGAGGGAATGACATGCTTTCTTGAGGCACGGCATTCCCCCACCCCAGCTCCAATTGAGGTCTTAAAGGGGAAAGTGGGTCATTCGTGGACATTATAGAAAAGGCCCCAATTGGAGTGGATGGTGGTAGTGCAGAATGAAATCCTTTCCCCTCCTCCACTCCAATCAGGTTCTTTAAGGTGGCGGGGGAATAACGTACTTTCTGCAGGACTCAGAAAGCTGCTTCCCCACACACACACTAGGTGTCCTCTTTTTTGGTTTCCCAAATATGGTCACCCTAGTTTTGAGATTAAAAGTAGGAAATATTGAACCAGATGTGGAAGGGATTGTTCAGGACAAAAAGAGGCATGATTTCTTCCATCACATTTAGGTTTAGTAGCTGCTAGACATGTCATAATTTGTTCAATTGTAAACTAGACGTTAGTAAAATTAAATTCATCTTTATATGCCTAACTAAATCATTGTCATTTTTGCATGGTAATATCACAAATATCACAAATTTTATGGTCTGCTTTTTGGTATACCTAAAATCCTTTGCTTATTAGGGGCTACCCATTATTTTCTCCAAAAAGATGCTTCGCACTGGTAACTACCATAGAGATAACAAATTTTTCAAAAGTAGGGGGTCCATGGCTTGGCATTTGAAAAACAAAGGGTCCACAGTACTTAGCTAATTGGGAACCACTGCTCTATATAAAGGGCTACATTTCTCCAGATCCTCCCACTCTCACACAGCCAATCCAAGCACTGCCCCTCCACCATCCAATCAGCACTCAGGCATTCAAACACACACACCCCTTATGAACCCAACCTGTGCATAGAAATTGTAAGTACATTGAGGCCTACTTACTTCCTGGAACTTTATGCATAATATAAACCATTAACTTTGCATATATTTACATTTAATGCATAATAGGCAGCTGAACATCACAGCTGCTAACAGAGTTATTGCTGTTGTGGCTTCCACACACACTCTCTCCTCCACCCCACCCCCCAAACTCTTAGGAAAGGAGAAGTAAGTTATGCTTAAACCCCTGCCAATGATGAGCTCTACTTGTGAGAAACTGTTGAAGAATTTCTCCTCCGCCTACAGAAATTTGGTGAAATTGTCTTCCCAATTTCTCCGCCCGCAAATAGGATGGAGAATTTTGAGAGACCATCTGAGCACAGCTCTAAACTATATTCTTGCTTTGTTAATTTGATTGGTGGTTTTGCAGGGGATGCATTTCTGATGTTAGAAATGCTTTAAAGCCTGCTAGCAATGCAAACATAAACATTCATTCATTCATTTTTATTTATTACATTTCTATACCGCCCAATAGTCAAAGGTCTCTGGGAGATTTACAAAGACTATGAACCTTAGAAATACAATATTGTACATAATATAAAAACCTCGTACATAAAAACATATAAACAGGCAGCACACACACACACACACCAGGACCCGAACAGAGGATTTTGAATTCCCAAGGTGTTGTCCATAATCTAAAACAGCCTTCTCCAACCTGGTGTTCTCCAAATGTGTTGGACTACAACTGCCAGGCATGCTGGGAATTGTAGTCCAACAGAACTGGAGGGTACGAAGCCGGGGAAAGCTGATCTAAAATAATATGTGGCAAATGACTGAAGCAGGGCAGGTGTAAAACAGAAGAAGAGGAACTCTGTCACAACCAAAGGCAAAGACATACGAATCAGCATCAAGCGGATGGATACTGTTTTATACTGTTGTTTTTATATTTTTTGATGGTTTTAAATTTTGTATACTTTTTTTAATGTCCACTGTTTTTAATTTTGTAAACCGCCCAGAGAGCTTCGGCTATGGGGCAGTATATAAATGTAATAAATAAATAAATAAATTCTGTCCCTTAATGCCCTTCATTATTCTGCTCTGTGATAGAAGGTAGTAAAAAGTATATACATCTTTATAACCATTTCAGTCATTGCTTTTTGTCAAAGGATCATCAAGCTGAAAGGGACCTTAGAGATCAACTAGTCCAAATACCTGCTCAGTATAGGATCCACAATGCATCCTTGACGTCTGACCATCCAGACTTTGTTTAAATACTTTCAGTGAAGAGCAGCCCACCACCTCCCAAGGCCATCTGTTCCACTGTTGAACAACGTTTACCATCAGGATGTTCCTCTTAACGTTTAGCAGAAAGCTGCTTCCCTGCAATTTGAACTCCTGCCCTCTGGAGCAACAGAGAACATGACTGCTCCATCTTCTTGTATTGTGTTCTACTAATTGATACAAGTACAGCTGCTTGTGCTGTTATTTACTTGCTGTTTTGTGTATCTTTTTATGTTGTTTGTTTATTTACAATCTGTCATTCTGAGAACATTTTTCTCATTGAGTGACTCATAAATTAATAACAAGTAATAAAGTCTCCAGTTAACCTTCTCTTCTCTAAACTAAACGTACCCAGCTTTTCCCAAACCATTCCTTTGACTTGTACTAACTTGTGTTAAGCATACTATTTTGCAGAGTGGTGGGGTTTTTTTCCTGTGTTGAATTTCTGTTTTTAAAACATCAGCCAAGATTTTCCAGGTGTTATGAGCTAGTAGAAAGGAAGTTTTATCTTGCACTAGATCTGCTCAGGGGCAAGCAATGAGGTAGCCTGGCTTGTGAATGATACCTACTTATTCAGGATTTCAGGAACACAGGAACCTCATGGGTCCATCTAACTGAATATTGTCAACACTGACTGGCAGTGGCTCTCCATCAGGACTAGTAGCCATTGATAGCCTTGTCCTCCAAGAATTTGTCCAATCTCCTTTTAAAACCACCCAAATTGGTGGCTATCATTGCCTCTTCTGGTAGCAAATTCCATAATTTAACTATGTGCTGCGTGAAGAAGTCCTTCCTTTTAGCTGTCCTGAATCTACCACCAATCCGCTTCATGGGATGTTATGATTCTTTTATGAGGGGAAGAGAAAAATGTCTCCCTATCCACATTCTCCACACCATGCATAATTTTGTACACCTCTATCATGTCTACCCTTATTCACCTTTTTTTCTCAGCTTAACAATCCCAGCTGTTTTAATCTTTCCTCATAGGAGAGTTCCTATAAGTGACTTCTCCTCCATGAACTTGTCCAGTCCTCATTAAAAGCCATCTCTGCCCATGGCCATCAGCACACATGCTGTAGCAATGAATTAATTCACAATATGCATTGTCTCTTTTATTAGGAGAAAGGGGGGATTTTCCCCACACCTGTCATAATTCTGTCAAACCCACACTCTGTCCTTCCTACTGCAGGCCCCTGTACAAACCCACAATCTTCTGCAGAGGGTCCCCTGTGAAGCAGATTTGAGGGGTGTGAAGCAGGAGAAGGGCAATCCATTCCACCAATGGTTTCCCTTCTGCTAGTGAAACAACACTATTGGATAGAACCCACAATGTTCAAAGGAGCTGAGCATATTCCCAGTGAGAAAAGGCTATAGATGGTAGGAGTGTTTCAGTTTTGAAAGGAATAGCTGTGGATGGGTGTGGGATAGAGATTTGCAACCCAAGCCCCTCCAGTTCCAAGTTCATTGGGGATTTCTCCTTTGTAAATACACAATCTTAGACTCTGGGCTTTTCTAAATGATGCTTTTAACCGTGGCTTCTGCTTCTACATTCTATGCAGGATTATGATCAGATCCTCTGCACCTATTTCCCCCCTTCTCTACTTTTCTATATGGTCACTACATAGCCTCTAGGTGGTGCTATGGTACAGCAGAATTGTGCAACTGCATTAGCATTTCATTCTGCCATGCCCCAAGGTGCTGGACTTCCCCCAATGAAGGGGGGGAAATGCATGGAAAGCATTGGAGAGACCCTAAAGGGTGATGTCATTGTCTAAAGCACCCACAAACTACCGTGAGTGAGAAATCACAATAAATACCTTCTGTAGAAAAGCCCACTCAATTATATTTTATAAGGTTGGTAAATGCTCTATACAATGAAATGAAAACAGTCTGCAACAGTGATGATCTTTGCCCAACAGGCCTTACCTGTGGCAGGGCTATAAGCCAGCCATTGATAAAGGTATCCTGTCCACCCAGCCTCAGGGGTTATGACAAATTACCACACTTTTCGCAGAATAATATGACCGTATGCCTGTGTAAACCCACCCCTTGAAACCAGCCCAAATGGAAGGTGTTAGGGTGCAATCCTATACTTGTGCATAAATCTCACTGAACTTGTTGACCTCATTCAGATGACATGTTGTCATGTTTCTCAGAAAACTCCTGCTTTCGATGGGAGGCAAATGACGAGGCTTGCTAAGTAATCCACAAAGCTTTTATTAAGCAACGAACGTCTCTTCTACTTGAAGAGAGCCTAACCTCTTGGAAATGTCCCCATAGGCAAAACTATGCAAACTAAGCAAGACAATTGTCCTCTCAAGAAGGATAGGAAGCCACTTCCCAAATGCTTGTAACTTCTGAGAGCCTGGTGTGGAGGCAGGTTCTGGCATAATCGAACTGACTTCCTCATGCCTTCCTTCTGCCCTGTGTGTTTGAGCTTCTGGCAGACCCTAGCATCAGCTAGCTTGTCGGGACGCTCACCTCCGGAAGAAAGCTCACTTCCCACTGAGTGTGTAGGATTTGGCCTTGAGGAGATAAACTCTGGAGAGGGCTGACTCGCAGCTGGGGAATCGCCGGAGAGAGCTTCCTCCCCCACTGGTACAGGCTGGCTGGTGTCTGGCGCTGCGTCTTCTAGTTCTGAATCTGATTCTGATTGATTACCTGAAACATCTTCTCCCAAAAGAGGGTTAAACATGACACATGCTAAGCCACAATGTTAAGCATTTTTGAGCTAAACATTATGGCTTATCATCATATGAACCATTCCTAACCATGGTGGCTACATAACCATGGTTTAAACACGCTCACTGATCATTTACTACAAAAATGTTAATGGCCTAGCCATGGCTTAGCATGCTGTCTGAACAGGCCCAATGAGGGTTACTGTCAGGATTCTAAGCCCTCCTGTCAAGGCTTTATTCAGTAAATAAACATCTCTTCACACCTGAAAGGAGTGTGAAGGCTAGGATCTACCCTTTAAGCTTAATTAGCTTAACAAAGCAAGGCAGTTGCTTATCAACTAAATGGATGGTTTCCCGCTGTGCTTGACAGGCTTGAGCTGGACTCCTCCTTCAAGGAGGGTCTTCAAGCTGCAACTTCTGCTGTGTGGCTAGTCTAGCAGACTGCCTCCCTCCCGCCTCCACTCAACTCCACTTGCTTGATTTTGCTGCAGACTCGGGGATCTGTTAATTCTGACGTTCCCTCCCCTTCCGGCAAAGACTGAGTTCCCAGGCAGGAGGAGAAGGGGGAAGATGATCTCTGAGTGTGGGCCTCCTGTTTGATAAGCTCTTGGGAAGATTCCTCTTTGACACCTGGAGAGTCTTCACAATATCCCCCACTTCTTTCCGTCTCAGCTACGTTTCTTCTTCTTCAGCCTCCGAGTCTGATTCAGGATCCACACCAGGGAGACTGAGCTTGATCCTGGCAGTTACTTCTGACTAGAGACTAGAATTGCTCTATTAGAATACTTCCAGCAAACTCTAAAGCTCAGGTTTTGATGAACCTACCAATGAAGGAAGTTCATAGTGCCCTCTAATATGCCAGCTATAGGGCACTATTTAGGAATGTTTCTTTGCAATAGTATATACAAATAAGCACCCACAAAGCCCAACAGCTAACAAAAATCCTTTTGTTTATGTTTCTAAAAATACTGCCATCAGTTTGTTAAAATGCCTCACACTCCAGATAGGCAAAATGACTGCCTCTCTTGATAGAACCTGACATGCGTTTGAAATGACCCTCGCTCTGTATTCTTAGCTCTGCCCAGCCTGACATCACAGAAATAATCTCTGAGCTCAAAAATGAACCAAGAGACTTCAGTTACAGAATGTGATGGTCAGGATCTTGAAGAGGCTTGTGACCTCTTGGATGAGTTGCCAGATGATGTCAATCACGGCTAATGAAAAAGGCATGCTTTTCTGGAACTCTTCTCCAGCCCAGGCTTGCAATTGAAATATTAGAAACTGTTATGGAACTTTTAAAAATACAGTTGTATATGTATTCCCTGCTTTATATGATCACGATTCATGCACAGAATCACAGAGCTGGAAACCAGCCCAGAGGCAGTTCTATATTGGGGGCATGTGGGGCAGTGTCCCTCCACCTGTCCCTTACCCATTTGTGGCAGAGAGCCACACGAGATCTTCTCTTGTCCTCCCCTGGCAATCTCAATGGAATATTGAACATCTGCCCTGTTCCCCACCGTACCAACCCCAATATGGCACCATCCAGATGTGTTGGACTAAAACTCCCATCACCCTCAGCCAAGAAGTTGGAGCCCAAAACATCTGCATGGCACCAGGTTGGGTAAGTGTGTGTGTGTGTTTGCTGGCAAATGCATTCAAGCTCAGCTTGAACTTCATCGGCATTCATAATGAGTTGGGGGTGGAGGAGAAGCACACTCATTATTTGCACCACTGCCAGGTAAACCTGTGACCCACACAGCCAGGTCTACCCATCATCTATGGTGGATGCTCCAACCCAGGTCAAGTTAATGTGTCATCACATTTTGATGCAATCCACTATGTGTTTGAGGATACAGTGAGGCAGACACTGATTTAGGATACAGTTTCAGCATGGTGATGATTCTTGTGAGTGCTCTAATATACAGAGCACTCACAAGAATCATCACCATGCTAAAACTGGCAAACCATACATACTTGGCCTCAGCTACATCCCCCCAAAGTAGCTGTATGAATTGGCTCTCAGTCATCTGAGTTTTGGATAATGGGGGCTCTTCTGTATTTATTCTATCAACTATTTTGGAGCTTGGAGAAGCCCTATTTTGTTTATAACATACTGCAGCTAATCGCTCATGGACACAGAGAAAGCATATCAATGACACAAGCTAGATTTCAAATATCGCCATAGCTTTCAGTGGTTCATAAGAAATATGTGGTATTAATTAGATACATTATTAGAAGACAGCATGGCATTTTAACTGAGGGGTGCATGTGTATGCGTATCTGGAAATGTAATTAATATCTCCCTCTCTTTTCTAATTCATCACATCAGCTGGAAAGCTAAACACCTTAGGGCAAGAGACTTAATTGTTCTGTTTGTTCTGGAAGGATTCTGGTTTTTCTGGAAACCAAACCAATACAAATACTTCATGTAATGGCCATGAATAAAACATTTTGTTAATACATGCAATGCGAGATGCAGCTGTTAGCCTGTAGAAGTTAAGTTCATGGACAGAAGTGACAAGGCAGCCTTGCCTTTAGGAATGCAAAAGGATAATGGGTTGGATCCAGACTTGGTCATGCTTAAGCCAGACCCATTGAAATTAATGGGACTTACATTCATCGTAACTAATGTAAGTCTCACTGACTTCAATGGGTCTACTCTAAATATGACTAAGCCTGAATCTAACTCTCTATTTTATTAATACTTATATTCCCCCTTTTCCCGTCTGAAAAAGGAATGACTCAAAGCAGCTAACAGAGTGTAAAACAGACATAAAAATAAAAACAAGATCTTCAGACGAAAAGCAGCATCAAGACCAAAACACACACACAGACACCACAAAGATCCAGAATGAGCAATAAATGAATTAAATTAAGCAGCGGCAGAATCAAAAGCTTCTTTAAAAAGAAATGTTTTCAATCACTAGCAGAACCTACATAAAGAGGGAGACACCCTATTGTTTATCGTTATTTTTATTATTAAGTGTGTTGGTATTAATGGTACCCTTTTATAGTGTGTGTGGTTGTGTGTGTGTGTGTGTTTAATATATTGGGCAGTATCCAAGGGAGTGTTGCATCCCTATGATTCCATTGTGCTCCTGCCAATTCCATTCCACAAGTGAGACCTACCGCTTGCGCAGCAGAGATTTAGTGTTTTTGAGAGCATCTGGAAACAATCAGAAACATTCATTGTGCATATGTAACTTTTTGCTGAAAGTAAGTTCAATAAAATTATTATTATTATTATTATTATTATTATTATTATTATTATTATTATATTTATATACTGCCCAATAGCCAAAACTCTCTTAATTAAAAAAAATAGAGAGGGAGACAGCCTAATAACTTGGGGCAGAGAGTTCCACATACAAGGAGCTGCCCAGAGAAAACCCTGACTGGGTTCGGATGTCACGCTAAACCATGATGTGTTATCGTGTTATGGGTTATCATGTCATGGAAGTTTTTTAACCCACAATGGCTTATTTCACCAAAATAACTTAATCAGTTAACCCATGGTCTGCAGAGTGGTTTTTTTTAACCCAACATGGTTTATTGTGCATGTGGAGGTCACAGTGGGTTATTTTGGTCTCCTACAGAGTTGCTTGGCAAGAGCAGTCAAAACTGCTGCTGCTACGCTCCTCCCGCTAGCAGATCTCTGTTTCTATGATCTGCCTAGCAACTGATTGCACTCACAGCTCAACCCCGCCCTAACCCTTCCCCCAACGGTGTGGTCAGCAACCTCCCCAACACCCTGCCAAGTTGGTCAAGTGGTGGTGGCTGTGCAGGGTTGTCATTTTCCTTGTGTCAGGGGATGCTGTGCCAGGGGATGCTGTGTCTGAAGTTTTGTCCCGCTCCTGCAAACTTCCATGGAGTGATAGCTGCCACCCAGGGACAAGCTTGGGATGGCTGCAGTGCCATGTGTGAAACCATGCTTAAATGTTGCCCTGGGACTCGTCCACATGGGTGCTTTGTGCCTGGATTGCTTCAGAGTGGCAACAGGTGATCTACGTGACGCAGCTGCCACTCCGATGCAATCCAGGGGCAAAGCCCCAAAGCTCCGCTCTAAAAAAGTCGGGGAGTCTTGCGGAGTCTTGTTAAGAAAAAAAAGGAGAGAAATAAAGGGTGGTGGTGGAAATCCCAGTAGGGAGGGAGCACCCTACTGAAAATGTGATTCTTTGCATTTACAGTTTTTTAAATAAAAAACAAAAAAACTCAGTCCAACTTTTTAAAAAACAAACCTATCCTTCGAAGGGGGGCGCCGATGGTCCCAGGCGCCCCTGGCCTGGCCGCATTAGTGCTCGCGTGGGCTAGCGCAGCAGCAGCGGGAAAGCCTTTGACTGTGCTCCTTCCGATGTAGATGGTCGGAAAGAGCATCAACGCAGCTGCGTCCCGGCTTGTGCCGCCGGGTGCAGCATTAGCGACATCATGAAGATGAGGGCCTGATTAGGGCTTTCTGGAAATGATTGTGTGACGCAATCTGCCACCGGACACCGTCCCGTCCTAAACTTGTATTTGAAAAGCGAGCAGCACTCAATTAAACCAGGAGGCCATATTGCCCTCACCTCTGCTTTACCTTTGTTAAATGATTCCTCATCCACTACTTGAACCAGAGAAGAAGCATTACCTCCCTCTCACAAAAATCCCATGTATAAACAAAAGCTGAGCGTAACCCATGGAAAAGAAGTTCAGGCTGAAGCAGGCCTCTTGGCATTCCTCAGCAAAGAGGCGATTTGTTTTCATAACCTCCCTAAGTAACAGCCCTTAACCCTTAGGCACAAAAGCCTCCAACAACCTGTAGGGAATCATTTATTTAAAACAATTACTCGCAGATTTCTTCCCAGTCCCGGGAGTGTAACACTTATCATTTGGCATTTGCTACATCCTTACGCTTCGGAAAGGCTGCCAAATTGCACAAGAAGCCTACGGAGGATCTTTCTCCCACCCACCCCCCAAAATACATTTAATGAAGGCCTCCTTTGTTTGTGTTTATGATGACTCCACGTTGCTGCAGAGAGGTATCAAACATTCGGCTCCAGATCCCCTGGAGCACGGCCCTGCGGGCGCTGGGCACTGTTCCGTCCTGTCGGCACAGGTGCAAAGTTATTCTTTAGAACGGGGTGGGAGGACGGGGGAAAGAGCAGCACTTTCCAGCCTGGCTGTCATTACCACAGCTGTGGTTACAACACAACCAGAGGTTTCTCAGGCCTTTTTTAAAGGCAGCAGCCGCCTCTCCTCAAGAACCCCTGAGAGGATAAAGTCACCGAGCGCAAGTCTTTTAATAGCATTTGCAGGTCAGGCTTGTTCAAACAGCTTTTAGCAGTCGGGTAATTTTACATTTTTTAAGATGAAAACGTCAACAATTTGATCCTTTGCGAGCTGACTCTTGAACCCTTCATAAATTTTGGTTGGAGAGCATATTTTTGCTTATAAGCAGAAGAGGACGGTTTCTCCACTGCTGTAGCTGACTTCCTACTCAGAGAGGCAGAGAAATGGGTCTGTCAGTGATCTGGTTACAGCTCCCTGATTATTTGGCTAGGCTGAGGGGCCCGGCGTCAGTAAAAGCAGCCTCTCATATAGGAGTGTGGCAACAGAGCTGGAAGGAGCCATTGGCCACGCTGGCTGGGAATTTTGGGAGATGCAACCCAACACATCTGGAGAACACCAGCTTGGGGAAGACTGCTCCAGAGCAAGAACATCGCACTTTTATCTTTTACATTGTTTGGCTCACCATCTCTGTCACTTGAGGCTCAGGTGGCCTCGGTGGCACAGAGTGCCTTCTACCAACTCCGTTTGGTGGCCCAGCTACATCCCTATCTGGACAGGGATAACCTAGCTTCAGTCGTCCATACTCTGGTAACTTCCAAATTAGATTACTGCGATGCCCTCTATGTGGGGCAGCCTTTGAAGATGGTTCGGAAGCTGCAGCTTGTGCAAAATGCAGCAGCCGGATTGATAACTGGAACCAGAAGGTTCAAACATATATCACCGATTCTGGCCTGCTTGCATTGGCTGCTTATATGTTTCCGAGCCCAATTCAAGGTGCTGGTTTTAACAATAAAGCCTTACACAGCTTGGGACCACAATACCTGATGGAACGCCTCTCCTGACATGAACCTACCCGTACATTGCACTCAACATCTAAGATCCTCCTCTGAGTGCCTACTCCAAGGGAAGCTCGGAGGATGGCAACAAGGGAGAGGGCCTTTTCAGTGGTGGCCCCCCATCCCCATTTTTAACGGGGAGAACACAGTGGGGCTGTTCACACAACTCACTAACCCACACTGAGTTGAACCGTGGGTTAGCGAGTCATCTGAACACAGGATGTTTCTCCTAATATTTAGCCTAAACCTGCAATTTCCCCCCTTTGATTCCAGTCCTGCCCTTGGGAGCAAAAGGGACCCATTTCATCTTCTGCATGATAGCCCTTCAGATATTTGAAGACACGGGGTACTCACATAGGGTTAGTGTTTGCATTCTCTTCCCCTCCTTATTGTTTTACTATGATTTTATTAGATTGTAAGCCTATGCGGCAGGGTCTTGCTATTTACTGTTTTACTCTGTACAGCACCATGTACATTGATGGTGCTATATAAATAAATAATAATAATAATAATAATAATAATAATAATAATAATAATAATAATAGTGATTCTAGTATAATGGACAGAATGCAAGAACTGGATATGGGGATGCCATTTTTTTTATTGTAGCCCTGGCCTGCTATAACATCTAGTTCCATCCTTACGATACTAAGGTTTTTTTGGTGCTACTGTGACAGTTGATATAGTCATGAATACATCGTTCTTTTTCCTTGTGCTGCCTGAGAGCTATGGCATGATAAAAGCAGTGGCTAGAATTACTACTGGTATAAGCAAGTGGCAATCACAAATACACAAATTGTAACAGTCTGCCTATTTGCTTCTGAACCCAATTCAAAGTGCTGGCTCTTACTTTTTAAAGTCCTAAATGATTTGGAAACCAAATATCTGTAGGAATGCCTCTCTTAATATCAGCCTGCCCATGGCTTAAGATCGTCAGGGGAGGCTCTTCTGCAAGTACATTATGTGACAAGATGGGACAGAGACTTCTCTGTTATGACACCCTGATTATGGGACATCCTCCCCAAGGAGATGCGACTGGCTGTGGCATTACAATCCATTCAGTACCAGCTCAAAAGCTTTTTGCTTTGCCCAGATATTTTAATTGGTTGACTTGATCTGTCTGTTTATTATATTTGCTGCCTTCCTTGGTTGTATTATAACAATGCAATTTAATGGTGTTTATTGTATTTGTATGATTTTTTTTCTTATTATCATATTCTTGTACACTGCCCTGGTATCCACAAGGATGAAGGGCAATTTAAAAGCATTTAAATAGTTATACAAATGAACAAAGAAATAAAATGGTGGAAGCCAAGGAAAGGTATCGCAGGAATGGTATCGCAGGAAGGTATCGACACCGACTGCTCCATCATACGATGAAGTCTTGCTTACTTGAAGGTTTAACATTCCACAATTAACATTCTCACAAGTCAAGCAGCAGCCTGAAAGGAGATCTGTCAGCTAGTTATATTCTTGTTTGTCTTCCTCCACATGGCCACAGAAGAAAATGGTATTAAACCTGATACGCTGAAACTATTCCCAACAGAGATACGGCTGAACTCCTGGAATAACAATGTAACATAAACACAGTCAAGTACAGAAGTAGACCGGAATGGGAGCAGCGACCTTTTCCCTTTGCTTTGCTTTCGTGCTGCTTTCCAAGTTAAAATCTGGCACGGGCAAACCTGTTGCTAGCTAAGTTTACTGTCACAATGGGATAAAATGTAATACGCTCTGCTGGAATTCAGATATGGACTCCAGGCCAAGAGCGGTTCCCATGAGATCTGCTGTACCTTACCTTCTCCTGGAGGCAGCTGTGGGTCAAATCAGCTCCCGCTCCCATTGGAAGCTGGAACAGCTGACACAGAACACTTTGGGCTTACATTGATGGATGGACAGATAGAAACTGCAGATCCTGAGCCAGACTTAGCACATCTGCAGATAAAAATCCTAACCCCGTAGCCCTACTGGTGACCAAGTCATAGATATATAGCCTGAAATAGGCAGCTGTTAGGCCTACCAATGGAAAAAGGCATTAGCTGCAGCTCCAAGAATCATTACTTAAACCCAGCCGGTGAACCCTGCTCACACATCTGCACAAACCAATTAACAAAAGATTTATTAAAACACATTAAGCATAAATCACCAAATCCAGCAGAATATCCTATAAAAGAAACCTCAGTGGTTTAGCGCATTTTCTTTAAATGTCCATGGATGGATTTGACCACAAACAAACCAGATCAGAGTCTTGTAGTAAGTTACAAAAGATGCTGCTGCTGATTTATTGATTTGACTTATATCTTGCCCTTCCTTGCAAGGAGCTCAGGGCAGTGAACAACCCATATAAAATACAATATATAAATACCATTAAAATCATAAGTGAGGGCATATTTCTTGTCATGTGGGGTGGGGGGAGAGGAATGTGTGAAGATTGTGTGGGCACTGGGCAGCATTTAGTGAGGAAGAACACAAATCTTTCCCTAGAATCATAGAATAGTAGAGTTGGAAGGAGCCTACAAGGCCATCGAGTCCAACTCCCTGCTCAATGCAGGAATTCACCTGCATACCTTATTTTTGCTTTCTGTACAACCTGATGGGAATATTTCAGGATGCTGTGAAAAAAATGGAATGTGGCAACATCAGCTGCACAGAACTTCATGGTGTCATGGAGAAGATGAGAGAATCACTCCTATGGAAGATCACCCCAAAGCATTTTGGGCAATGTCTCTTCAGCTGATAACAGAAAATTCAGAGAGGAAGCAAGTAAGGCATACTGGAAGCGAGTGCGGCCGAAAGCAAAGCAGCCACCATTTTCGTAGTTGGGGCAGGTATTGGACTTGGCTTCAGAAGACTGGCGAAAAATCAGGTGTGAACTTGCATGAGTCATATGCAGTGTCTAATAGCACATGTATGCTAGTTCATTAGAGCAGCTGGCATGTTTTTATGAAGTTAGAGTTGATTTCCATAGCTAAACAGTGAAGGTCGTTGTTGTTGTTGCTCTTCAAAGTGTGTACCTTTGAAGATAAGGATGCTCTTTCTTTGCTATGAGAAACCGTTTGTCCTGCCAAGAAGAAAACTCCCCCCTTTTCTCTTTCTGGGTAAAGAGGAGGGAACTCTCTCTGTGTGTGTGTGTGTGTGTGTGTGTGTGTGTGTGTGTGTGTGTGTGTTGTAACAGGTTTGACTTAGTGAGACCCTATACAATCCTGAGCAGATTGGCCCACTACTTGTTGTCCCCTAAGGGAGGAGACATACCACCTCCTCAAGAAACAGCCCCTTGGGACCACACCCATCACTTCATAGGAACCAGAGTGCTTGTGGACTGCAAGTCAAGGGGCTTGTGTTTTCACCTCCATCCATTTTCCATCAATAAACTCTAAAATTCGTTCACACAAATGGACATGAGTTATATTGGTACCTTCAAATCTGATTAGTGTGGGTCCTGACTGGATTAGGCCCCAGATTTAAGACATGGCAGAAGACAGGGAGAGTAACTTGGCGACACAGAGGGAAGGCACAGACTGAGCAAACAGCTACCAGGAAGTGTTTCAGCAAAAAGCCCAGGGTCAGAGCAGGAGGGACACATTGACCTGGTTCACATGGTCATTTTCAGCCATGATGGTTTAAATAAGCCACCGTGATTTGTGGCATGCCCAGCACATGCAGACACCTGTTCTATAACCCAACTGCTGCTCAAAGATTGTTGTGTCATCTGAAAATGGCGAGGGTGGATGTTGACATGGTTAACAAACCATTGAGAAACCATGGGCTGTTGTACAAAATGATTGTGTGAACCTGCCGAAAGAGCAAGGAGCTGGAAGAGGGCTTCATATATCTCCTACCTGATTCTTAAGGGATTGCAAACATCAGGAGACTTACCTAGCAGCTGAAGGCAGCAACATTGTGATCAGTGCCAGGTATGTTGGAGTTACCATTTAAATTTCCTACAATGCATGTGGTATTTATTTATTTATTTATTTATTTATTTATTACATTTCTATACTGCCCAATAGCCGGAGCTCTCTGGGTGGTTCACAAAAATTAAAAACATTCAAAATATAAAACAACAGTATAAAACCATAATATAAAATACATTATAAAAGCTCAACGAGATAAAAACAGCAGCAATGCAAAATTACAAATTTAAAACACCAAGTTAAAATTTATTTATAGACTGTTAAAATGCTGGGAGAATAAAAAGGTCTTCACGTGGTGTCTAAAAGCGTATAATGTAGGTGCCAAGCGAACCTCCTTAGGGAGCTCATTCCACAGCCGGGGTGCCACAGCAGAGAAGGCCCTCCTCCTGGTAGCCTCACTTCCTTTGGCAGGGGCTTGCGGAGAAGGACCCCTGAGGATGACCTTAGGGTCCGGGCAGGTACATATGGGAGGAGGCATTCCTTCAGATAGCCTGGCCCCAAGCTGTTTAGGGCTTTAAATGTTAATACCAGCACTTTGATTTGGGCCCGGAACTGGACTGGCAGCCAATGAAGCTGGAAAAGGACTGGTGTGATGTGGTCTCGTCAGCCAGTCCCTGTTAGTAACTGTGCTGCCCTGTTTTGTACCAGTTGAAGTTTCTGGACCGTTTTCAAAGGCAGCCCCACATATAACGCATTGCAGTAATTTATTTTTATTTATTTATTTATTTATTTATTACATTTTTATACCGCCCAATAGCCGAAGCTCTCTGGGCGGTTCACAAAAATTAAAACCACAGTAAAACACCCAACAGGTTAAAACACAATTATGAAATACAATATAAAAAGCGCAACCAGGATAAAACCCAGGATAAAACCCAAATCCAAATGAGAGGTTATCAGAGCATGGATAACTGTAGCTAGGCTATCTCCATCCAGATAAGGGCGCAGCTGGTATATCAGCCTAAGCTGATAAAAGGTGCTCTTTGCCACTGAGTTCACCTGTGCCTCAAGTGACAGTTCTGGATCCAACAGCACCCCAGATATAAAATGGTGGCTCCAAGCAACCAGGCATACGGATCAGAAGCTGGTGTTGATGCTCTACAGTTACCCAACAGCTCAGGGATACACTGGACCTGTTCTTAGGATTGACTGAATTTATGGAAATAGTATATAAAAGTAGCTAAGCAAAATCAATGCAGGAATAACTGAATGAAGCTTCTGGGGCAGAAATATTCCTTCTAAAAAAACAATAATGCAAATTGGCTGAAATGCAAGTACTGTCATATAGATTGAAAACAGGCTGAGACCCATAAACAAAGAGTAATGAATGACAAACAGCCAGGCATAGAGTTCATCAGGAAGTATCCAGTGGGATACCAGAAGGATCTGGGTTAGATCTGGTTTTATTTAGCATCTGTATTAATGATCTGGAAGAGATGAATAAACAGCATGTTAACTTGGTTTATATTCATTGTAGTAGATTATAACAAATTGGAGGTGTTGCAAAAAACTAGAAAGAAAAAAGTCTCTCTCTCTCTCTCTCTCTCTCTCTCTCTCTCTCTCTCTCTCTCTCTCTCTCT
Source organism: Elgaria multicarinata webbii (assembly GCF_023053635.1). NCBI lineage: Eukaryota > Metazoa > Chordata > Lepidosauria > Squamata > Anguidae > Elgaria > Elgaria multicarinata. The sequence continues at coordinate 86,730,888 of NC_086177.1, forward strand.
CACACACACACACACACACACACACACACACACACACACACACACACACCACAGTCAATATTTAACAACGGGTGAAACTTAGTAAATCTGAACTGAAATAACAAAATGTGAATAACATTGGACATAATTTGGAAATAGGGTAAAGTAAAAAACAGACACTCATTGGGCGAGAGAGATTTGGAGGGCAGTAATGCACAAAGTCTCCATCCCATTGTGATTGGCAGTAAACTTGTTAGGATTAGGAAAAATCAGGACAAGGCACATCTTGGGGTGATGAGCCAGATGAATTGATTGATGAGGAATGCAGTGAGTTGATTGATGAGTGCTTGGCAGAGAGGGCCCATGTGGTCATCTTCTTCCCTTTGTTCTGTTAGCCCCAAGGCACTGATGAAGAGCGACTGCCAACAGAATGGTGCGTTGCCCAATTCTTACACACGAAAATCCCCCATGCTGATGTTGTATCCTGTTAACCGTTCATTTGAGTTTTGAAAAGTTTGTCCTGGGTGGGACCCAGCAGGATGGAAATGAAGGGAAACATGGGGTAAGAAAAAGGTAACTGCAGTTATGGCAGAGAACGGAGCTGGAGATAATCAATAAAGTGCTCTTTGGAAATATTCAGATTCCTTCCTTATGGAAGAAGCAGCAGAGCACAAAAGCTGAGTTGTCCTTTGGCTGCAGCCATATGAAACGAGTAACACATGCAACTGCACTCATGATGCAGGGTCTTATTGACCCACATGTCCTATTCCCTCCATGCCATTGTAGCTCTAGGGCTGCTCCACAAAGATTTCCAGTGAATGAACTGGGCATTTGTCTTGTCTGTTCATATGAGAATTTCAAGCAGGTGAGTCCCTCACCTACCTCCCCAATTCACATGGGCATGTTCATCCCTTGCCTGTGTGAATGAGCAAATGCAGATCAAATGCCACACCCAAGACTTCCTTGTTATCTCACCTCCAATGCTGTTCAACGGAGAGCATTCACACCTCCAGGCCAGATCTACACTAAGCAGGATATAACACTTTGAAATCAGTTTGAAAACTATATATGGAATGCGTCCTGGGCCCAAACAGTTGTCAAAACTGTTTTTTGTGAACCGCCCAGAGAGCTTCGGCTATTGGGCAGTATAAAAATCTAATAAATAAATAAAAATAAATAAATAAATAAAAACCATTATAAACTATTATAAAGCAGTAATGTAAATCCTGCCTCTGTTTGGTGGAATCTACAGTTGAGTAATAGAGTGGTGAGAAATCAAGTCAACATGGTGGTAGTACGCCAAGCGTAAAAAAAAGGATGTGTTCACACAAATGATGAATAGCTACCAAGAGCAACAGACATTAATGGTGGCAATGGGAGCTTTCCTTTCAATTCAAATAACATCCAGATCAGGACCAAGCTAGGGCAAAAGTTTAAGGCCACCATTTTCCATGCCAATTGTCCTGACTGCTATTTGCATTTTTAAATAAATAAATAGTAATACACAATTAATTCCACAAACACTGTTGTATCTCTTTTGGCCCTCAGAGTCAAGCATGGAAGATAGATCAGCATTTACATCGTATTTTCAGAGATCCCACACACTGACAGATATTTCGCAAGTCTACTCTCCTTTGTACTATTCACATAGAGAAGGCAGAAATTCATTCATGCAGAGGTGGGCAGAAGGGAGATCTGGATCTCTGGGAGACTTGCGGTAGATCGGCAGGAGTTTCTGACTCCCAGTTGGTTGAAAATAGCAGCAACAGAATGACTCTTCCACCCCATCCCACCCTGCCGCTGCCAAATTATACTAATGAAATAGAGCATGGGATAACAGGAGTGGGGTTTTGTGTAGAAGGGCGATAGGCTCCGCTTAGTTCTGAAACAGTTTCCTGGGCTCAGAATTCTTTCATTCCAAGTTTATGCCTTTTGCACCTGCCTGTGGCTAGAGGATCCCAGGAGTCTAGTAAAAAAACAAAGTAGATCCTGTAGGACTGAAGTCTGCCCACCTCTGCATTAGTGCCTTGCATTTCATTACTCTAGAAACATAAAAATTTAAAATTTTATATAAGTTCCAGCCTGTATTAATAGAGAGAGCACACGTAGACACACATGTATATGTTCAGTTGAATAAACCAAGTATAAAAAGAGATTTGTTGTAGCTTTGTTTCTGGAACTGAATCCATGGGGCCAGCTTTAAGGCTGCAGAGAGAAGATAAGGAAATGAGGGATGAATGAGCATCATTTTAATCTTGTTTCTTTTTCTGGAAATGCCACAGTTCAGGAATGGCCAGGCTGTTTCTTAAAGCGACAAGAGTCAGCTAATTGAAACAGTATGCAAAGAACTCTAACGGTTTTTAAAGAAACAATGTTAATTAACATGCTCTGCTGCCATATGCCACAGTGTGGGTGAAACAATAAAATAACAGATGTTTGGCAAGGCTTTCAGGGCAGAAAATTGTATGGGTTCCATATTGTCTTCTCGGTAGCTGCAGTTTTCATATATTCTAAGTGCAAGTCCAAGGGGACAGTAGCTGCCTCTATGGGCAAGTTCAGGTGCTTTCAAAGATGCCCCCTGCCCATTTCCAATGACACAGTTGTATCCATGGAGGGAATAACATCTGTCCCAGCACAACTGCAATGGCAGATACACTTCCTGGTGTCCATTCCATATGGGTGTAACTTGCCACCAAAAAGATAATACCTGCCTACCAACATGGTCTCATCTTGTCAGATATTATTTCCTCCAGGTGGTGGCTATGGGGCGGTATATAAATTTAATTAATAAATAAGTTACAGGAAGTCAGATTCCAGCTGGACATCACGAAAAACTTCCAGTATGACAATGGAACCAGTTACCTAGGGAGGTTGTGGTCTCTCCCATGCTAGAGGCCTTCAAGAGGCAGCTGGACAACCATCTGTCAGGGATGCTGTAGGGTGGATTCCTGCACTTAGCGGGGGGTTGTACTCGATGGCCTTGTAGGCCCCTTCCAACTCCACTATTCTATCATTTTACTCACCTCCAGTTCAGCTACAGCTTTTATGCCTATGTGCAAGGTGTTTACTGTTGCTAACAGATGGGATTGTTGCTTGGAATGTTTAATTCATAGCAGAACGTGCAGCTCTTGCTCTCTGCCACCCTGCTCTCATTCGATGATGATGATATAAATAAACAAAGAAATATTCAGAGAAAACAAATCACCAGTCCATCAAAATGCCTGATAAATTAGTTCAACAGTCTGGACTACAGACATAGTCAATGAATCATCATCTTCACCCAGAGTAAATAAATTCAGATTAAACCAAACTTGATTGAACCCTGCTGAAGTTTGGCACTTGGAGAAAAATGGATCAGTCTGAAATCTCACATTAGGAACACATAATCTCATAAGATTTATGACTGTTATTGCTCACCACATATGTTTCTAGGTTACTGTTTGCTGTGTTAAGAATGGGATGCTCAGAGTTTATAAAGGTTTCCCAGTTGTTATATATTTTAATCTCTTCAAAAGCGTGTGTACTTTGCTAAAACTCACACACTTTCAGAGGTAAAAAGTAAACTTTAACTTTTGTCACATTCTGGATTCCCAGTCCTTCTCTGTTTATATCCCTGGCCTTGATCCACAACACTTTTGGATCAGAATTCTTCTAAATAGATTTTGCAGCAGTGAGCTGTAGCCTTTCTACCTGAAGGTCCTTGTCACTTCCGCTGGCTAGATTGAGAGATTTGTAGCTTCTTCAGATGAGTGTTTTATAGCCAGCTTCCCTCTCCTTGAACCCCCACCTGCCCCAGCCCCTCAGAGCAAGAGCACTGTTGGAATTTCAAAAATGTTTTGCAGGGCAAGTCAACAGATGGCATTGAAGGCTCCCAAGTTGAAGCATCCATCCCATCCTAAGGATGTCAGAGCAATCCGTCCGGTGGGTGATGTTCGCTGATCTTTCAGAAGCTTGGCCCCCTTGTCTCCAGCTCAATCTATTTTTTTCTTAAAATTGCTATTTACTCCAATTTGTGCAAAATTATGCATATTATAGCCTCAATTTGTGCAAATTATGACCCAAATTTGCATAAACGGTGATGGATGAAAACAACTCGGAGAAAGTGTCTGAATTTCAGGAAAAAAAACCTCCGCAGCTCAGCTTGCAAATGCAAGCTGAGCCAGAGGTTCCATGGAAATCTAGCGAAACCAAAAATGTCTGGATTTCCCCATGACGCCCATCCCTATCCCATCCAACACTTGTCATGCTCCTGCTAGCAGGGCAGAAGAGAGGAAGGAGCTGCATTCACTGCTCTTGCCCCTGGGATTTTAAAAAGCCATTTCCACTCCAATTGCTTATTCCAGGGCTGGTCTAAATTTTTGACCTGCTTGGAGACTTCATCAAGGGCTCAGAGGGCTTTTGACTCCTATGGGTTCAGAGCCTAGCCCACTCCACCTGCACCACACACCCCTGTATATTTGACTCCATTTAGCTTCAGAACCTATACCATTTAGGTTCAAGAGTGGTGGGAAACCAATCGAAGTCCAAACATGCAAACATCACCACAGACTCAAAAGTAAACTGAAATGCATTAAACACTTTATTTAAGAAAATTGCAAAGTTTAAGAAAATTAGTGCAGTAGTTAAATGAGCATAATTTGGGAGCATCTTTGTGGTTACATTAACAATGAAAGAGAATGTAACATAAATTTAAGATTAACTAAGGGCGCAATCCTAGAATTATAGCATCATAGAATAGTAGAGTTGGAAGGGGCCTATAAGGCCATCGAGTCCAACCCCCTGCTCAATGCAGGAATCCACCTTAGAGCAAACCTGACAGATGGCCGTCCAGCTGCCTCTTGAAGGCCTCTAGTGTGAGAGAGCCCACAACCTCCCTAGGTAATTGGTTCCATTGTTGTACTGCTCTAACAGACAGGAAGTTTTCTCTGATGTCCAGCTGGATTCCTGATGTCCAGCTTGTATAAACGCACAAGAGGGATGCAAGTTTAGACAGAAAAAAAGTTGTAGAACTCCCAGCAGTCCCCAGCCAGCATTACGCCCTAAGAGGATTATGGTGTCATAAAGCTGGCACTATAAATGGAGTGGGTAAGATAGCAAATTGAGTTCCTTGCATCATTTGGTTAATCAATAAGACTCTTCCTCAGCACCTTCCTACCCCGTATTTGCATTTTAAAGCTAAATTAAAACATGCTAAAATTTCTAACTTATGCTTGCCTTCACCCTGCACTCTACTTGAATGTGAAAAATGAAGCTAAAACATTACTAAGTTCCTCTAGGCATGTGAAGAGTTAAAGTCAGTGCCTATGTTGTTAAAAGTAGAAGCTAGAGAGAGAGAAACAAAGTCTAAAAGTGAAAATTAACCAAATAAAAAACCATGTTGAGAATTTGGGGTGCAATCTTATGCATGTTTAAACAAAAAAAAGTCCTACAACTCCCAGTATGTCCCAGCCAACATGGTCTATAATTACCCAAATCCTTGGATCCAGTGGTCCAACGAGTGGAGTGGAGTGATTCTGAGTTCTCTGCACCAGTGCTTTTATGCTGTTGTTCAGGCCAGAGGTTAGGGCTCCAATGAGTGGTGAGACATCCATTTTCTAATAAAAAGTGGAATGTGTGAGTGGTGAGACCACTCATTTACCAATCAGAAATGTGCTGGCATTTGGAGTATTTTTAACCTCGCCATTTTGGTCCTGCCCCATTTTGTCTTTGGCCCTACCCACCAGTAGAATGTGGCTCCCAAGAGTTTCTCCCAAATGGAATCTGGTCCTCAGGCTTTTGTATGCTTGAATTCATTGTTTGCTTGAATTTGCTTAGGCTGGTGTGATTTGCCACTAATGGGACTGGAGAAGGGCTGTTACACTGATCTTTTGAGAAGATTGCAAAATGAAAGCAGCTCAATTGTGGCATCCAAGATTTTCTCCAGCCACGATCTTGGACTTGACTTTTCAGTTTTCATTCCATGTTTCCATATGCTGATCCTCTATTCACTGCAAGATCTTGGGGAGGCCTTTAGGGGCTCGGCATGGACAAGTTGCAACCCAAGCTACAGCTCTTACCCTCTCTCCAGTTAAAAGGAGAGCAGACACCATTATTCTAAAGTCAACGAAACCAAGGGTGCAATCTGCATCTCCCAGCATTCCCCAGCCTGCATTACTGGTAGGTAGGGTGACCATATGAACAGGAGGACAGGGCTCCTGTATCTTTAACAGTTGCATAAAAAAGGGAATTTCAGTAGGTATCATTTGTATATATGGAGAACCCGGTGAAATTCCCTCTTCATCACAACAGTTAAAGTGCAGGAGCTATATTAGAGAGACCAGATTTAAAAGAGGGCAGGGCACCTGCAACTTTAACTGTTGTAATGAAGAGGAAATTTCACCAGGTTCCCCATATATACAAATGACACCTGCTGAAATTCCCTTTTCAATACAACTGTTAAAGATACAGTAGCCCTGTCCTCCTTTTGATATGGTCACCCTACTGGTAGGTCATGCTGGAAGTTGTAGGGCCTTTTTCTTTCTAAACATACATAGGATTGTGTCCTAAGCTATTCTTTATGCTTGTGACCTCATTCTTCAAACACAGCAATAAGGATTTCAAAACATTAGGTTATGTTTCTTTTCCCATTCCTAAACATCTTTGCTATAAAGGTTTCAATGAAACTGGCTCTCAAGGAAGAGCTCTTAGGATAAGGCTGCCCATACTGTATATTTAAACACACAGTTGAAATTCAACTTGTAAAGTTTCATGTAGTGCCACATTCTGTTGGAAGAAGATGCTCAAATTCTCCCTTCTAAACATCTATTCAAGTCAATGGGGTTATACTGACTGAGGAAACCCTGATTTAGCCTTCAGACCTAACCCTGTGGCCCAAGTCAAGGAGGAATCTTCCCAGGAGCTTATTGAACAGTAGGCCTAGGCTCAGAGATCATCTCCACCCTTCTCCCTCCTGCACCAGAACTCAATCTTTGTTGGAGGGGGAGGGAGCATCAGAATTGACAGATCCCAGAGTCTACCACAGGGTCAAGTAGGTGGAGTTGAGAGGAGGTGGGAGGCAGTCTGCCAGACTAGCCACATAACATAGGTTACAGCTTGAAGACCCTTCCTGAAGGTCCAATAAAAGCCTGTTGGGCATAGTGAGAAACCATTCATTTAGCTGATAGGCAACTGCCTTACTTTGTTAGGCTAATTAAGCTTAGAGGATAGCGCCTAGCATTCACACTCCCTTCAGGTGTGCAGAGGTGTCTACTGAATAAAGTGTTTTGTGGATTGCACAGCAGACCTCTTTATTGTCCCACATCTCAGTGGGAGGGCTTGGGATCACTACACATTCTATTAGTTGTCTTATTCCCCTGTAGTCACTGTATTGAAAATTGCTTTAAGTTTCCCTGTATAGATCTGTCAGCAAGTGATCAGACCTTATTATATGCTATCATGCGTTGAGGGGGTTGTTCCTAGCAAGAAACCTGTGGCTGTTTACCATGGGGTCAGGAGAAATGCAAAAACACAACACAGAGCATAATCCTACATGTGTTTACTCAGATGTAAGTCCCACTCAGTTCAACAGCTCATACTCCTTAATAAGTGTGTTTAGGACGTGAGACCACAGTGTGATATTTCCTTTGAAGACTGAGCTCTCAGAATGAAAATGGTGTGCACAGTCAGTTCAAGACCACTTCAACTCCTGCAGCAGTTTGTGAAACTTCTCAGTGTGTTCTACTTGTACTAGTACTACTTCAGCTGCTGCTACTAACTGCTGTTAATGCAGCTACTGCTGCTAATAACTATTATTAATCTGCTACTACGACTCCAACTCCTCCTCTGTAGTAAACAACAACCAGAATTTCAACAAGTCTCTTCAGTTTCCAGTTCTATGAGTAATGAGATGAAGTTGCATAGAAATAATAGATTATGTAAGTCACAATTGCATCAGGAATGTTTCTGCTCAAATAGGAAATAATCTATGCACCTGGCCTGCTTGTGGGGGTCACAAATTATATTGTGGAGACAGCGACAGGCCGTCATGCTAACCTCCTCATAGGCATTATTTATGTTACAGCATTCACCATTCCCTCGAAGGCATGCGCTGAGGCCCGGCTAATTGATATTTATAAAGCTCTTTGGAGGGCTTGAGCCGGGAGCCACTAGCGTTTTGATTGGCTTCAGGACCACCTGCGTAGAAAAAGGATGCATTCATTTGAGTGCTGCCTGGCCCGATGCAGCCGCCAATCTGATATCGCTCTGGGAAATTCATGGAACAGATGCGGCTGTCACATTTAATTTCTGTTTCTCTAAAAACACAGAGGACCAGGAACTCCTTGAGGTGGAACAAATAATAATAATACGAAGCACGTTAATTTTAAACACAAGAGCAAAAGGAAACCCTATTGTTTCGCTCTTGCTGTTTGTGAAGGTAGCGTCTGTGCAGTGGGAGAATGAGTCATCCTTCCCACAGAGCAAAAAAAGATGGAATCCGTTTTCCCTTTTAGTATGTGCATTGAACAGCTGTATGACTCCATCTTACCCATGTGTGCTTGCATTTTGAAGCACTTCTATAGAAGAAACAAACATACTTGATTTCCTATTTTCACAAATAAAACAATTTGCAGATATTTCTTCTAGCGGCTTCAGCCTGGATTAATCAATGGGTGATATGCAGCAAGGTGTTGTTCTTGTTGTTGTCCAACTGCATTCTTGGAAATGCAGTTGGACAATGATATCTCCGTATCTCTTCTTGCTATGTAAATTTAGACTTCTCTGCTTCTTTCCATATGTTCCGTGAGTCTTTTTCAGCAAGAGGCACAGTGTGCTGCTCAGCTTTTCATTTAAAAGTACACCTACAACTTTCTAGCTTTTGTGGTAGCAGAGAGTAGATCAAAATAAAAAATGCCAGCATTAAACAACCTCTCAGTAGCTACAAATCTATCTACCTGCACACACTATGTCTTAAGGATTATTTCCATTTGTATCCCATCCTAACCCATCCCAGGGACTTAGATAAACCTATTGTCAAAAATTAAATATAACAATGTTTTTTTAAAAAAAATAAATACATATGGGTGTCCTGGCCTTAAAACAAACAAACAAAAACATCTTAAGTTGTTTCTGAAATATATTTACGCAGAAGCTTTGAGGGAAGATCCACAAGAGGGTATTTCATTATAACGCTTAATTGGTTAGTGGAACTTATTGCTATAAGATGCAGTAAAGGCCCATAGAGTGAATCCATAGGAAGTAAGACAACCATGTGGCTTTTAAGACTGAGCATGTTTCACATTTATGGTCTTCAAGAGTGTAGTAATCACTCAGTTGCTCTCACCATGCCTCTGATGGATACATTGTAGGGATAGGAAACAATTGCTTTCTCCAAGGCTGCAGTACAGAGTAACTGTTTGAAGTCGTCTTTATTGCCTTCTTATGAAGATCGCATTTCTATAGCAACTGCACGCTTGCATCTGCCTGATACCTTCCCTGTTCCCCCAAAGAAAGCAGAAGGTGAATGCAGCAGGGATCACTGGTTAATCTTAAGGATGTGTTTGAACCAACAGAATTGCATTGAGACTGACTCTAAGGAGTGGGTTACTGCAGGGATGGGGCAAACTTCAGGCTTGCAAGATCTACTTTATTTTTCACCAGAATCCCAAGAATCACACCTTGGATAGCTCCTTTATGGCTCTGACTGAAACCTGGAGCGGATTCACTGCCCCACGGTCCGCCTTTGAGCAATTGTTCATTCCAAGAATTTGCTTTCGGAGCTAGAACTGGAACTTATGTACACCTCTCTCGTCACATGCAAACCTATTCCTGTTTTCCCCAAGCGTTCTTGGTTTCAGCAGGCTAATTTAGGAGAGAAGGAAAAAAGCCTTTGGTTCTTGCAATTATTCAAATTCTGGAAGTCAGAAATGGCTGCCAGTCACCTGGAGATGTGTCAGGAGACCTTGAACTACCATCTGTTTGCCCCCTAATTGCTTGCATAGCCCAGTCGGCCTTCTCCAACCCAGTGCCTTTCAGATGCACTGTACTACAATCCCCACCATTCCCAGTAGGCACTGCCATGAGCACCATGATCCTATGCCTATTTAGCCAGAAATCACTTACTTGGACTTACTTGGTGGCAGACAGCAGGGGCACTGCAATGGGCTAAGGTGGCCAGGAACTGCTCAGCTCCCCAGCCCACTACTGCAGCAGCATTGCTGCGTAAATCTGCTTGCATGCAAGAGGGAAGCTGAGACTGGTGGCTGCAGCAGCAGCAACAGCAGAACCACCAGGGGGCACACGTGTCAGGAGGACATTCGGTTTGGGGGTGGGGGTCACTGAGGGCAGCCTCCCTGCCCCCTCCAAAATCTGAAACCAGATCTGTACACCTTCTCCTGTACCAGCCTGCCTGCTCTCTGAAGTCATCTGCCTGCCACCAAGTGAGTACAAGGGAAAGGGCCTTCTCAGTGGTAAGGGAGGGCAACAGCAAACACACACAGGTCTCCAATTCAAACCCAACCCTCTCTCAGCCTGGCCTTCTCAGTGGTGGCCCCACAGCACTGGAATCAACTTCAATTAGGGGGTCCTCAGGCCCCTTCTTTACAAATCTTCAGGAAAGCTCTGAAGACCCACCTATTTTTGCTGGCCTTCCCTTAAATGGGGGCCTGTTTGTTTTTATCGATAAGTTTAGTTTTGAAGTATTTTAATTGGCAATCTCTGTTTTTACGGATTTTATTGAAACATGTTTGTTTTTGTTCTTAAAAATTACATCCACCTTGTTTTATCTTGCATACCACCTTGAGAGGGTTCCTCCATTAGAGGCAGTCTTGAAATAATTTTAGATATATGGAAGTATGCAGCGGGTGCATTTGGTCTGCCACATGTGATCAGAAATGCAGAAGGAGGTGACTGTTTACACTAGACTTCCCCAGCCTGGTACCCTCCAGGTGTCATGGACTACATCTCACATCATCCCCATAGTGGTTGATGGCTGGGGTTGACGTTGTCCAACACAACTGGAGGATGCCAGGTTGAGGAAACTTGGTTTACACAGACACATTCTCTCTCTCTCTCTCTCTCTCCTGGTCTAATCTAAATAGTGCCCCCCTGAATATACAGCTTCTAACTGCCTGGTCTATAAACCAGCTAAGCTGAACGTTTGGGTTTTAGGCTAATTGATGTCAGTGCAATTATACTATGTTAAATGTGGCCTGTTCTGCAGTTGCAGCAGCACAGGCTTTGCTCGTCCTGCCCATTGACATCAAATACATTTTGTATTTGATTATATATATATACAATTTTATATTATTGTTTTATGCTGTTGTTTTATACTTTGAATGGTTTTAATTTTTGTGAACCGCCCAGAGAGCTCCAGCTATTGGGTGGTATAGAAGTGTAATAAATAAATAAATAAATAAATACTACCTGACATGAGCTTCTGCCATTGGGATAGTTGTATTGGCATATACTCCATCGTCACTGTTTCTGCTTTCCCCATCAGTAGCTAGAATTATCTTGCTTTCGACTGAAATAGATTGAAACTAGAAAAGAAACCTGTCACATTTACAATATGCAATTAAGACATTTCTAGGTACAGAAGTCCCTCTGCTATTTAACACTCTTCTGAATTTAGAAACTGATGCTCATGTCACAAATATGAAGGGAAATGAGGAGTCAGTGCAGTCATTCTGCCTGGAGTGAAGGGTGTGAATTAGCCTGGGTATTATTATTTTTCACAGTTACAGAGAACAACTTGCACGTCCCAATCGTCCCTCCACCAGCACCCACAACCACATCTTTTGTAACAGAGCCCTGTTAAGCACACAACAGCAAAAAGAAAATCTGTTGAAGAATCCTTTATCAATTGTAGCCTTCTTGCAAGCAGGGGCCTACCTTCCTTGCTTATTAAACTGGTTAAAGCACCATGTGCATTCAGAGTGCAATATAAATGACATATCTTGTATCAGCATAATTGTCGTTGTTAATCCTAATTTAATTCTATCCCATTATATTGCCTCAGTGGCTGTACATGAAAAAAAAATCATTTGAGGTTAACATTATTCTGTTGACTAATGTCAACAGCCCCACAGAGCAGAGAGGCAGATGCTCAGGACCAGGGGCCAAATCCAGCCCACCAGGGTTCCCCACATGGACCCAGCCCCTTAGTTCTGACCATGGATTGTTTGGGGTTTTGGTTGCTAGCTTTTGTGCATTTCCTCCCATTCTAAAAGGTGCAACTGCCTCTCTTAGGCTGAGTTATTCGCAGTAAGAGCTTTAAGCTTAAACAGAGTGGCCTTTTGGCCCTACCCCATTTTGCCTTCAGCCCCACCCACCACTGGAGTGCAGCCCCCTAGAGATTACCCGAAACAGAATGTGTCCCCCGAGCTGGAAAAGATTCAACATAGAGGAAGTCCTAGGAACATTCAGCTCCTGCAAGCCAATACTCAGGATCCCTAACACTATGACCCTGTTCAGATGACATGCTAAGCCATGATTATGCTGCTAACTCTTTTGCAGCAAACGGTTAATGAGAGTGTTTAAACTATAGCTATGTGGGCATCATGGTTTGGAATAGTTTACAAGATGTGCTAAGTCATGGTTCGCACAACACACTAAGCCATAATGTTTAGCTCAAAATGTTTAACCACCATGGCTTAGCATGTCATCTGAACATGGTCTATATGAGAGGTAAGTATTCTTTGAGGTGTTTTAATCAACCCAGGTCTCTGTGGAAGCCAAAATCATTTCCTAGAGCTTCTCTACATTAAGCAAAAATCTCCCAGCCTTGCCAGGTCTTTGTCTTCTGGAGTCTTTGCAGGTTTATGATCGGTACAATACATGTGCTTGTTTTTGCTGGTTCCTTCCCACATGTTTCATTTATACTGCCAGCAAATGGTGCTGTTATGTTGCACGATTTAGATTTATTACCACATTTTTGGTGACTTATAAAATGGCAGATTCTCACTTGAAAATGACAAAAGAGGCATTGGACGTTGTGAAAAGGACCCACAAACTTTCATGAGTGAACACTCATGAGCACACAATAAAAGCCTCATGTAGGGAAAGACCAATTCAGCATGATGACTAGTAGAAATGTATGTGGGATGGGAGCACATCGCTAGCTCAAATGTTAGCCATATATTAATGAAGGTACGTCGTGGTTACATCACTCAGATTTCCAAGCATCTTTCTGGACTGGTATACTCACCTGAAAGCAAAAGAAAGAACATTACACATATTCGATTATGAGTGGTAAGAAACGTACATGCAAAACTGTTCATAAAGTTAATCTACCTTTTTTATTATTATTTATTTATTTATTTGTTTATTTATTACATTTTTATACCGCCCAATAGCCGAAGCTCTCTGGGCGGTTCACAGAGAGCCACAGAGTACCTAGGTTTTGTCTCTTTTCTTTGTACTTGTTGAAGTTCCTGTTTTGAGTTTTTATTATTCCCAAACATTGTTTTTAATTATCATATCGGTTGTATGTAAAAAGACAATAAGGATTGATTAATTTTTTAGAATCAGTGAATTTAAGTAGTCCTGATATGTTTATTTTGATATCCAGCAACCATTTAAGGAGAAGAAAAATTCTGCTCCAATAAAATAGGGGTCTGTACATTGCTTTCCCCTCTCTCTCTAGGAGCAGTTCAGCAATAACCTTTGTTGATCTGTCAATACTGTCTGGCGTCCTACCAACTACAAATCAGATCGTCCTTCCCCAGGACACGCCTGACCTGCTATCTCATGTGCTGATAACTGCAGCTTCAGAGGACTTTTACAATTGCAAATCCAAATCACAGCTTTTACACCAGCGAAGCTTCCACTGAATGCAGGGAGGCATCTTCATGTGCAAATCCCTGGGATGCAAATGCCGATGTCAAATGCGTCGCCTGACTCTGTTAAAATGAGCTCAGTGTAAAGCTCAGTCTAGGAAAACTGCTCCTGCTACATCTGATCAAAATAAGAAAGTAGAAAAAGCAGCTTGGGCTTTTATGCACACTGACAATTAATAGTTGCATTTGCTAATATAAGACTATTAAAGTATTTCAAATCCCTGATCTACAGTATATTTACTTGGAAAGATGTCCTATATTATTTCACTAGAATGGATTTCTTGTTAGGTAAATGAATTCAGGACTGCAGAATTAGGAAGGATTCATACTGCTGTAATGGAATCCTTCATTGAGATGATGGACTTGGATAAGGTTTTTCCCCAGTAAGTCCCGCCCTCCTCTGGACGATTGGAGGAGGGCTACTGTTGTCCATATCTTCAAAAAGGACAAAAAGGAGGAACCTGGGAACTACAGACCAGTTAGTCTGACATCAATCTATGGGAAAATTTTGGAGCAGCTTATAAAGAAGTCCTCTAAGCACCTTGAAAACAATGCAGTGATTACTAGAAGCCAGCATGGATTTGTCAAGAACAAATACTGTCAGACTACTCTGATCTCATTCTTTGATCAGGTAACCTCTCTTGTGGACTGCTGGAATGCTGTGGATGTAATATATCTTGACTTCAGCAAAGCTTTTGACAAAGTACCACACGACATTCTGATCAGCAAACTTACTATTAAGTGAATCTGCAGTTGGCTACAGAATAGCACTCAAAGAATGCTTATCAATGGTACCTTCTCAAACTGGGGGGAGGTAATGAGTGGGGTACCGCAGGGCTCAGTCCTGGGCCCAGTGTTCTTCAGCATTTTATTAATGACTTGGATGAGGAGTGCACCTGCACGGGAATGCTTATCAAATTTGCAGATGACACAGAATTGGGAGGGATAGCTAATGCCCTGGAAGACAGAAGCAAACTTCAAAGTGATCTGGCTGGAGCGCTTGGCTGAAAACAACAGAATGAAATTTAATAGGGATAAATGCCAAGTTCTACACCTTGGAAAAAGAAACCAAATGCATAGTTACAAGATAGGGGATACTTGGCTCAACAATACTACAAGTGAGACGGATCTTGGAGCTGTTGTAGATCACAAGCTGAATATGAGCCAATAGTGTGATGTGGCTGCAAAAAAAAGCAAATGCCTGCTATGAGGATGAAACGGTTGGTGAGGACAGAGGAACGAGAGGTCGTTTAGGTGGGCCTGAACTGCTTGGTAGATGAACAAGTGGCAAGTTGAACCAATTAATGTAAAATGTTTTAGAAGAGCCTGACGCTTCTTCAGTAGGTGGCCTCAAACTGGTCCAGTGAGACATAAGAAAAGGACTGTGTTCAAACGTCTCCAGTTAAAGAAATACTGCACTCTGAGTGCCAGTAATCAAACTGGTTGATTGACTGAGCCCAGGAATAGACAAACAAAAGCAAATGTGCATGTTATAACCGCACAGGCTCATGGAATGGTTATGGGCCCTCGGATAGGAACACCAAGAAAGCAAAAACCATTTTAAAAAATAGTAAAAGATTATCCCAGTGGCCCATAGCACTATCAGCCCATCTAAGGGAGACAGTACAGCAGCAGGGATAGGAGAACAGAAGGCGATTTCCAGCTTACTGTTGAGCTCAGGTGGGCTTTATCATCTCTGCTGCACAATGACAGTATCAGTATGATCTTCTTAATGTGTACTCTGCTTCTGAAGGATGCAAAAGAGAGATGAGTCATGGCAGGAGGAGATGTACAGAAAAAGGTCACAGTGCGTCTAGCTAATCTTCAAGAAAGAAATATGTCTGGTCCTGATGCATGCACACCAGTTCACCTACTTTATGCTAACAAACAAATTGACACCAAACACTGGGAGGAATCGGATGGCTTATTCACATCCTTATCAGGCTGATAGATAATTTGTTTGTTTGGGAGTGTTGTAACCTGCCCCTCAATAAAAGAAGTCCCATGGGCGACTTACACTATTTCAGAAGACAATCCAACAGAAATTAAAAGCATATGATTTAAAACATACAAAACTCTAACAGTAAGATCAGTGTGTGTGTGTGTATATATACAACCCAGCTGAGATAAAACAGATCAAATTAAACCATGAGTCCAGATGAGGGGAGGTCTTGGCTGATGTCAAAATTATACCAGACTAGGTGCCTTGGAATAGTACTCTGCAATCAGGCACCTCTTCTGAGAAGTCCCTCTTTCATGGTGGAGGAGTAGGTGTGCATACTGCTTCCATTATGTGCACAGCACCATATATGGAAATCTGATAATGTGAGCCACTCTCGTTTAAAAGGAGAAGGAGGAGGAGGAGGAGGTGGTGGTGGCAGTGGTATGGAATCTTCACATCACATGTGTGTTACAGAGGGGTACGCCAACATGAACCGCCCAGAGAGCTTCGGCTATTGGGCGGTATAAAAATGTAAGAAATAAATAAATATGAAAGAGGATGTGAACCAAGCCATAATGCATCTCTGTCCCAGAATTCCCATCTGCAGCAGACATCAGATAGTTTTTCCAAATTCTACAATATCCTTTTTGATGTCTCATGACCAGAATTGTGTACAGCATTCCAAATGTAGTCACTCCATAGATGTATACAAAAATAGTTTGATATTGGCAGTTTTAATTTCAGTTCCTTTCCTAATTTTGGCCAACAAGGAATTTGCCTTTTTCACACCAGCTGCACACTGAGTCAATGTTTTCATCAAGCTGTCCACTACAACTGACAACTTATCCTAATCTCTGCTTTCTGTTCTTTAACCAATTTCTGATCCATAAGGGGAATTCTCCTCTTATCCCATGACTGCTAAGTTTGCTCAGAAGCTTTTGGTGAGGAGTTTTGTCAAAAGGCTTTTGAAAATCTAAATAAACAATTTCCGTATGTTTATCAACACTCTCAAAGAATTTTAAAAGGTTAGTGAGGCAGGACATACCTCTTTATTGACTCTTTGTCAGCAGGACATGTGCTTGGTAGGTTTATCTTTAATAATTCTTTCCACCAACTTACCTGGAAAAGACATTAAGCTAAATGGCCTGTATTTCCCAGATCCCTTGAAAAACTGGTATGTCCTCTCTTGTCTTCTAGGTCAGAGGCTGATCTTAGGGACGTCTTACATATTTTTGTTAGAAGATCAGCAATTTCCTATTTGAGTTCTTTAAGAACCATCTGGACCCTGTGATGTGTTAGTTTTCAATTTGTCAATAAACTCTAGAATTTCATCTCTTGCCATCACTGTTTGCCTCAGTTCCTCAGATTCCCTTCCAGAAAACATCAATTCCGGCATGGGTATCTGCCTAATGTCTTCTGCAGTGAAAACAGATGAAAAGAATGCAGCCAGCTTTTCTGCTGTTTTGTACCACACCTAGCGGATGAAGTGTTCTGGAGAATTTGAGAGTTTGTGCACTCTTTCGTGGTATTTTGATTGATCGCAAGAAAGTTATTGCACAACAGGGGGGGCTGGATTCCCCCCCCCCATGGACCTGCACAGCTGACTACATTTTCCAGAGACCCTCAGAAACAGGTGACCTGCAACATTAGGCCCATGTTTAAACCAACATGCTTGACCTGGCTGCTTTTATTTTGGAGAAAAAGTAGCTACAAGGCCAATCCAGAAAATGATCCTGATCTGGATTGCAGCTTCCCACCCACCCCACCCCGGCCCCATTTTCTGTTGGAAATGGCTTCCTCCTGGCTGGTTTTTGCTTCTCAAAGTGCTGTTACTGCTATTTCTGGGGAGGGGCAGGGATCTGGATCATGTTTCTGACTGGGGAGGGGGCACAGTTGCATTTCCACCAAAGTAAAAGGGGCCAGGTTAAGCTCACTTGTTTAAACCAATCTGGCCCTCATTCTTGCCACTTGTTTTCAAGGCAGGGTAGACCACAAAAGAGAAATCAGATTCATATTCAAGGCAATGCAGACCTTGCACTCAAGACCAATGTAAGCCTAATGTGTGAAAAAGCCAGTGTGTGCGCAAAGCAGCCCTTAGCAGGTCCTGCCTCCTATTAATGTACCAAAGAGGCCTGAGCTGTCCTTTCTCTAGATGTTAGAGAGGATCAGGCCAGCCCACAGAGCACTGCTGAACAGGACAAGGACCTATGTCAGCCTTCCCCAGCCTATCGCCTCCAAAGGTCATATGCTGGACTACAGCTCTCATAAACCTGCATGGTCATTGGTTGTGTTGGCTGAGATTGATGGGAATTATAGTCCAACACATGACATCTGGAAGGCATCAGGTTGGGGAAGGCTGGTCTATCTAGCCCAGCAGTGCAATGCCCTCTTTGTATTAGCGGCCAGACGAATGCCTCTGGGAGCCTGCAAACAAGGGAGGAAGACTGCAGCCTCCCCAGTTATATGTCTCATGGGCTTTGTATTCAGCAATATAGCCTCTGAACCTGGCTGGAGGTTCTACTTGTCTGCCATATTGGTAGACCTAGTCTACATGAGCTTGTCTTTCTTAAAAGCCATGTAAGCCAATCAACATCATTGCATCTTGTAGCAGCAAACACTGTTAGATTCATTATAGCCCTATCCAGACACTCTTCCCACCAGCCCTGCCATGTCCCCTACCCAGGCACCTCAGTAGCCACACATTTGGTAGTAGTGTAAAGAAAGGCTGACAGATTAAGACACATACTACATAGGCCTCCTCCAGGTGAGTGCGAACACAATCAAGGTTTCCACTGAGTGGTGCCATCAGGTTAGTCCTTTGGGGTCAATGCCCAGGACCCCACTCAGCAGAATAAGAAGGAGGGGGCCCAAACACAGCAGGGCTGCCTTACTACAAGCTCTATCTGATGAGCATTTTACTGCACACTCATTACTGGGCACTCACAAATTACTCACTTGATATCGTCTGCCTCTCGCGCGTCTTCTGCCCCTTCTGGCCATTCTTGCACCACAAAGAAACCCTCATTAAGTCTGGTTGCTGCTCTCTCCTACCAGAATGAATTACTTTCTGTTTTCAGGAAGCGACATGGAAGCAGCGACAGAAGAAGGGACGGGTGCCATGCATTTGACTAGATGTGATGAAGCTTTACATTTGGAAGTATCTGAAGTAATACACATGGCCATCTAAAAAAGGGGGGATGACTATGACCCTGAGGGTCCTACACCTAAAATTACCTAAATGCATCACAATTCCCACTTACGTGAAGAAAGTCTAAGCATGTACACATGTAAGCCCCATTCACCCTATTGCATCCTGATAAGTGTTCAGTGAATTCATGGGGGGAGGGGTGTCTGAAGAGGAGGTAATTATGGGTTTGTGTGAAACAGGGATTCCTTGCGTCCATTCTGAAGTTGCTGCCAATCAGCTTGATTGGCAGACCCCCGTTCTTAGAGTGTGAGTAAGAGAGAACATGTGAGCAAGATCTACATCATATTTCTGAAGAAAGGTGAAACACACCCACCCCAGACCAAAACACGAACACACTGCAAGGGGGCCAGTTACTGGACTTGGAAGCCTGACCCAGGGCATGAGCACAATTGACTTGATCACCAGTGGGGGCCCAGCCCAAGGGCAAGAGGGGGTTCTGTTCACCAGGAAGGGAAGGCAGATTGATCATTCCAGATCTTGTTATCTGTGCAGAAGTGGGTTCATATCTGTGGAAGAGATGTAGGTGGGGAAGGGAAGGCCAGCTTACGAAGACATCCAGAGACATTGCACATGTACTGAGTGGCTGTTTAGACAACCAGGTCCTGAAAGTGTGTGTGTGTGTGTGTGTGTGTGAGAGAGAGAGAGAGAGAGAGAGAGAGAGAGAGAGAGAGAGAGAAGGAGGGTCATCTTTCTCATGATCATCAGTGCCTGTTTGCAGGCAATGGGTCTTCTCTCGGCTAGCTCGGCAAAGCAGACCCATTTTTTTTCTGTCTGTGCAGGGATCAGTCATCGACTGAGCCTCCACAGACACACAGTGTCGTCCTAAGCGAGCGATGTCCATAGCAGCCATCTCTTCTCCCTTGCAAGGCATGTCTTGCGAACTCTGACCTTTAACGAGAAAAGGTGCAAGCAGATTGGGGAGAAATGGGGAAGGGGTGGCTCTGCAGGCATTAATTATTTTAGTGAATTCATACATTGTTAATA
Source organism: Elgaria multicarinata webbii (assembly GCF_023053635.1). Lineage (NCBI taxonomy): Eukaryota > Metazoa > Chordata > Lepidosauria > Squamata > Anguidae > Elgaria > Elgaria multicarinata. The sequence continues at coordinate 86,750,815 of NC_086177.1, forward strand.
TGGAGGTAGGGGGGAACTGACAGAGAGGGGTGGGGTGGGGATTCACTCTAGAGCATCCAGTCCCCTTCAATCCCAGGCTCGGAGCCAGGCTGATCTCCTGCACAACGACCCACTTTTCAAAGAGCGGCTTGGCAGTGAGGGCATCTCACCGCGGATCCCATCTCAGGTAGTACCGCTGAGCTGCAGCTGGATCAGAGAAAAAGCAGGCGGCGCCCCCTGTGCATGTGTGCGTGTGCCGGGGGGTGGGGTGGGCATCCTCGATCCTTAGGCAGGGCTTGGCTGGAAAGTGTGGGGGGCTGCCGGGTGGTCGCCATGACTGCTGCCGCCGCTGCAGCAGCAGCGGCTGTTGCCTCGAGCTGAGCTGGGGAGGCGCGGCTGGAGAGGAGCTGTCCATTCAGCACCACGGCGCGGCGGCTTCGCCTTGCTGAGGTAGCCGCTCACCTCTCTGGAAGGCGGCGGGTCCAGGACGTGAAGCTGCGCCCACTTACCAGTCAAGGCTGCTTCCTCTGCCTCCGTCGTACAAAGGTGAGACGGCGAACAACAGTCCTTGGAGGCGAGGCGTTTTCGCAGCCTGCAGGAAGGACCCCGCCCCAGCGATGCTGGCGAGGAGCGCAGGGAAGTTTCACGCTCTTGGACGGGGTCGCAGCCGCCACAGCAGCTCTTGAGGTAAGGGGTCGGGGGAGGTTAGGAGTGGGGAAATGCCGGGGTTAGTCTTTTGGTCGAGTCGGGGTAGGGGGGTCGTTGGAAACCACTGGCTGTCCTCGTTCTTTTGTTATGATGGAGGCGCACCTACTTTGTACCTGAGAGGGGAAAGGAAAGAAGCACAAAGACTTGCCGTTTTGCCCCAGTCAGCACTGCTACAGACTTTAGAGGAAGATGCTGTTGCTTGTACATCACCTGGAAACGGGTGGCGGTGGGGAGCGAAGCTGTTTTGGCTGTCCATCCAACCGTTAAAATCCATGCCCTATTTGCAATAGCTCCGCTATCCAAGGAGGAGCTGGGTGACAGTCAAGAGCTATGTGGGGTATTGTGTCAGTGACAGCATTGCTGAAGGATGTGCAGGGAAAGGAACGAGGAAGGAGGGTCAAGAAATAGAAGGTGTTAATTTGAGGCTGTGCATGAAAATTAATCATCTTCTCACTTCTAGTTAAGAACATACGCTACCTCTCCTAGAAAGGAGCCAGTGCTGTGACAATTTGAAGGTGTGTATTATGTGTTCAAGTGAATCCGATCCACATAGAACCAAAAAAGGGTTAGGGCGGGGTGGGGGTGGGAGATGAAGAATGTCTTTCTATTCTGGCTAACCCTGATTGCCTCCTTTAATTATTCCATAGGTCTGCTCTTCCTACCCTATCTAGGTTTGAAAGACGCTCGCAATGACAGGGCTGAGTCTGAAGGATTTATCGGAGGCTGATTTTGAAGACAACGAGATCAGCATCAATGTCGGAGGCTTTAAGAAAAAGATGAGATCCAACATGCTGTTGCGATTCCCAGAAACAAGACTGGGTAAATTGTTGAGCTGCAATTCAAAGGAGTCAATTTTAGAGCTTTGCGATGATTACGACGACACTAAAAATGAGTTCTACTTTGACAGGAACCCTGAACTTTTCCCTTATGTGCTGCATTTTTATAACACAGGGAAGCTGCATGTGATGGGTGAACTCTGTGTCTTTTCCTTCAGCCAGGAGATTGAATATTGGGGAATCAATGAATTCTTTATTGATTCTTGCTGCAGCTACAGCTACCATGGGAGAAAAATGGAACCCGACCAAGAAAAATGGGAAGATCACAGTGACCAGGAAAGCACCAGCTCTTCGTTTGATGAGATCTTGGCCTTCTACAATGATGCTGCTAAGTTTGACAAGCAACCCTTTGGGAAAGTCAGGCGGCAGCTATGGTTAGCTTTAGACAACCCTGGCTATTCTGTCTTGAGCCGAATATTCAGCATCCTTTCCATAGTGGTTGTTCTTGGATCTATAGTAACCATGTGCCTCAATAGCCTATCAGACTTTCAGATTATTAACAGCAGTGGGAACTTGGAGGAAGACCCTCGTTTTGAGATTGTGGAACATTTTGGTATTGCATGGTTCACCTTTGAGCTGGTGGCAAGGTTTGCAGTGGCTCCAGACCTCTTGAAGTTTTTTAAGCATGCACTCAATCTGATTGACCTCATGTCCATCCTTCCATTTTACATCACTTTGATCGTTAACTTGGTGGTAGAAAGTAGCCCTACTTTAGCTAATTTGGGTAGAGTAGCCCAAGTCCTGAGACTGATGAGAATATTCCGCATCTTAAAACTCGCTCGACACTCAACAGGCCTTAGATCTCTTGGAGCCACCCTCAAGTATAGCTACAGGGAGGTAGGGCTTCTCCTGCTTTACCTCTCAGTTGGAATCTCTATATTCTCTGTAGTGGCTTACACAATTGAAAAAGAAGAAAACAGGGCCCTAGAAACCATTCCGGCTTGCTGGTGGTGGGCTACCGTTAGCATGACCACTGTTGGCTATGGGGATGTTGTCCCAGTGACCACTGCAGGCAGGCTGACAGCTTCTGCGTGCATACTAGCTGGCATCTTGGTAGTGGTCCTTCCTATCACACTCATCTTCAACAAGTTTTCTCATTTTTACAGGCGCCAAAAGCAACTAGAAAGTGCAATGAGGAGCTGTGATTTTGGGGATGGGATGAAAGTGGTTCCTTCAGTCAACTTAAGGGACTACTATGCCTACAAAGTTAAGTCCCTGATGGCCAGTCTCACAAACATGAGCAGGAGCACACCCAGTGAACTAAGTCTAAATGATTCTTTGCATTAGACTCTGGTTCTAAGACCAGTTTGCATGATGGAAAACCAAGAGATGTATTTATATTTGTTGTTCCTTTCACCCCAGTATCAAATGTTGATGATGCACCAAGGACAGATGATCCACATAACCATTTTTTTCCACCATAAGATACTTCCCCGCCCCTTGCCCCCTGCCCAGAAATCTTTCGGTAGCAATTCACATGTACTTGAGTGTTGTGAATGGTTCATCATTCATCCAGATTTAAGGACAGCGCAAGTTTTGAAGCTTGCACAATTTGTGCTGGCTTGCAATCAGGAACGTATGTCAAACCCATCACAAAGCCATGTTGCACATGAATTACCACCACGTACAAAGGGCCACTTGATAGAAAAATGGTTGTGCAAATCCACTTACCTTGGCAGCTTTGAAGACAATGACATTTAGTTACAGGTTGATACCAAATGCATTTTCATCCAGCTGCATAGAAACAGCATCCTGATTTTTCTATACAGCTGTTGTTGTCTCCATGACATTAGTGCTGGTAGTGCTGTGCTTCTTGGTCACATGTACATTTTGCTTTGGAAATCCTGTGTAAGCAGTGAAAATAATATTTCCAGGAACACCCCCCCCAAAAAAAAACCCACCCCTCCCTGTAAAACTGGAAATTTTGTGTCCCCAGTTCCATAGACATTGTGATACAGCAAAAAAAAAAGAAAGAAAAAGAAAAAAAGTGACACAATTACTATTTAGTTTAACACCATCACAGAGCAGCTATAAATGCCCAAGCTACATTTCAGAAAGCACTTGCCACAACCATACGTGACTTGGGTACTCACTGCCCCTGTATGGTAAGTAACACTTTAGTAATCAGTTGTGCAGCCAACTGACATTGATTCTCAGTGGTGTGATATTTTAAACTTTGAAAAAGGCCTGATGGGAGGGACGATGCCAACGCCCTATCACTCAATGGGAAGAATAACGGGGGTCACCATGGGTGGAACAAGGTGCAGGGCTAGGCTGGCTTTTCAAAACCGGTCTCTCCTACTGAACAGTGCATCTGTTTAAGTCTGCCTTATATACAGAGACCAATGCTGACTCCAGATTTTTGACCCTCTGTGGATCCTTGCCTGAGTCTACTTTTTCACCACCATTGTCATCAGTTGCTATTGCTGTCATCCTCTTTCTCATCATTGCTCTTACCTGCTTGCTTGATAGGCATAGAGCCAGTGAACAAGTAGGCAGTGGCATCTATTGCTCCTTGTTCTCACCACCACCATTGTTTGGGCCAGAGGAAGAGGCTGGTTGCAATGGTGAAGATGAGGAGGAAGTCTTGGTGGTTCTTGTCAGTGTGCCGTTGCTGGGATGTGAGCCCTCTGCAGGTACCTGACAATACTTACCCTTGACACCAGGCCTGACATAGAACCATTCTGGTTCAGTTTCTTGGTCACCCTAAAGTATGATCTAATATGGATAGAGTGTGACAGCATGTTGGGAACAGAAGATAGGTGGATGGATGGATGGATGGATGGATGGATGGATGGATGGATGGATGGATAGACAGATGGGGTTGTTTTTCAAGACCACTTGAAATTTGTACATTTCTCTTTCTTCTGGGGGGTCATGGATAAAACTCTCATCATGCATAGGTACTGAGCTAGGCCTTTGATGACAGATTTTGAAACATATCTCTGTACCCACTACTGAGATATGCAATAGGCCACCGTCTCAAAAGGATCTACGACAACAACAAATTTCTCCTATGAATGTGCCCAATGAGATATTCAAGGCCTAATGTTTCTAGACACAAAGAATTGTTATCTTCTATAAATTTCTGTTGGAACCTTTCATGGTAAAATTTCAACACCTGTAAAAAAATTTTTAAAAAAAATGTCTGAGCTAAATGATCAATGTAGGAATCCACATAATTATAAGATACTCTTGTGGCTGACTGGTGAAGAGAAATACACCAAAGACAGTTATGTACAAACTGACAATTGCCTAGTGGACAAAAATGTATTAAAATGATGTCATATGTATTTCCAGGATATTGTCCAATTTTGTCATAAAGGACTGGTTATAAGCTTTGCACATGAATAAAATGCAAAGTATCCAATTAGATACCAGTATCAGAGCCTATATACACCTGTTCCTAGGGAACATGGGTGGGAGGGTGCTGTTGCACCCATGTCCCGCTTGTGGATTCCTGGTCAACAGTTGGTTGGCCACTGTGTGAACAGAGTGCTGGACTAGATATACCCTTGGTGTGATCCAGCAGGGCTCATCTTAAGTTCTTACTAGCATCCTGATCCCAAACACATTTACATGGAAGTAAGGGCAGAAAACCCATACAATAATATCCCCCTTCCTACATTCTTTTATCATTTACAATACCTGCGGTTACAAGCAGGAGATGAGTTCGGACTGTTTTTCTTTGTCTCCCCTTCCAACTCATTGGCTATTCAAAAATCCCCCCATGCTTTTGAAGTCAAGGAGTAAAAACTATGGAACCCTCTATTTTCATTAATCTTTGAGGTAAATCTGCATTGTGTGGAGATTTGAAGGGACGAATGGCTGGGAACTGGAAAAGGATTAAACAGGTTCTAACTTCTACACCCTTTGCCAGTCTTCCACCTGCCTGCAGAATATGGGATGGTGGAGGAGAGAATAATCCCAGACCTACACATAACTTGTATTTGGACTCTTGATATAATTGGCTTTACTGTGAACCAGACACAACTAAACACTTTTATAATTCCAGCTAAGCAAGTTGACTCTCCTCATGCCTTGAAATCAATAAAAGTGCTTATGTTTGGTTGGATTGTGCCCTTTCTCCCGAGTAAGTTTGCTTGAGACTGGAGTTAAAGGGCCAAACCAGGTAAGTTGTGCAAATGTCTCTCTCTCTCTCTCTCTCTCTCTCTCTCTCTCTCTCTGTGTGTGTGTGTGTGTGTGTGTGTTGATCTGGATCAGGAATCTGACATTGGGGGATGGGGGCTTTATCCTACACAGAGAGAGAGGGGGGGAGGGAGGGAGGAAAGTCCCAGTCTGATTGGGGTCCCACACCTGCTATTTGCATTGTGGGGGGAGCACCAATTAGAGTGAAGACCATGGAGTTGGGCCCTAGAACACAGCACTGTTGCTGAAGATTTATTCCAAAAACAATTCCTTTCTTCGTCAAGCAGTAATTAGGAGCAACAATAAGCTTACTGCTTGGGTAGCTCCTCAGCTGTTCTCCCAATCATATATATTTCAGAATCTGTTTCAGTATTTATAAGTTCCGACAGGAGTTCCTCAGAAGCATGGGTTCGCTACAGGTAAGCACTGCTAGAGTAATTGCAATGAAGAGAAGAGAAATGCGTCTTGTGAATTAATATTTCAGTGGGAGTCCTTTCCATCTGATAGACAGATCAGGAAACCAATATAGTGCATTTACATCACACTTCTGTATCATTGTCCCTCCAAGGGGATTACAATAAAACTAATAAATCACCATAATATTATATTAAAATCATTCTAGGGAAGAAAACAAAAACCCTTCTTTAAAACTACTTTATTTTAAAACAAATAAAACAGGAACACACTCAAACACCATCAAACTCCATGGCTACAAAAATCCTGGTAAATAAGTGAGCTTTTACAGCATGTCTATTCAGAAATAAGGTCCAATGAGTTCAATAAAGCTTACTTCCAGGTAAATTATAGGATTATAGCAATCAGTCATCTAAATATTCTGTTTCAATGAGCCTAATAGATCTCTCTTGGGAGGTTCTTTAATTTTATATAATTATTTAATATACATATTTATAACCTGCCTTTTGTTTATAACAAGTACACCTAAGGCAGTATACAAAGAAACATGTATTAAAACCAAACTTTGAACAATATATAATGGAAGGTTCTTCACCCATATAGCAAAAGACACATTGGTACCACCTTTCAAACACATTTACACCAAGATAGACATTTATCTTCAAACTGGAGGATGGAACATAGTCAGTGGTTCTCTTCAGCGGGAGACACAGTTCAAACCATGGTAGATTCAAAGTTATTTGCATTGTGTTCTAAAGAGTCTCATGTGGTGCAGAGTGGTAAGCGGCAGTTACTGCAGCTGAAACTCTCCCCACAGCCTGAGTTTGATCCCAGCGGAAGCTGGTTCTCAGGCAGTTGGCTCAGCCCGACTCAGCCTTCCATCCTTCTGAGGTTGGTAAAATGTGTACCCAGCTATCTGGGGGAAAGGTAACTGCGACTGGGGAAGGCAATGGCAAACCACCCCGCTACAAAGTCCGCCAAGAAAACGTCAGCGAAAGCAGGCATCCCTCTAGGAGTCAGCAATGACTCAAGTGCTTGCACGAGAGGTTCCTTTCCTTTCCTTCTTATGTTCAGCTGAGGCCAGACTGGCCTTCCAGTTGCCATGGCGTTCTTCCTGGGAAGAAGAGGGTGAAAA